>NC_139033.1:46044797-46568930 GCF_964662115.1 Mustela nivalis | reverse complement strand
TCTGTGAAGAGAGGACAAGCACTATTAATAATAAAACAAATTACCGTTAATACCAGTTTACTTGAGGACTAAGAGTTCGATGTGGACCATCTCACTTAGTCCTCACACACACTAGAAGGTCGACACGCTATTTATTCCCCCCATTGCATAAGTGAGGAAACTGCAGCAGAGGCGGAAGCCCCTACCCCTGGTCTTATGGCTGGGTGACGGTGAGGCCCGCCTTTGAACGTGGGCAGCCACCAGCTGCCTCAGAGCATCACTGATCCCTGGAGCAGTCTCCTCAGTAAATCTGGAATTAACCTTAGGTTTCAAAAAGGATTTTAAAACTCTTGTTAAGGCGTCATTCCTTTTTAAAAAGGGGTCTTTGGTCTGTAAACCTATGTCAGCTTCATCAATGGCACACCCTTAACCAGCAAGGAGACCAGGCAGAATGAAGAGAAGATATGTCTGTAGGACAGCTAAAGAAGGTGTTTTTTTTTTACCCCCATCTAATCCAGGAAATGTAAAGTACTCTGCTGAGTTCAACTGGGAGCCATTTCTTTGTTGTGGCTGTGATGTTAACACGTTCATTGCTCAAAACAATGCAGCAAATAATAAAAAAGTATGTCAGACATAACAGAAGCTCCCATTTACCAGGTAGTATCACGTGCCAAGCAGTTTCCATACAACCCAGCGACTGTGAATACACTTATCTCCGTTTTCTTGACAGTAAACTGAGGTGGCTTAACTTAACCCACGCAAGTCGTGGAGTGGGGATTTGGGCACAGACTGACTGTACCTGAACCTACCACGATCCCTTACGATAGCTCTATAAAGCCAAATGGGTATATAAAAGACTAAGAGATGCAATCATTCCAAATGAGTTATGGCATTGCTCTTGTGCAAAATGGAACAATGCAAAATAGTAATACTGAAAATGATACTCAAATGTGATGTCTCTTTCTTCTGGAAAGTTGAATTTTTGTCTGTTACCAACACAGATTTCAAGATATCTGAATGGAATGTCTGGCATGGTCTCACTTCAAATATTAATTTCGTGTAATACGTGAAATTCACCAGGCTGGGGGGTCAGGGGTGGACAAGGGGTCTTCAGAGGACAGAGAAGTCATCTTCTAGCCCAGCAGAAATCAAGGTACCAGGAGGTGGCTATGCATCTGCTAACAGTGAAGACGCTGAAGGCCCAGAGAACAGACACGAGCCCCACATGCAAAGACTCATGGGAAGGTCCTTGCTATCACAGACAGGAAGCTGTGTGGTTCACATGACTGCCTATGTACCTCTGCGAGGAGGAGGAACTGGGTTTATTTGTTAATGGTTTCTAATTTTCCCTGGAGCAGGTCAGTTAGCGATGTTGGTCTAGTCTGCCGTCTCTTCCAGACCAAATATACACATGGCCATTCTTTCAGTTTGGGAGCTGCTACTGTTTTATAGTTTATGGCCCCAGCCAGGCCTTCTTGTGTCCAGTCTGCATATAATATGTGCTTCAGGCACCAATGAGATGGCTACAAAGTCTTATTAATTAGCCAGAACATTTCCGTTTCTCTTCTTCTCTGCCTTCGAGGACGCCTGGCATCTGCATCTGGACAGGACCCTAGAGAGGCAGTCTGGCTGCCACCTGACAGGTGCGACCTTAGGGCCCAAGAGGTGATAGATATTGCTTAAGGTCATTCAGGGACACCGAGTCCAGCTCTTTGATTAAAGCCTCCTCAGGTCTGTGTTCACTTACAGAGGAACCTAGTCACAGCAAGTCTTCTAAGGCCAAACCCAGTGGAAATCAAATTTCTGTGTTACTGATAACACAAAGTAGTGCCAGAACTATCACCCCTGTTCTAAGGTAGGGAAAAGCAAGAGGGCAGGGGAAAGAAAGAAGAGATATATAAATGACTTAAATGACCCTATGGTAAATTATTGAAAGAGCTTTTCAGTGGTCTGTGTGTCTGTCTGTCTGTCTGCATTCAGACTGTATTCAGAAAACAGGTCACTTTGTACAACCCAGGAGGTTCCTTTCTTTAGAGATGGCTTGTTACACAGGCAGAACAACATGGCTCCACGATCATCCCAGTCTTAGCTGAGATGTAGAACAGAATATGGGCATCAGAGGAGAGCCCCTGACCATGTACTGTCCCTTCAAGAGACAAGCTTCAAGGTCACCCCCCAGGAGACCTCCCCAGCCTCACTGATGAGGTCAGGTATCCCCGCTGTACATTCATGTGGCCTCTGCACCTTCCCTACTAGTTAAGGTTCATTGTGCTTTATCATGATGACTATGTCACATGAAGTCTCTAGCCATGCTCTACACTCACGGAGGGAAGGCTGACCATGTCTGTACTGTTCGCCACCGCAGAAATCTAGTTGTCTAAGTGAGTACACCATTAACTTCTGATCAGCCCTTCTGCCCACACTTCCCCTTGCCCAAGTTTCTAAAACAACCCAACTGATGAGAATGCTGGGGGCTCAGTCAGTTAAGCAGCTGCCTTTGGCTTAGGTCATGATCCTAGGGTCCTGAGGTTGAGTCCCACATCGGGCTCCCAACTCGGCAGGGAGCCTGCTTCTCCCTCTGCTTGCTGCTCTCCCGGCTTGTGCTCACTCACGCTTTCTCCCTGTCTAACAAATAAATAAATAAAACAAACAAACAAAATACAAAAAAAGAAAGTACGAAACCAATTGATGGCTTTCCTTGATAAGTGGAAATGGTTTAGTTTCCAAAAAGTGGAAGACCAAAGCATGCAGGGTTGGGCCAGTGAAAATGAGAAGTTAGCACTGATATATTTTCTCCCAAAGTTTGATTTGAAAAAACAAATGTATCTAAATACAGAAGTGGTACAATCTAGAGTCCATTGTAACACAAGTAACTGCAAATGTATTAATAAACTTTGGACTTCCCCCAAGAAAGCTCAGAAGGCCCTCTTCTGAACAAGAGAGCACATAGGATAAAAGGAACAGGGATGACAGTAGTGGCTCGAACACAGGCTCCTCTATTGCGTAACAGAATACAGAACATATTCTTTGAGCTACGAGAATTTGGCCTTTGTAACTTGTTAGGAAGGGAAGTTTCAGAAGCCTTGCAAAATGAACAGAACACTCCCTGAAGTGACCAAGGCCACCGAAGGCACTCAGAACTATGAGGAAATGACCCTCTGCTCCTCTTCCTGGAAATCATGTATGCATAGACTCTGACTGTCTACGGCATTTTTGCCTCTGAAAAATGGTTATTCCTCTAGGTAGGTGGGTAGGGCTGGCATTGTCAGCCAAAAACAGTGTGACAATCCAATGAATGGGTATAATAAGCATATTCTTTCTGCTCTGAAAAATATCTGAGGTCAGATGTACCTCTCAAACCTGATACATGAAGCGTGAGTATGTAATAAGCCACAGGATATGGTGTTCCTTACAAGTTAGTGTCCACCCTTCCGTCCTCACAAGAGCCACAGCTGCAAGAGCAGCTCGGGAATGACCGTAGATGAAGGCAGCCAGGGTCCAAAGGCTCACCCACTCCAAATGCCAAGTAGTCACCAAAAAATCTGGAATTAGAATCTGACCTAGAGCCATAGGCAACGCTGCTGAGGTTGATGTACGGGTAGAGTTGGCCTGAACCGCTGGATGTTTCATTAGATACACACACTACAGACAATGACCTTCAGGTGGCCAGGAGCCACAATGAGGATGGATTTCCAAAAAGTCCATGCAGAGCTATCTGGGAGATCGGGCTGGAAATCTTTGGATGCCGAATAGGAAAGAGCATGTTCCCCCCCATGAGAATCTGAGGTTCCAACCTTATAGACCAAATATAAGAAAGAAATGTTGAAGGTCCCTTCTTGGCTGCCAGGCCAACCTGGATATATAAGTCATTTAGTAACAAAATAGAAGAGAGTCAGGATAGTGGCTGGTCTACTCTAAGGACTAGTTAGTCTAGTCCAGTCTTGCCCTGGTCTAGTCTAAGGACTAAGGTCTAGTTCTAAGGAATGCTTTACAATCATAAAACTGGACTTCTTTTCTTGATCCTTATAACTTCTCAAATGTTTGCCAGTTTTATTAACTCTGCTTACTCCTGTGTCCTTCCGTGTAGTCCAACAGAGTAAATCCCATCAATGAAGAGGAGCCTATGTGCACCTGCTCTGAAGACAAAGAGGACTTGATTTCTCGAGCCTCAGTTTCCCTATTTATAAAATAAGGCATTTGGACTGGATGGTCTCTGGGAGAATGTGAGTCTTTTCCATGACTTACCCTTCCCTTACTGCCTCGTCCCTAGGAGGAGTGTGATCTGGGAGCCCTCCAGGTCTAATGCCCTAGACTCTACTGAAGACAGAGGGCTCCCCCTTGCCAGTCAGTTGGAATAGTGGCAGCAGATATGAGAAGAAGAGGAAGGCAGGCCAGCCCCCTAAACTCTGCAAGAATTCAAAGAGAACTGACCCAGATACAAATGGGCACAGGGACATAACCATCTAGATTGAGTCTCCATGTGGTTTCCGAATAAAGAATCTGATAGGTTGGTTAAAAGAGCATGGCTGCATGAAGGCAGGAATGAGCCAAGGAGCCTGATGAACAAACAAGCTTGGAGTTTTGTGCCACAAGAGAAGCATCTTCTTCACACATACACAAATCCAACCTTTTTCCGTTGTAGCTTTTGCTTTTCCCTGAATTCTTCCATCTTCCTGGCCTCTTCTCTTAGGGTCTGGGCAAGCTGAATGTGACATTGGGCCACACTGTCTACTTCTGCAAAGAGAATAAAAAAAAAAAAAAGACAAAACAAAAAACAATACACAAGATCTACATATGTCTGAATTCAAATATACAAAACCGCACAAAACGTATGCACAAAATACTGGAGCAAGGGGTAAAAATAACGTACTTCACTCGGTCACCATTTATTGAGTGCTTCCATGTGCCCAGCCTTGCCTTGGCCACCAAGACCAAAGCTAGGAAATCCTTTAGCTTAGCCTCCTACCACTGGCTGTCACTCATCTAGTGTGTGCCCAGGGCTGGACTGAAAAATAGCCAAGGCCCCAGCTCACAGAGCTTATGTGGTAGAAGATATCACAAAACCCACTACGATTTCAAATTCAATACTTATTTCACATTAGATGACTCTAATAGTCTTTCTGTCTCTAACATGAGCCTGAGCATTTGTGAGAAAGGTCATACACGAAAATTTTGGCTACCAATAGTTACTTCTAGATAGAAAGATGACTGGTGATTTCTTCCCCTTATTTTCTAAGATCTTTGCAATGAGCATGGCTTATCTTTATAACAACAACAACAACAACAAAATTCTTATTTTACTTGTTCTAAGAAAACTAATTGAAGCATGGCATTAAAGCTATAAAGACTGACAGATCTGACCTAAGAAAAAATTTTAAACTTGTGTGTGTCAAAACGACCTTGAACAAGGTTCGAAGATACATAACAAATTGGAAAAACTATTAGTAACTTATATCAAAAAGAGTAAATAGCTATATAAAAGAACATTTATGACTCAAAAGAAATATATACATATATATTCCATTATAAGAAACTGCTTAAAGAACATGACTTTTTTTAAAGATTGGCTAAATGGCCAATAAACATTTGAAAATGTATTCAGCCTTAAAGCTATTGAAGGAAATGTAAAACTTGAAACCACAGAATATATAATTCTTTGCTTTTAAGTTGGGGAAATTTTTTGAAGTGTGAAAATTCTTCATTTTGGCAAGCATGCGGAAAAACAGCACCTTTGGTGGAGGGAAAAATCAGTACAACCTTTCTGGAGGAAGTCTGGCATTTTGTAAGATCAAAATTTTCTTTCTTTCTTTCTTTTTTTTTTTTTTTGAACATTTCATTTTTAAGTAATCTCTGTACTCGGTGTGGAGCTTCAACTCACAATCCTGTGAGATCAAAAGTCACATTCTCCACTGACCAAGCTGCCAGGTGCCCCTCAGAACTTTCAAATGTAAAAGAATAATGCAGACCTATGTGAATTGAAATGGGAAGATGTTTAGATAATATTCAGAAAACAAACTGTAGAGAGCTAGGTATAGTATGAACTCATTCATACAAAAACTCATGTCTGTGTGTGTGTGTGTGTGTGTGTGTGTGTGTGTGCCTGCAATTTAAGAAAGAGAAGGAAAATTACAAATGCATAGAGAAAGGTCTAGAAAGATAATCTACCAAACTTCTAGCATGATCAAAACATTGATATTTTCAGGGGAACCTCGGTGACTCAGTTAGTTAAGCATCTGACTTTGTCTCAGGTCATGATCTTGGGTCCTGAGGCCCAATGGGCTCCCTGCTCAGCAGAGTCTGCTTGTCCCTCTCCCTCTGCCCCTCCTCCTCCTTCTGCTTTCTCTCTCAAATAAATAAATAAAAATTTAAAAAGATAAAAAAAGAAGAACTGAACAGAAATTTTAGAAATAAAAAACACACTAATGGAGATTAAAAAAAAAACTCAACAGACGGGCTTAAGAATGGAAGAGATATGGGCACCTGGGTGGCCTAGTGGGTTAAAGCCTCTGCCTTCGGCTCAGGTCATGATCCCAGGGTTCTGGGATTGAGCCCTGCATCAGGTTCTCTGCTCAGTAGAGAGCCTGCTTCCTCCTCCCTCTCTGCCTGACTCTCTGCCTACTTATGATCTCTGTTAAATAAATAAATAAAATCTTTTTAAAAATTGATATTTTCATTTCAAAATTGATTTTAAAACATAGGATCTGTCCTCACCTCATAGAATCTGTACCACTGAAACAGTATCATCCTCTTTATTTGTATGAATAGACATATTTGTGTATAATTTTCATTGCATAAAAACACCTGGAATCACATTCACCAATAACTGCTTATGGCTAGGAAGTGAAAGTTCAAATGTTCATTATCTTCTCGATAGCTGTCTAACTAGTTAGTTGTTTGCTTGAATTTTTAAGACAAATATATATAAATGTATGGTTTTTTTTAATAAGAAGGAAATAAAACTATTTTGGGGGGAAAAAGAAAATAAGTTAAGTATGAACAAGTTTATAGGCTTAAGAGACCCAGCCTAGGCTGAAGCTCCCTTGGCCCACATGTTTAGGCTTGTGGGTATCTGAGAAACAAGAAACATAAACAATATTTCCACCTGGAGAAATGTTTTTATTAGTGGTTAAAGAGGGAAGAAGACACCTTCTATGGAAATGTTAGGATGAATAACTATTTAGCTAATATTTACAAACATCTAGAACCTACATCTAGCTACAGAAACATCTAGAACATCTAGAACCTACATCTAGCTACAGAAACACTTTAAGCACATGTCACGTCTACAGTGTCATGTTAAAATCGCTAGCTTGGAAGCACCAGGTATTGGGAAGAACAGAAAGCCTTAAAGGCACTTTCTGGGAATTGGCCTGGGGACTATTAGAACTGAAGTGGGGGGTGCCTGCCTGGTCAGTTGGTAGAGAGTACAACTCTTGATCTTGATCCACGACCATGAACTCAAACCCCATGTTGGGAGAAGAGATTACTTTAAGAAAAAAAAAAAAAAAGAAAAAAGAAAAGAAAAGAAAAAGAAAAAGAAAAAAAAGAAGTGGGGACACGTAGGTGGCTCAGTAGGTTAAGCGTCTACCTCCAGGTCAGGTCATGATCCCAGAGTCCTGAGATGGGCCTCCCTGCTCAGTGGGGTGTCTGCTTCTCCCTCTCCCTCTGCCCCTCCTCCCCTGCTGTGTTCTCTCTTTCTTAAATAAATAAATAAATAGAACTGGACAGGACCCCTTAAAGGCCAAAGTGCCAGGGTCTCGCCCTGGATTTCAAGTGTGAGAACCGCTGCTCTAAGGGAGTCAAATGCACATCACGACGCGGGGGTGTGGAGGATGGGTTCTCCTGCTCGTTTCAGCTCTGCAGAGCTCCTTCTCACCTTGCGAGCTGCTCTAACTTTTTTTTTCACCCAATATGAGATCGCTGCTCAAATTAAAACCCACTTCTGGGACAGACAGACTCAGCACTTGCCAGGGCCAGCAAACACAGTTTAGAGAATCACTTACGCTGCTTGAAGACCTCCAGGGCCCGCTTCAGGGTGCTAAAAAACAAGCACATGTATAGTTTCAGTTCTGGAAACTGGCTGTGCAATTTCATAATGCTACTGCACGCTTCTCTCTGCCTGAATCTCACGGCCTTCCAGCTCAACTCTGCCTGTGAGCTTGGAAAGACCACAAAGGATCAAGACTTTGGCCGTTCACTTTCCTCTTTCTCACTCTCTCAATCCCAGGCATAAGCTTCTCCACTGTCCACCCAGGTAGAGCAAGATGCCAAAATTCCTTATGCTTCCTTTCCCCAATGGTATTATAAGAGTTATGGTCCCTTTCTCATAAGAATACCGGTCCTTCTCTAAGGTATGATCATTAGAAATATGGATACAAGGGGCACCTGGGTGGCTCAGTGGGTTAAAGCCTCTGCTTTCAGCTTGGGTCATAATCCCAGAGTCCTGGGATCCAGCCCCGCATCAGGCTCTCTGCTCAGCAGGGAGCCTGCTTCTCCCTCTCCCTCTGCCTGCTTCTCTGCCTACTTGTGATCTCTGTCTGCCAAATAAATAAATAAAATATTTTAAAAAAAAAAGAAATATGGATACAAGCCACTAGTAACACTCTGGCTCCTGATTGCCCCCTATTTCCACTCATCAACCATGTGCTCCTTGAACATAAACTATGAGCCACATGTTGTGGCAGATGTTAAAGATTCAATGATACAAGACAGACATGATCCCAGACCTCAGGCTCTAATGGGGGAGACACTAAACACATTGCACTAGTGTTCCATTGCTGAATAACAAATTACCACAAATTTAGCAGCTTAAAACAACAGACATTTATTACCTCACGGTTTTGGTGTGGAAAGACCCTGACTCATTTTTCACACCTTCTCTTGATGTCCCCCCATCCTCTTATAGCCCATGGCTCCTGCACCCGGGGAGACCCCCCTTGCCTGTGGTTTGAGTTTTCCCCCTTCCTACACTTCTTAAGTAAACCTCCTTCTGAGGTCACTTGGCCCTGGGAATGTTCTTACTCATGCTGCCTTCATAGAAGCAGATCTCACTGGGCTCAGTCAGGCCCCTCCAAGTAAGAATGGAACTTTGTGAATTCACCAGCCCCCAACCCCCACGGCATAAGATCATGGATCACTTCCTATATGTATATACGTGTGTAGCAAGTTTTGTTACTTTGCAAAGTAAAAGCCCTTGTCTTTTCCAGCTGACCACATCTTCCAGCTCTTTCGCTTCTGCTGCTCTGTTCACTTATCCCAAAAGAGAAGATTCTTCTTTCTCCATGCCTTTTCTCACACAAATATTCCCAATTATTACAAAGACATCAAGCAGAAAAAATAACTGCACATTCTCTGTTCACTTTATCCAACTTATGATACGATTTTTCAAGGAACACAGTGTACTAGAAAGAATCCCATCTGACAAATGTGCCAGCAGTTCAGAAGGACGAATGAGCTTCACGAAGCGCAGACTTTCTACTGGCATTACTGAGATATGCAGAGGGACATGGCAGCACGTACAACCAGAAGTCTTTCTCGATGGGGAATCATGGAGCTGTAACCCAGCTTTACTCATAAATTGTTCAGGCTGTAAAATTTTTCTCCCACCTGAAGGGCCATTAAGAGGGCAGTCCAAATAGCTCTTCCATTTGTCATTAACATTGTTGCCTCATATCATCACTTAATTGCTATTTCCCTTGCTCAGGGAATGATGACAATCCAGAGACAGAATCAGAACCTTGGGGATGGTGGCCCAGCCATGTCGTCTCCATTCTTCCCTAGGGTTCTTCATTGTGGGAAGAGAAAATATCCTACCACCCTTTACGTAAGCGCTTTGGCCTTAAACCCTAATGTAGCCCCTTAGAGACCCGAGTCTCCGTGTGGTCCAGGAGAGGGAAAAGTCCAACTAGTCCATGCAGAAGCAGAGTGTCGTGCTCTTATCCAGGGCCCCTTCCTAAAGATCATCCTGGAGGTACCAGAGACAGAAGTCACCTAAACAACCTTCCATGTCAACCGTGGAGACACCATTGCCAGGAATCATTCCCCATTGCATCTTTCTCTCCGAGCTACGCTCTTAGAAGGAACACTGACTGGCTTTTGTCACAGAGCACAGAGAACAATGCAGAGGCTCTCTAGGAATCTGCTAAGTTAGAGGTCAAATGTGTATGAATATAATAAATACCATTTTGGATCAGGGCGCCTGGGTGGCTCAGTTCGTTAAGCGTCTGACTCCTGGTTTTGGCTCAGGGCCTCATCTCATGGTCCTGGGATCGAGCCCCGCACCGGGCTCTCTGCTCAGCAGGGAGTCTGCCTGAGATTCTCTCTCTGCCTCTTCCCCCAATGCTCGTTCTCTCACTTCCTCTCTCTCAAATAAATACTTAAATATTTTTTAAAAATATATATCAATTTGGGTTAGACTCCTTCTGCTAAATATTGAAGAGCTCGATAAATATCAATGCAGGAGTCCATATGACTGCCCATGAAGCCACCAGCCCTGTAGATGAGAGGCAGTGTGTCCTAAAGCCATATCTGTATTCAGAGAATAACAGAAAAGTAAATCGTCATACAGAAACCTCCCATCGGGGTGCCTGGGTGGCTCAGTTGGTTAAGCCTCTGCCTCCGGCTCAGGTCATGATCTCAGGGTCCTGGGATCGAGTCCCGCATCGGGCTCTCTGCTCAGCAGAAAGCCTGCTTCCACCCCCTCTCTCTGCCTGCCTCTCTGCCTACTTGTGATCTCTCTCTCTGTCAAATAAATAAATAAAATATTAAAAAAAAAAAAAGAGGTGTGCCTGGGTGGCTCAGTGGGTTAAGCCTCTGCTTTCGGCTCAGGTCATGATCTTAGGATCCTGGGATGGAGCCCCGCATCGGGCCCTCTGCTCAGCAGTGAGCCTGCTTCCCTTCCTCTCTCTCTGCCTACTTGTGATCTCTGTCTGTCAAGTAAATAAATAAAATCTTAAAAAAAAAAAAAAGATACCTCCTATCAGTGGTGAGAGCCATAAAATGGCACAAAGACCATCTCTCACAGTTGTCATAAACAGCATGCGTGTATGTGCCTAAGCCCCTCTATTAAACGTCTAGTATAAAATTAATATAATCCTCTCTATGAAACAGTATACATAGAAAAAGACTTCAAATTAAATCTAGAAAGTTTTACTAATGGGTCATGGCTTCATAGTTCATTTGAGCCTTCTTTCTATTTTTCTGTATTTTTTACAACTGGAAATAAGGGGGAGGGAAACAATTATAAACTATTTTCACCTAACACATGTCACCCCATGGGCCAGCTCTGTCTGCTGAAGTGATGGGGGCTCCCAGTAGTACTGGTTGACCAGGAACCCAGAACGAAGCGTGGCACCTACTTGATCTCCGACTGTCCACATGGTTTCTTCCTGGAGAGGTTGAGAAGGTCTTTGCCATACTTCTCTTCAATTGATGCCCTGAGGGGAATAGGAGAGGGCTCTGAGTCCTTCTTGGGGTTGATTCTTAGTTAAAACACAAGGCACGCCCCTCGAGGGCAAAACTGCACCTCTGACGGGAGAAGCTCAGATATAAACCAGTCTCTAACAGGCAGAACTCCCTCTACCCGACCAGAAGAACTATGAGAAGACCAGTAGCCTTCATCTCTAAGTCACCAGCATGGACATCACAGCAAAACCAGACACAACCTCCCGACCAGCACAGGCTAGGACATTACAGACTAACTATTTAAAACTATGACCCAAGGATTTATTTACCAAAAATTGATTTTTATTTATATTTATATATATATACTTAAGTGGAATACGATATTTCCACCAAATGCTGCACTCCTGAGGCTCACCCCCCCTCCCATGTTCTCGAAGAGTATCCCTTTAACCATCCTATAGAGTTCCTCATCCATAGTCAATTCAAAGACATAGCTAAACTGCAGCAATGAGAGGGCAATTTCAGAATACAGGCTCTGCAGTTGGCAGGTCTCACAAGAACAATTGATTGTTACTTGGTGCAGCATGGTCTTTCTAATGTGCCAAATATCCCCATTACCCCATCCATTATGGTGTCCCAGGGACCATAGCAGGTACATTGTACCAGATTCTGGGACCCGACTTTCCTAGGTTTGAAACCAGATCTATCCTTTCTTCGTTGTGTGACCTTTGACAAGCTACATAACCTCTCTGAGCCTCAGTTTCTTCTGCTGTAAAATAAGGATGATAAAACTCACCACACAGGGTTAGTAGGAGAATGAATGAGATAATGTATGCAAAATATATGGTAGTTTATATGTGTATTGGCAAGCCTTCATTACGTGGCAGCTAGTAACATAGTCTCATTTAATTGCCCCTAGCTACTGGCTGCAGGGTGATGATCCTCATTTTTATATCCATTTCCTGCTCATATCAGGAGCTTGGTATATAAACTGGCCCCATCCTGGGTTCTATGGGTGAGAGAGTCCAAAGACAAGAGGTACAAGGGACAAAATAAGTTCATTTCCTTGTCAACCAGTGGAAGACCTCAGCCTGGAATGTTCTATAGAATGCTTCCTAAAAGGAAGAAAGAGGTAAGGGAGGTGGAAGAGGGGATAATGTTCGGGGGAGAAGAAGAGAAGGTGGGGGGAATTTGACCTGGACTTTGAAGGATGGGGAGAACTCACTTAGGCATCAGGGAGAAGGGAGGACATCCAGGTGGGAAATACCGGAGTAAACATGTACGGGCAGAGACCTCCAAAGCATACTAATCAACTCTGGCCGGCACAGAGAGAGTGGCTGTACTGAGCGAGAATGTATGAAACAGAAAGAAAAGGACCGGAAAGAACAGTTCTGCGCAAGGAACAAGCACATCCTCCCAGAAGGTCACCTGCCCTTCTGCCCAGAGCTGATGAGTCATAAACACACGATCTCTGTGTGTGAGGCCTCTGGAGCTGCCACTTTGTAAGTTCCCAGGGTAAGTTAATTACCCAACTTCATTTGAAAAGCTACTCTTCTGGGGCGCCTGGGTGGTTCAGTTGGTTAAGCACTGACTCTTGGTTTCGTCTCAGGTCATGATCTCAGCGTCCTGGGATGGAGCCCTGAATCAGGCCCCCTGCCCAGCGGGGGGTCTGCTCTCCCTCTTCCCCTTCCCCCTGCTTGTGCACCATGCTCTCTCTCTCATGCACATTCTCTCTCTCAAATAAATAAATAAATAAAATCTTTAAAAAAAAATTCTCTCTCTCTTTCTCTTGCCTTCACCAACTTGTGCATTCTCTCACGCTCTCTTAAAAAAAATAACTAAAGAATAAAATAATAGGGCAGTGATATTTGTAAAACTTTTGTTTTATGCATGTGTGTACTAGGTGGCAGTGTAAAATTTTTTTTATTATTTCTTTCTTCTTTAAAAAACTTTATTTTTTTCTTTTTATTTTATTTCTTCTGAGGGTTTCATTTAAAAAAACGGGTGGACATCCCTGATTTCCATCACCATCCCCATTATGTCAGGGGTCTCTTGGGTGGTCCAACCTGGGCAACAGAAGCTTCGGTCGGTAGCCAATGCCTCCTCATGGGTGTATGGCAAGGCTAGTTCCTTCCCAAGAAAATGTATAAAAGCCCTTCCTGGAGGAGGAGCTAAAAATCAAGGGACATTCTGCAATCTGTGTATCTTATAGTTGTGAAACACCTGTTTGCTGCTACCTTGTCAGAGGTCTGCTGGACAAAGGTAGAAGCCCACCTCCTGTGCCCATCAGGAGAAAGGAACGCTGTATGTTGGTGTCACCACTGTCAACCAGCTTGGGTAGAAGAGGGAGGCTGGTCCCTCAAAGGAGGGGTACGTAGCCAGCTCCCTGGAGCCCGAGGGTTGGTGGACCTCTCTCCACCCAACCCTCCAGCCAGTTCTCCTGTTCCCTGGGGACCTTCAAGGGGGCAGACAACCATAGAAATGTGATGTTACCCCATTTTCTCTTGAGAAGAAAATAGAAACACTTAATGGAAAAACACGTTGACGTCTGGATCTCCAAGTTATAAACCTCTTATTCAGTGTGACACAAATAAGATCTGTTCACTAGTTTGGGTCCCAGCAACGACCCCAATCTTGGGCCAAAAATCCCTCCTAGGTGCTCCTTCATCCAGAATCACTGGGAAACTGAGTATTCTGCTGGGATAAGATTTTCCACAAAACTAACTGACCCCATTAAATATGGAACTTTTTTTTTAAAAAGTCCTATCCATTAAAAAAAAGAAAAGGAAAGGAAAAGTCCTCTAAACTGCCATGGACCACCCTGAACACCAAGCCCCTCGCCCGCCAGGATGCTGCAACCTGCCGCCATCTTTCTCATGTCTCTGTGGCCCCACCAGCCCACCCCAGCCTCTGAATCAGCTAAGCCTTGCTCTTCTCCCACAGACACGAGGGTACTCCTCCACCTATGAAATCCACACCGCCCTCTGAAGGCCCCGAAAGGTCCTCTCTGTCCTGCCTGGACTGACCAGTCTTTCACAATCTCCCTCTCCCAGGAGGTTTTTAGTGCCACCCCTATCACTTCACTTCGCATTTTATGATATTTTGTGCGCTGCTTCATTCCTAAATCTCCTTTGTCATGGATTTCTAAGAGCTCTAGGAGAGAAATAACCATTTACTTCTTGGGGACCATCCCATAAGCTACAGCAGAGGGCCTGTGGACCCCCAAAGACAAAGTGTAAATGATTCCTTTGAATGGGTTTTGTCTCCCCTCCGTCTTCGAGGAAGAAGAGCAGGTACCTCTCTTTCAGGAAGTCTTCAAACTCTTTGCAGTTCTTGCGGCCATTGTTGAGGTGCTGGATGAGGCAGTCGTAGCCCGCGGTGCTGAGGATGTCCGTGCTCTGGTGAGAAACAACATGGCGTCAGAGCAGGGACCCTGAGGACGGCGTCCCCAGGCCTAAAGAGCGCACGGGGCCAATCGCAGGGGGAAGCCGGCAGTGGGAAGTTTCAACGCACTTCACCTCCAAGACAGATATGACCAAAGAGGACGAAATAGAAGACGTAAACGTGTTTGTAGCTATGGGAGAACTGTCAGCTGAATGGGAAGCTCACTGGCATGGCCTTCCGTGTCCCCACGCCCAACGTGTCTGTTGTGGATCTGACCTGCCGCCTGGAGAAAGCTGCCAAATATGATGACATCAAGAAGGTGGTGAAGCAGGCATCAGAGGGCCCCCTTAAGGGCATCCTGGGGTATACTGAGGACCAGGTTGTCTCCTGCGACTTCAACAGTGACACCCACTCCTCTACCTTCGATGCTGGGGCTGGCATTGCTCTCAATGACCACTTTGTCAAGCTCATTTCCTGGTATGACAATGAATTTGGCTACAGCAACCGGGTGGTGGACCTTATGGTCCACATGGCCTCCAAGGAATAAGAGCCCCCTGAACCACCAGCCCCAGCCAGAGCAAGAGGAAGAAAGAGGCCCTCAGCTGCTGGGGAATCCCTGCACCAACTTATCCCCTAAAACACTGAGAATCTCCCAACCTCCACTGTTTCCATCCCAGACCCCCTGAAGAAGGGGAGGGGCTTGGGGAGCCCTACCTTGTCATGTACCATCAATAAAGTATACTGTACCCAGCCAAAAAAAAAAAAAAAAACGTTAGGAAGGGGAAGGGCCACGAAGCAGGAAGTGATGGGACAGAGAGATCACAAGGAAGAGAGGGCTGGTCGGGCTCTGTCCCTCTCTGCACCCCCACCCAGAACTGGGACCAGGGCTACACAGTCTTCCCTTTGTCCTTAAACTTGTCACGGAGCTTGACACGGATGTCCCTTCCCACAAACAATAAGCCTGGTGTGTCGGGCGGGGGTTGAGGGTATCCCTGCAAAGGGCAAGCAGCTCGGAGCCAGGAGCCAGGCCCCAGGAGCCGAGAGGGGGTCCACTGCCCACTGGGAAACATGAAGGGAACCAGCAGGATCCATCACAGGGTCACCGGCTGGCCCCAGCTGGTGATGGGTGATTGGAGGGAGAGGAATTTTTTTTTTCATTTTAAATTAGCAATTTATACCTATTTGATTCTACTGTGCACTGGGAGGTTGGAGGAAGCTACCTTAGTCCCCAAAGCAGCAGCCCCAAAGGCAGTACATTTTTAAAATCAAAGTCCCTCAGCCCCTCCAACCAACCAGTCAGGGGCTCAAGAATATTCCCTGAAGTGTCCCCTAATGAGGCTGCTTCCCTGGCTGCTACCTCCACATGCATACAACAAGCTGCCTGATTCAGGCTCCAGGTCCTTAGAGAGGTTAGTTGGCTGCCACTGGGTGTGCCCTGAGGTGCTCTGAACTCACCCATCCCTTGCCCAACCCGGGTGACCACCCCTTCCCAGGCCCAGTCAGCGGAAGGGGGTACCACTCTGCCATTGGTGGTGACTGGGGGACTCCTGAAGACACCACTCTACACAGTCCCGGGCACCAGAGAAGCAGAATTTCTCTCTTCCATTTGCTGTCACTTACACTGGATCCCTTGAAGATAGGGTCCCAGAGAGATCCAGTAGGACGCAGGCTTGAGGCTGATTTTAACATGGCATTCAGAAACCTCACTGGGCATAACTCACACTGCATTTTTAAAGATGGATTATTGGGCACGTGGAGGGCTCAGTCATTAAGCGTCTGACTTTGGCTCAGGTCATGATCCCAGGGTCTTGGGATTGAGCCCTGCACTGGTCTCCTTGCTCAGCAGGGAGCCTGCTTCTCCCTCTGCCTCTACCTGTAGTTCTGCCTACTTATGCTCTCTATCTCTCTGTCAGATAAATAAATAAAATCTTTTTAAAAATAAATAAATAAATGAAATAAAGATGGGTTATTATCAGAATAGTCAATTTTACACATATAATTAAAACTAAGTAAGAAATGCCTTTAATTCTATGAATTCTGGCTGTTGTTTCAGCATAGATTTAGGCCTCGAGAAGCCTAAGGAAATAGCCTCTCCAAAGCTTCAGTCCTCCCGCCATCCCTCCATACATACTTCTCTCCCAGCCGCGTAGGCGTCTTATGATTTCCCACAATGCAGCGTTCCGTGGCAACTCTAAGACAATGTTTACATTATCTCCTCCTGAATCCAAATCCAGTCCCTCAGCCCCCAAGTTCTCTGGAAGCCCCCTCTGAGTAGCCCTGACGCCCCCTCCCCTGGGCTCTCAGAGCGCCAAGCGTCTGAATTGGCTTCTCGGTATCCACCACATGAAGAACCTTGCTGCCCCAACTCTTTGGCAAGTTCCCTGCAGCTTCTCCCTAGTCTGGGGCACCCCTCCACACACACACCACCAAACCCTCTAGCTTCATATGATGCACACCTAAGGTCTACAATAAAATTCTGTAGTGTAGAAACACCTCTTGTGTTCCAGCCAGGTGCATCTGAGGATGAGGATGAAAATGGACTCTGGAGTGAATGAGTGAAAGAATGGTTACACAGGGCCATGGTCAATGGTAGTTTGTAGATGGAAGTGCTTTGCCTTTCCCAGAGAAAAGCCCTTGGGTTCCCCGTGTTATGATATTCATTTGAAAAATGTAGTTCCCTTTTTCTTAATGAAAGGTGCAGATACTCTTGGACCAGGCAGGAAGGATGGGAGCTAGACTAGGGTTTCATGGAAACAAACCAGGTCATTCGGCCTCCTGGCTCTCAGCCTTAAGAAAAACAGAACTGCTGCTTCAGAGCAGTGACTGGGCTACAGAGGTGACCAAGAATGGAAATCCCCAAGGATCTAGAGGGCCAAGTAGGCTAAAAGACTGCATGAGCACAAAACTGGCATCACAGGTCTGCCATCAGAAGTCATAGCCCCATAAACTCAGTATCCTCAACTTGGTAAACTGAGCCCCCAACACAGTATCCCTGACTTCTCTCCCTGAGCTTTTCCCATACTGGGTCTCTTCCCCTGACCTCCAAATGAACAGTTAATGTTTCTACCCCAGGACTTTTACACATGCTCCCCCTGCCCCATGGTGGGAATGGCATTTCCTCCTGTTCACTTAAGTCTCTCCTCTGCTTCAGAGCCAGTTCAAATTCCATTTCCTCTCTGGAGTCTTCCTCAAGTAATTCCCACTATAGTCTTCTCTTCCTCTTCTGAATTCCTGGAGTGTTTAATGCCCATTCCTCTATTTGGCTCTTATTCTATATTATTTTATGTCATTAGTCAACATCTTTTTAAAAACTAGCTAATTTCTTAAAAGATTTCTGGATTACACCCAACTTTTATCTCCCAAAGCAACTTCCACGTTAACGGTGCTTGAGAAATGCCTATTAACTGTATGCCAACTACAGACAAGATATTAATCAGGTTCCAAAGTCCTCATTAGAGTTCTTTCCATCAAGGATCCTGTTGTTCATTTAGGGAGTCAGTAAAAGACACATAAAACAAACGTGCATGCACAAGGAAAACTAGAGGCTAAAACAATATACAAGACTATAAAGAGAAAATATATAATGAATGAAATAGAGAAGAAAAATTAGGCTTGGGTCATCAGCAAAGAAAAAAATTAGTCTTTTAGAATGACTGGGATTCACACAAGAAATCAGAAAATATTTCAAACCAACTGATAATGAAGAAAATGATACATCAACATTTGTAAGATGTAGCAAAAGGGCTTAAAGGGAAACTTAGAGCTTTAAATGCTTAAAGAGAGAAGAAGTTTTTAAAAGTAATGATCTGGGGCATCTGGGTGGCTGAGTGGTTAAGGCCTCTGCCTTCAGCTCAGGTCATGATCCCAGGGTCCTGGGATTGAGCCCCACATCAGGCTCTCTGCTCAGTGGGAAACCTGCTTCCCCCTCTCTCTCTGCCTACTTGTGATCTCTGTCTGTCAAATAAATAAATTAAATCTTTAAAAATAAATAAATAAAAGTAATGATCTAAGCCTTCACTTAATGGAAGTAGGAAAAAAGAATGAATGAATCTATAGTAAGTAGAAGGAAGGAAATAAAAATAGTGGAACACAAATAAAAGAAAAAATAAAAATAGTAGAACACAGTGACACAGAAATGGACAAATAAAATGTTTGTGAAAAATTGTTTACCTTCACCTGGAAATTCAAATTAGTCACAGTAATATCTACTTCATGCCCACGCCCACTAAAATAGCTAAAACTGAAAAGTCAACATTGAATGTAGGCAGGAATGCTGAACTATGAGACCTCTCACACCTTGTTGATGGGAATGTAAAAATGGTACATTTTTAAAAGTAGCAAATTCTCAAAAAGATAAATATATACATACCCCATGACCCAAAGTTCCACCCATTTCGCATTTACCCAAGCGAAATGAAAACATATGTCCACAAAAAGACTTGCACGAGAATCGTCATAGGGCTGTTAGACCCAATAACCCCAAACTGGAAACAACCCAAATGTCTAACAACTGATGAATGGCAAACAATGTGTGTCAAGTCTATACAATGGGATGATACTCAGTGATAGAAAGACAGAACTACTGACCCATGAAACCACCTGGATGGATCGCAAGGTCATGCCAGTGAAAGATGCGACACAAGTATTTACTGTGTAATGTTACTCACAGGACATTCTAGGAGAGGCACTACTAGGACATATTTCTTGGTAAAAGAGATAACAGTGATTGCCTGAGCCAGGGGAGAAAATGGGGCTGGAGTGGGAAGGGGCCCTCCAGGAATTTCCTGGAACAATGGAAAACCATACATCCAAGTGACCCACATTCCTATCACGATCATTCCATAGAGAAGTGTGGGCTGTACAGGTATAGGCAGTTTCTGAAACTCACTGACCTACGCATTTTTTATCTTATGTAAATTATGCCTCAATAAAATTAAAAAGTAAAAAAAAAAACTGCATTAGGATTCAGAGGGAGAATGGTCAGGAGGAAATCAGTAGAAGGGGTAGAGGCAGCTCAGCCTTAGATGTGGACCTGGCGTAGGAGTCCTGGGTGAGGCAGGGAGAAGAAAAAGAAGGGAGAGTGAATCTAAGCACCCAACAAACCTCCCCAAGCCCCAGAACTCGAGGTTTCATGATACTCAAATCACAGACAGGTAAACAGCATTCAAGTTTCAGTCAATGGGTTAGTACTTGAACCACAAAGACATTTCTATTTCCTTAAGACAAAAAATTTGTCCAATCCAGCAGTGAGCTCATGGGTGCCACATCAGCAGACATGTGAACCAAAGAATAGTACTAACAGTCTCGTGAGCACGGCAGCAGGCAGTCTGGACCAGGGGGGCTCTGGGTTCCCGAAGGAGGATGTGTCTGTGGGCTGCCTGGTGGAGGGTGACTCTACTGCCCACCAGCTCCCCACCCCAGATCTAACACTCAGGTCTGATTCCGCTCACTTGGTCCAGGCACATCCAGGTCTCCTTCCTGCCCAGAGCTGAGCCCCCAGCTTCAGGGGCCTCTGAGAATTTGTTTCCAGACTCCTTTCCCACCATGGGGCCTATGGGCAGAAGGTATAAAGGCAGAGGGGAAGCAAAGAGTACCTGTGGCCTCTCAAGCTGCCATCCAGGTTACAGGCACTGCGCCCAGGGTGTCCCCATGGCTGTCCCCACGTCTGGTTCTGTGCTGCGTCTCTCTCTCTCATGGTGTCTCCTACACACAATTTCTCTACACAGGGGCTCCAAGGCCGCCCTATGCCAGAATCCTCCCAGCAGACCCTCAGGTCCCACCCAGACCTCCAGGTTCTGAGCTTGGGGCATCTCCATTTTTTGCATTCCTTCCAAGTGACTTTCTGCCACTGGAGAACTGCGGCCACAGACATGATGGAAGATGAGAGAAGATCGGGGATCCTGCGCAGAGGAGCCGAGCACGGAGGAAAGCAGGACGCAGGAAACTAGAGAACACGGCAGATGTGGGAGGCAGGAGAACCACGGCCGGAAACGGGCATGGAAAAGAGAGCAGGGGAAGACTCCACGGTTCTAGCTTCATTTTGAAACCTCTTTTTTATTTATTTTTTATTTTATTTATTTCTTTGACAGAAACAGATCACAAGTAGGCAGAGAGGCAGGCAGAGAGAGAGAAGGAAGCAGGCTCCCCGCTGAGCAGAGAGCTCGATGCAGGACTCGATCCCAGGACCCTGAGATCATGACCTGAGCTGAAGGCAGAGGCTTTAACCCACTGAGCCACCCAGGTGCCCATTTTGAAACCTCTTTGAGTAAAAAACCGTGAATCAGTGCTGATGCCTCTAGAAGGGTGAGGGGCCACTGACCGTGCCGTTCAGTACAAAGGCTGCATTTGTCTACCACCTGGGCATGTGACACAGCCGCCGGCCACACTTTGCATTATTGATCCACCGCACGTTCCATAAACACAGCGAGGTGAGAGCTATTTCCATGTTTCACAGCTGGAGAAAATAGGGCGCTAAGAAGTGATGGTCTCCTGATCACTGTCTCCAACGACAATGAAAGATTTTAACCCTTAACCGACAATATTATCCAAATCTCTGTCATTCATGAAGAGCTATACAGCAACAGTAGACATGGGATACAGACCAAGGCATTCTTGTTACCCCCTAGGCTCTCCGCCTGGACCTTCCTACTTACTTTCCTGTCTCTTATACCCAAAGAGGTAAAACCAGATGATTCAAACTCACCTTATCAGCAAATGTGGATTAATTATTATTAATTAATGTTAAAAATGAGGTCCAATATACATTGCATGCTTGCTGTATTCCAAAGAGCATACTGACTATCATGCATGGAATTTCCTGTATAATCCTTGTAACAGCCCTGTGACACGGGTATCATTCTTATCTTCTTATCTTATCTTTGAGGATCAAAGTCTATATTCGTAAACCACTCAACCACACAGCTTCTCTTCCTGGAGGACAAGGAGCATAGCTAATTTTCTGTCAGTCCACTTCCCAGCAAGTCTAAAGATTTTATTTTTAAGTAATCTCTACACCCAATGTGGGGCTCCAACTTAAAACAGATCCAGAGGCTGAGCCAGCCAGGCGCCCCGCCCCCACCTAGCAATTCTCCGTGGGCACACCCAGGCTTTCACGCCACACTTGGGTTTGAGTCCAAATTCTACTGCACCAGCTGTGTGACCTTGGGCTGAGCGCTTAGTCTCCGTTCGTGTGAATTTACAAGGCTGTAAAATTGGGGAGTATTGTAAGGCTCAAACGACATACCGTGCCTTGACTTTGTCAAGTGCTTCATAAACTAAAGGAATGAAGGGAGACACATTCAAGACCAGGCCACGGGAATAAAAAGCATATGGATTCAGACCTGTGTGAACTTTTTCCTTGAAAGTGGACCACAGTGAAATAAATGTAGCTATTCAAAAATAACTATGTCATCATCAGAGGAAGCAGCTGGAAAGGTGTCAGAGGCTATAGAAACTGCTGTTTTCAGCCATGTGTTCCTAAAACGCAAAGTCAGAATCCTGTCATGGTTGTGTCGTTAAGCCCTCTCGTAAGCCATCACAGGGGACGCTGAGGCAAGAATGAACCCCACCCCAGTTCCCACGCCGGCTGTGCTCTGCAAGCCCATAGCAGGTCTCCCTCACTCCCTCCAACCTTCCGTCACACATCCCCAGCTCCGTCTGGCCTGCATCCATTTTCACATGTAGAAATGCCCCTCCTGTCAGGTCATTAGGTCAATTAAAAAGGCAATCCACTCAACTGAAAATACATTTGAACGTAACTGTGCGATACCAAACCTCTGCATCAGAAATTTAAAGAAAAAAAAATGATAAGAAAGATGGGGACCAAAATGTTCAAAGCAGTTCTCTTCTGGGGCGCTTGGGTGGTTCAGTCAGTTAAACATCCAACTCTTGGTTTAGGCCCAGGTCATAACATCAGGACTGTGGGACAGAGCCCCACATCAGGCTCTGCACTCAGCAGGGTGTCTGCTTGAGAGTCTCTCTACTCTCTCTTTTCCCCTTCCCCCTCTCTTTTTCTTAAATAAATAAATAAAATCTTGGGCTTTTTTTTTTTTTTTTTTGAGGCCTTTTGTTTCTCTCTCGTGTGTTTGCTGGCCCCACTAAAATAACAAATGATCCACAACCACAGTGGAAAAGTAGGGTCCAATGAGGAAGCTGGAGATTTGTAGGAATTTCTGTTATATTAAAAGCTAATGGGCTCGATGGACAGAGGACAGAAGCCAGTATTCCCACCCACGCAAAACAGAAGTTCCACAAACTTTCCCAGCAAAGCCCTAGAAACCCTCAAGCTCAAATTGGCAAAGGCTAGACCTGAAGCAACTGTGGAAAATCGGCAGGGTATGTGAAGGCCATGGGCACCCGGCCAGTGCCCCGCCCTGCTCTCAGGGCAGGCAGAGCAGCTGATGCTGACTTTCACTCCAAAGCCATCATTGGCAAGGACTCTGCCAGCCAGCAGCCTCCTAGCAAGGACATGGAGTCCAGAACAGCAACAGCTGACCGACCCTAGGCACTATCGGAGTAGGTGAATGAAAATAGCCCAGAAAATGTCAAAGAGATATGTAATGAGTAAGGGCTTACCTACCATATAAAAACAGTATAAAGTAAGAAAAGTTTTAAAAGTGTGGTATACTGACATGCAGAGCTGATACTCAGGTAAATAAAATACAAACAACAGTCCAGAAATGGTTTTATGTGCACAGAGGATTTAACATATGATAAAGGAAGCATTTGAAACCAGAAAGCAAAGGATGGCTTATTCAATAAATGTTATTGTGACAATGACTGTCCTTTTTCCAAAAAACTAAATATAGAGCCATTCCTAACATCATACTCTAAAATAAATATCTGATTAAGTGAAGGTCTAGGCATGGAAATCATACATATATAAGAAGGATATATAGAATATATATTTTTTAAAATATTGAGGTAAGAGATTTTTCTAGACCACAAACTTAGAGCATTAAAAAAAAAAAAAGCGAAATTAGCCTATTCTGAAAATACAGTTTAGCAAAATGGACCCCACTTGGTACAGAAAGTTTAAACAGGCTGATTTCCATAGAAGAAACAGAAATCAAGGAGCAGAGAAAAGCAACAGAACTGGATTTTTCATAGTAGAATGGAATTCCATTCTCAAATCCTCAGGGGAAAAAACTATTCCTAAGGTCCAAAATTGATTGGAAATAAAAGAAAATGTCCTAATTCACCTTGTAAAGCAAATATAACACAGTATTTAAACTTAGTGGTGTACAGAAAAGGAAGTTACAGATCAATATAACTTATAAATATTAATCAAAATGTTCTAAATAAAATATTAGCAAGATCAGGGGTGCCTGGGTGGCTCAATTGGTTGAGCATCCAATTCTTGGTTTTGGCTCAGGTTAAGGTCTCAAGGTCGTGGGATCAGGCCCCTGTCCCTGGGCTCTGTGCTCAGCAGGGAGTCTGCTTGAGATTCTCTCTCTCCCTCTGCCTCACCCCTTCCCCCCCACGGTCTCTCACTCTCTCATAAATAAATAAATCTTTATAAAATATTAGCAAAAATAATCCAATGCCACATTCAGAAGAGAATGTAACATGACTAAGTGGGATTTATTCCAAGAATGCAAAATTGGTTTAATATTAGGAAATGTATTAACCTAATAAAACATTGTAATAAATCTAAACATAAAAATTAGGATTTTCTCCCTACGTGCCTATGGTGGCTAAATAGACTCCAAAGATTCCTACGTCTTAATCCCTGGATTCCATGAACTTTATCTTATACAGAAAACAAGTCTTTGTTGGTATGATTACATTAGGACTATTGAAATAGGGACATTATTTGGGTGGGTCCTAAATGTAATCACAGATGTTCTTATGAGAAGGAGTAGAGGGAGATTTGACACCAGGGAGGAAAAGCCATGTGACCACAGAGGCAAGACTGGGGTAATGTGTCACAGGCCAAGAAATGCCATCAGCCACCAGAGGCTGGGAAGGAAAAGGAACAGATTTTTCCCTACAACATCCCGAGGGAGTACCGCCTTGCTGACACCTGGATTTCACCTCAGTGATGCTGATTTTGGACTTCTGGCCTCCAGAACTGGGAACGAAAGCATCCCTACTAGCAGATGATATGATACACATGGAAAGTTGTTCTTTGCTCCTGGATAGGATGACTCACTGTCCTAAAAATGTCAGTTCTGAGTTAATTTATAATTGTAATGCAATCCCAATGAAAATACCAACAAGTTTTTTCTTATGTGGTTAAACAAAGTTCATATGGAAATCATAAAACTGTAGAGGTGACCAGGAAAATACGGAGCAAGGAACGTTCTGAAGGAAATCCTGCCCTACCAGACATTTAGACATAGTATAAAGCCCCATAATTAACACACTGTGAGGCTGGGGCAGAAATAGTCAAATAGACCAGCGCAACAGAATATAAGGTCCAGAAATAGATGCAAGTACACATGGAAATTTAATATATGATAAAGGTTGCATCTCACATCACTGGGGCAAAAATGGACTTTTTCATAAGTGGTGCTGGAACAACTGTTAGACATGTAGGAAATGATAAAAATAGATTCAAGCCCCATACCGTACACAACTATAAATTCAAGATGGATCAGGGGTCTCAAGGTAAAAAAAGAAAAAGAGAGAGAGAGGGGGGCGCCTGGGTGGCTCAGTGGGTTAAGCCTCTGCCTTCGGCTCAGGTCATGATCCCAGGGTCCTGGGATCGAGTCCCGCATCGGGCTCTCTGCTCAGCAGGGAGCCTGCTTCCTCCTCTCTCTCTGCCTGCTTCTCTGCCTGCTTCTCTGCACTCTGCCTACTTGTGATCTCTGTCTGTCAAATAAATAAATAAAATCTTTAAAAAAAAAAAAAAGAGAGAGAGAGAGAGACCTGCAAGTACTAGAAGTAAACATTTATGGGGCACCTGGTTGGCTCAGTTGGCTAAGTGCCTACCTTTGGCCCATGTCATGAAACCAGGATCCTGGTATCGAGCCCCACATCAGGCTCCCTGATCAGAGGGGTGTGTGCTTCTCCCTCTGACTGCTGCTCCCCCTGCCTGTGCTCTCTCTCTCTGTCAAACAAATAAATAAAATCTTAAAAAAAGAAAAAAGGAGTAAACATTCAAAAAGTTTTTCTAACTGTGACTTAAAATCCAAGTACACTAGGAAACCTGGGTGGCTAAGTCAGTTAAGTGTCTGCCTACAGCTCAGGTCATGATCCCAGGGTCCTCAGACTGAGTCCTACATCAGGCTCCTTGCCCAGCAGGGAACCTGCTTCTCCCTCTGCCTGCTGTTCACTCAATATCTCTCTCTCTTCTCTGACAAATAAATACATAAAATCATTTTTTTTAAAAATCCAAGTGCACTGAAAGAAAAAAATTAATACATCAGGCCACCTAAAAATAAACTTCATACCAAAAAAATAATAATAGACAACATTAAAAGGACAAAGTAAGGGGAAATAGTTACAATAAAATCACAGCTGAAGGGCTATTATCTCTAACATAAAAATAATTATTTAAAATTGATGGAAAAGGATAGGGTGCCTGGATGGTTCAGTCAGTGAAGTGTCTGACTCTTGGCTTCAGCCCAAGTCATGATCTCAGGGTCATGGGACTGAACCCTGCGTGGGGCTTCACACTCAGTGCAGAGTCTGCTTGAGGTCCTCTCTCCCTCCCCCTCTGCTCCTCCCTCTTGAGTGCTTTTTCTCTCTAAAATAAACAAATAGGGGCGCCTGGGTGGCTCAGTGGGGTAAGCCGCTGCCTTCAGCTCAGGTCATGATCTCAGGGTCCTGGGATTGAGTCCCGCATCAGGCTCTCTGCTCAGCAGGAAGCCTGCTTCCTCCTCTCTCTCTCTCTGCCTGCCTCTCTGCCTACTTGTGATTTCTCTCTGTCAAATAAATAAATAAAACCTTAAAAAAAAAATAAAATAAAATAAACAAATAAACCTTTTAAAAGAAAGGAAAATAAAATAAAAGGAAAGGAAAAGGAACCAAACAATGGGCAAGAAATATAAAACAGAAGATTTACTCTATGTGTACGTGCTCCTTAAATATCTAGAAAAATGTACAACCTCAGCTATTGAAAAGAGAAAGGCAAATGAAAACAACCTCACCCATCAGAATGGCAAAATTAGGGGTGCTTAGGTGGCTTAGTCATTAAGTGTCTGCCTTCAGCTCAGGTCATGATCCCAGGGTCCTGGGACTGAGCCCCGCATGGAGCTCCCTGGCTCACCGGGGAGCCTGCCTCTCCCTCTCCCACTTCCCCTTCTTGTATCCCCTCTCTTGGTCAAATGAATAAATAAAATCTTAAAAAAAAAAAAAAAGAATGGCAATATTAACAATCAGGAAACACATTTAGGTGACAAGCCTGTGAAAACAGCCACTGGTGAGAACAAAAATCGGTTTAAACTCTAAAAGAGGGAATTCAGCAATATCTAACCAAACTATGTGTGTGTTGACCTTTTAATCCAGTTATCCCACTTCTAGGAATTCACCCTCAAGTTACACCTCCAACAAAAACAAAGCACACATGCACAGGTTATTCACTGACATGCTGTCTGAAATGACAAAATTCTATGAACAGCCTAAATGTTCACCCACAGGAGAGTGGCTGATAAACCGTGGTACATTCACACAATCGAGTTCTTCGTACCTATAATAAAGAATGAGAACCACGGCACCTGGGTGGCTCAGTAGATTAAGTGTCTACCTTCAGCTCGGGTCATGATCCCGGGGTCCTGGAATAGAGTCCCACATGGACCCCACATCAAGCCCTGCCTCGGGCTCCCTGCTCAGTGGGGAGTCTGCTTCTCCTTCTCCCTCTGCCCCTCCCTCCGCTCGTGCTCTCTTTCTCTTACTCATTCTCTCTCTCAAATAAATAAAATCTCTAAAAAAAAGAGAGAGAGAAATATCACTAAGAACTGATACAGGTTGGCTCCCAGTGTATATTTTTTATAGCAAAGAAAGCAAAGGACAAGAGTGTAGCTGGCTTATTAATACAGCATTTCTGTCAACCCTCACACAAGGGACTCACGGTTTCTGATGGTTTCAAGGGAACCACCGTTCTGATTTTCTGGAATAAACCTGTCATGAACATGCCCCAAACAGAGGTGCCTAAGTGACTCAGTTGTTTAAAAGTCTGCCTTTGGCTCAGGTCATGATCCCAGGGTAGTGGGATCGAGTCCCACATCCAGCTCTCGGCTCAGCAGGGCGTCTATTTCTCTCTCTGCCTGCCACTCTCCCTGCTTGTGGTTGCTCACTCTCTCTCTCTCTCTGTCAAATAAATAAATAAAATCCAAAAAATAAAAATAAAAAATAAAACAATAACACATATTTCCAGATTCTGTGGTCATTCTGCCTTTTGCATTAAGAAAAGGAAACGAGGGGCGCCTGGGTGGCTCAGTGGGTTAAGCCGCTGCCTTTGGCTCAGGTCATGATCTCAGGGTCCTGGGATCGAGTCCCGCATCGGGCTCTCTGCTCAGCAGGGATCCTGCTTCCCTCTCTGCCTGCCTCTCCGACTACTTGTGATTTCTCTCTGTCAAATAAATAAATAAAATCTTTAAAAAAAAAAAAAAGAAAAGGAAACGAGAAAATATATTTTATCTGGTCATTTGTACAAAAAGAAACACAGAAAACATAAACCAGAAATTAATGAAATTTGTCACTTACAAGGGGTAAGAGGGATCAAAGTGGACAAGAGAGGAGTGGATTGGGGTAGAAGGAGTGGGGACGGTGATGCTTCTCTGGGCACCCCTTTTTCATTTGTTTTTAACTTTCAAAAGTTGTTAACATAACATAAGAATAAGGGAGAAACCTCTACAGGGGAACACAAAGAGAAAGAAACAAACCTAACCTTGTTTGAATGAATAAAATCACCACACTGAAGGAGAGGGAGGTACAACCAACCCAAATAACTTTTGTACACCCTATTCTGACAATGCACTCTCAGCCCAAGGCCAAAAGAAGGAGACACATTAAACTCTAGCTTGCTTTCCGCTGTGGTATTGGTTAGCAATTCTGAAACTACTTTCTAGTGTCTTCGGTCCTAAGCAAATGAGTAAATACACTATGAATAATGGGAGCCTATATCCCTTAGGTAAGGGAACAGGAACACAGTAGACAGAATTGGTTCACCCCAGTGAGGACCAGTTCTGCATACCTTTTCCCAGCTCCCGGCTCAGTAAAGTCACATTGGTGGTTTGAAACTGGTCTTGGAGGGAATTCTTACACCACAGAAATTGGCAAATGCTACAAAGCAACATTTTTATCCACTGGATAAAATACAGCAAGTGGGGGAATGGAATTGGAGGTATCAATATGCATACGTATGTTTCCTCACTCTGTTGAGAGAGCCTAGAAACAAGCAATTCCACAGGTAGCAATGAGCACACCCAGAACACAGATACTGGTTTCTCAGTCCTATTCTCTACTAAAAGGAGGCAAGGCTTTTTGGAGAAATGGCAGATTCCAGGACTGGGGCAGAGAAATTAGCCAATAAACCTATAACATCCTTGTCCCAGAAAGCAAGGAGTGTTCAAAGAATGATGGGAATATATCCAAAGGACACAAGATCTAGGACACACAATCTGGTTTAGAGAGGCTCCTTGCTATCCAAATCTAGAAAAATTGCAGCATCAAGGTAAATCATGATTATAGCATATTTATAATCCATTGAATAAAATAAGAATCCATGTGCGCATACTAATGTGGTGGGAGCTCTCTCATTGTATAGATGGAATCCGAAAATCACCATACAAAGACTTGGACATGAATGTTCATAGCAGCTTTAGTTCTAGTCTTTATTTTTTTTTTAAGATTTTATTTATTTATTTGACAGAGAGAGGCACAGCGAGAGAGGGAACACAAGTAGGGGGAGTGGGAGAGAGAAAGCAGGCTTCCCACTGAGTAGGGAGTCCAATGCCGGGCTTGATCCCAGGATGCTGGGATCACGACCCGAGCCAAAGGAAGATGCTTAACGACTGAGCCAGCCAGGTGCCCTAGTTTTAGTCTTTAGCTGACAACTGTAAACAACTCAAATATCCATCAACAGATCAAAGGATAAACACACTGTGACATGTCCATAAAGCGCAATATAACAAAGCTGAACATATAAAAAAAACTTCACATTTTACTACAGATTAATTTCTATTATGGGCCGTGAGACCAAGACTTTGTGAAAGACGGTTCTCCCTCTAAATTTGACATAGAAGGCATAAGATTTAGGAGATATTAATGTTCAGAAAGTTGACTGAGGTTCAATTATTACCTATCTAACCTTCAACGTGATCCAAATCTCTCTCTCCCTCCTACCTTCTCCCTATCCCCTCCGCCCTCCCCATATACACCCTCCGAGACATGAGAAATTTGATTTACAAATCCACGGGGAGAGAAAAATCTTAAGAACTGAAGGTGGATGTTTTAATCCACAAGGAACACTAGATCATCCCCAAGACCCTGCTAATGTTATTGCTCACACTTTTCCAGTTCCTAAAAACAAGTTGAAGTTCTATAGTTTAACCTTGAGGGGGCATGACTGCCTATAACACAGGATAAAATCCGTGGAGCATCAGTCTATTTTAGCATGTGTGCTGCCGAAGCCAGTACATATCAGTGTCTTGAAATTCAGACTCAAAAGTCCTCCTCCTGGTGCATGGTGTGCCCGAGACACAGCACGGGCCTAGAGAGAACGAGCACCAGGAAGTGGTTCTGACTAAAACTGGAAGTCAGTCCCCAGACTGAGGAGCAAGGGAACAAGAGAGTGTTTCTCCAAACCCTGCTGTCAAGCCAGGAAAGCCAGCCAGATCAAACACCCCAAGGACTACCACAACTGTCAAAGCAAATAACAAAACTGGGCCAGGAATCCAAAGTAGGTCAAGCACAGGGAAATGTCCAAAGTCACTGCCCTGGCTGACTTGTAGTTCCTCTTGCTCCACGTGGGTGGGAAGTTTGAGCCCAATCCATAAAAATTCCCACCAGCCTCCGACCCCCTTCATGTCACATCCGCACTGAAATACCATGTTGAAGGCCTTTAATTTCTATCAATTATCCCTCTGGTGCACCCACTAGGCAAACCAGATTCTCAAAGGAGAAGAAATCTCCAAGCCTTGGGACAATATGTAACTGTGAAGACTCATGAACGCCCCACCCCTGCAGAAGCAATATCTGGGAGGCACTTCCACAGCTGCTAACTGGGAAACCCCAAATGAACGCCTTATCCCATATTCCAATAACCCCATATTCGATCAACTGGATTTTTTTCATGACAATTGAGCAGAAGCCGAGAATTTTCAAATTAATACAACATATGTAATGACAATAACTTTTCTAAGGTAGAACCTGACCTCCGCACATTCATTCCTCCTCCATAACTTCCATCCTCCCTGTCTCGATTTCTGAAACCCCAGTGCCTAAATCGGAAGAATCCTCACAAAATTTCCCTTATGTTCTCTGGATTTGGATTCACCAAGGCAAAAGTGGGTTTATAATTTCTAACACATTTCAACCCAAAAATGAATCGGGGTTAATTATCAATTGATCAGAAAGTGAAACTGGGGGTTCCTGGGTGGCTCAGTCAGTTAAGCATTTGATTCTTGATTTTGGCTCAGGTCATGATCTCAGGGTCCTGGGATCAAATTACATATTGAACTCTGTGCTAGGCAGGGAATCTGCTGAAGGACACTCTCACCTTCTCCCTTTGCCTCTCCCCCAACTTATACTTGCTCATTCTCTCTCTCTCTAAAAAAAACAAATAAAATGTTTTAAGTGGAATTGAGCAGAATATCCCCATGTCCTAAACATTCAAGGTAATCAAAGAGTCTATTGACTTTTCCACAGTATTCTAGCCTTGGAGCACTACTGAATTAGAGAACACCTTAGAGCTCAACCATATATCTCTTTTCCATCCTTTTACAAATGAAGGCACGCAGGCCGAGGTTGCAACTTAACTGGCCATTATATTCTTTTTTTTCTTTTTTTTTTAGAAGTTTCCTTTTTTTTTAAGATTTTTTAAAAATTTATTTATTTGACAGACAGAGATCACAAGTAGGCAGAGAGGCAGGCAGAGAGAGTGGAAGGGAAGCAGGCTCCCTGCTGAGCAGAGAGCCCGACTCCGGGCTTGATCCCAGGACCCTGGGATCATGACCCAAGCCGAAAGCAGAGGCTTTAACCCACTGAGCCACCCAGGCGCCCCTGGTCATTATATTCTTAACATGAATAGAAATACATACTGCAAAAAGTGTTACTCAACCAACAATAGTCAAATATATGCAACACTCACCAAATGTGCTCCTCAAGATGACTAACGTTGGTTCTAAGGAATAAGACCAAGTAATATATATATATTTTTTCTTTTTTCAGAAATTACTCATCCTTTGGGTCTCAGTGATTCAGCCTTCCCTGACCCCTGAAATATCTGACTCTTGGTCCCACTTGTTTCTAGCGACACTGTAAAACTGATGACAATTTGTGTTGTCTTTGAAAAACTTTTTTTCAAAGTTTTTATTGAGATTTAGCTAAGTTTTAATGTTAATTTATTTTTAGCTTCACCGCTGCCATGTCGCTGAGGCCAGCCCAAGTTCACTGTATTTTGGATTTTCCGTACTTTGGGCCCATGACTTTTGAGAATGAGAATGTCTTCCGTATTCAAATTTCAGGTTTATTCATGTCTTAAATGTCAGAACTCTAGAAGAGATAGGAAATTTCTTCCAGTACATGTCCTCCTAAGTCCGTTGACTTTTCTCCTCTAACATACTGATTTCTTGGCCAGCCTGATCCAAGGAGCATTTTTGCATGAATTTGGAGCACAGAGGACATTCAGGTATCTTAGATGTGAAATGTGTTAAAATGAGTTTGACTGAACTAGACCAATAAATGTGATTCACCAATGCTACATTTCAACTCAAGTGTGTTGGAAACATGTGTCTATACAAATCTACACATGAATATTTAGAGCAGCTTTATTCTTAACTGCTTCAAATTGGAAGCAACCAGGATGTCCTTCAGTAGGTGAATGGGTGAACAAATTGTGGTATATCCATACTAGGCAATATTATTCAGTAATAGGATGAAATGAGATATGGGAGCATCTTAACTATATATTGCTAAGTGAAAGAAGTCAATCTGAAAAGGCTATGATTCCAACTACATGACATTCTGGGAAAAACAAAACAGAAGACAATAAAGAGGTCAGTGGTTCAGAAGGAGGGAAGGAAGAATGAATAGGGGGGTTTTCAGCCCAGTGAAACTACTCTATATGATACTATAGTGGTGGACCTATGACATTATGCATTAGTCCAAACCCATAGAACACAGTGAACCTTAATATACATTATGGGCTTTAGCTGATAATAATGTATCCCTAGTCATGCAGCAAGAGTATGTACCACACTAATGAAAGATGTTAATAATGGGGCAAGCTGGGGCTTGGGGGAATAATATGGAAATCCTGTACTTTCATTCAGTTTTTCTGTAAACCTAAAACTGTCCTACATAATAAAACCTATTAATTTTTAAAATTCTTGAAACTATCCTCAGTGACACAGCATGCTTTAGCTTTCTAGGTAATTACTAGAAACAAGATTTTAGTGACTTGATCATCGCAGCAAACTGGTGTTTGCTGATTCTCAGCAATCTGGCCTGCTTCCTGCTGAAGCCACACTGATCTTTCTGTTCCTCAAAGACGCTGGGCCCTTTCCAGGCTTGCCGCTTTCTCTCTCCCGCCCCCAGCCCTCTGGAAGGCTGGCTGGACCTTCTCCTTCGCATCTCAGCTCAAATGTCTTCCTGTCAGAGAAGCCGCCAGTGATCACTCTGCCCATCCCCCAAGCACATGGAGTGACTATCCAATCATCCTATGTTGTAGGCAGAATGATGACCCTCCCTGAAGGTGGCTTTTTAAAATATTACTTTAAAGGGGGCACCTGGCTGGCTCAGTCAGTGAAGCATGCAACTCTTGATCTTGGAGTGATGGGCTTAAGCCCCATGTTGGGTGTGGAAATCATCTATTTTATTTATTTATTTATTTTAAGATTTTATTTATTTATTTGTCAGAGAGAGTGAGCACAGGCAGACAGAGTGGCAGGCAGAGGCAGAAGCAGGCTCCCTACTGAGCAGGAAGCCCAATGTGGGACCTGATCCCAGGACGCTAGGATCATGACCTGAGCTGAAGGCAGCTGCTTAACCAACAGAGCCACCCAGGCGTCCTGGAAATTATTTAAAAATAAAATCTTAAGGGGCACCTGTGCTCAGTTGGTTAAGTGTCCATGTCTTGATTTAGGCTCAGGTCATGAGATCAGGGTCATGAGACCAGGCCCCACATCAGGCTCCAAGCTGGGCATGGAGCCTTCTTGGGATTCTCTCTCTCCCTCTGTCCCTCCTCTCCTCTAAAAAATTATATATATATATATATATAGAGAGAGAGAGAGAGAGAGAGAGAGAAGAAAGAGAGAGAGAGAGAGAGAGAGAAGAGAGAGAGATCTTATTTAGTTGAGAGTCAGAGAGAGAGAGCGCAAGGATGCAGTAGGGGTGCAGCGGTAGGGGCAGAGGGAGACAGAGAAGCAGGGAATCCTAAGGAGACTTCTCCCTGAGTGCAGAACCCCATGCAGGGCTCAATCTTACAACCCATGATATCATGACTGAAATCACAAGTTGGATGCTTAACTGACTAGGCCACCAAGGCACCCCAGTAAATAAAGTCTTAAAATATATATGTATGGGGCGTCTGGGTGGCTCAGTGGGTTAAGCCGCTGCCTTCGGCTCAGGTCATGATCTCAGGGTCCTGGGATCGAGTCCCGCATCGGGCTCTCTGCTTAGCGGGGAGCCTGCTTCCTCCTCTCTCTCTCTCTCTGCCTGCCTCTCTGCATACTTGTGATCTCTCTCTGTCAAATAAATAAATAAATAATCTTTAAAAATATATATATATATGTATGTATGTGTATGTACACACACACACTACTTTGAAGTATTATTTATCTTGATTACTGAAGGTTTTCTGAACCTTTGGGGTGCATTCTTTCAAATTTCATTCCCAAGGCAAGCATCTTACTCAAGTGCTGGCCCTGCCTTCCTCCCTCCCTCCATGAAGGACGTCCACTGGTCACATTAAGGTCCAAATGACTTAACCACTACCTATCATGGGAAGGGGCACTTAAAACTTCTTGATTTACAGAATACCTGGCTATTCTACAATGAACATATTAGCAAAAAAGAAAAACAAACCACAGATAACCTTGAAGAAGAGATCACCTCCATTTATATGCTTTTAATGTTGAGTTGGGGGAGAGGGAGAGATTTATGTTCGCTGTTCCCGATCGTAATCATTAACAACCTTCTTCAATAGGAATGTGGACAAGCTATATGAGTACAAATGTATGGGATCAGGTTCAACTGGAAAACCCTCTAGAAAGTAACTCAACAATTTACCCCTGGAAGTTGGGATCTGAAGTACTGAAGGAGGGACTTCAATAGTCTCGTGTTTTTTTTTAACTATACAGTTGACCTTGAACAACAAGGGGGTCAGGAGTGATGACACCCCCCAATCTCCTAACTGCCCCATCCCCAACCCCACAGAGTTGAAAATCCAAGCATAACTTTTGATTCCCCCCAATTTTAACATCTAATAGCCTACTGTTGACCTGAAGTCTCACCAACAATATAAACAGTCAATTAACACATATTTTGTATATGTATTATAGGGACTGTATTCTTACCATAAAGTAAGCTGGAGAAAAGAAAATGTTATTAAGAAAGTCATAATGAAGAAAAAGAAAATCGTAAGTAAGAGAAATACATTTACAGTACTGCACTATGAAAAATCTGTGTATAAATGGACCAGCAGAGTGGAAACACTTGTTGTTCAAGGGTCAACTGATACGGACCTGTAATGGTTTTCCTGTCTTGCAATGAACATGTGTTACATTCCTAATTGTTTAAAGTACCAATAAAAATGCAAAATAAATGGCCCGTCATACCCATAAGTGGTTCTCTCTGCTTACAGGCCAGGTGGTAAGGAGAGGTCTAGCTGGAGAGGTCACTGTGAAGAGGCTGGTCCTTTCGCCGGTATATATGGGAGTAGGTACTCTAATTCCCACCCAGCTGGAGGGGCCCCTCATGCCCTAAGGGAAAAGCCTCAGCTTTGGCACAAACAGGTGGCCAGGTTCCTTCCCCACAAGCTGGTCATGTATCTCTGAGTTCTGAATTTCTTTTTTTTTTTTTAAGTAGACTCCACACCCCGCATGGAGCCCAACATGGGGCTTGAACTCCCGACCCTGAGATCAAGACCTGAACCAAAATCAAGAGTCAGATGCTTAACGGACTGACCCGCCCAGGTGTCCCTGGCACTTTGATGCTATGATCTGAAGGGCTGTACTTGTTTTTTTTTTTAAGATTTTATTTATTTATTTGACAGAGATCACAAGTAGGCAGAGAGGCAGGCAGAGAGAGAGGAGGAAGCAGGCTCCCTGCTGGGCAGAGAGCCCGATGCAGGGCTCGATCCCAGGACCCTGGCATCACTACCTGAGCCACTCAGGCGCCCTGTGCTTGTTTTTCTTTTAATAAGTTACACTTATTTTATTGTAGAAAAATGGGAAAGTACAGATAAGAAAAAAGAAAATAATTATGCTTTTCATACCATATGAAATCCCAGAAAAAAAGAACAGCTGACATTTTGCTGCACACCTCCCAGGTATTTTCATTATAGACATGTGACGAAGTCTTCATATTGTTTTTTTAAAAGCAAACGAGGAGGGCGTCTGGGTGGCTCCGTTGGTTGAGCGACTGTCTTTTTTTTTTTTTTTTAAAGATTTTATTTATTTATTTGACAGAGAGAGATCACAAGTAGGCAGAGAGGCAGGCAGAGAGAGAGGAAGGGAAGCAGGCTCCCCGCTGAGCAGAGAGCCCAATGCGGGACTCGATCCTAGGACCCTGGAATCATGGCCTGAGCTGAAGGCAGAGGCTTTAACCCACTGAGCCACCCAGTTGCCCCAGAGCAACTGTCTTTGACTCAGGTCATGATCCTGGAGTCCCTTATCGGGATGGAGTTCCGCGTCAGGCAGGAAGCCGGCTTCTCTCTCCGCCTCTGCCTGCCCCTCTCCCTGCTTGTGCTCGCTCTCTCTCTTTCTCACTCTCAAATAAATAAATAAAATCTTAAAAATGAAATAAAATACAAATGAGAAGGGGGATCCTGGGTGACAGATCTCTGCTTGGCGGGAGCCTGCTTCCCGCCCCCATTTGCCTGCCTCTCTGCCTCCTTGAGATCTGTCTCTGTGTCAAATAAAGTCTTTAAAAAAAAAAATGAGGAGGTCTTATTTTACAAATTGGTAGTAACTTTTTTTTAACTTAATATATTATATTAATATAATATATATATTATATATATTATTTTTATATATAATATATAATATATTATAAATACTTTTGCTGCTGCTTGTTTTAAATGCCAATTTTTAGGGATTAGGGACTTACTCACTTATTCTAACAATTCCTTTTATTTTTTAAATTTACTTCCACTTGTCATTTTCAGTCATTATCTCAATTTTAAAAATTAACAGTAGCTACAGTACTGGCATACAAGTGTATTACTGACAGCTGCAACTCTTTAACACAGCTCTACTCTATTTTATCATCTGAAACACAGCATGGTCCCAGTTCTAGGCTGGCCAGATAGTACTGACCTCCCTGCAAAACAGGAAGCTCAAGCCCAGAGTGGTTAGCTGGGTGGCTTTGGGTAAGTCCCCCACTTCGACCGAGGCAAAGTGGGGTGTGGGTCACAAGTGATACACGGCCATGGGTGGGAGGACTGCGGCTGCCCTTAACTGGTGGCCTCTGCGTCCCCATTCCTGTTCTCACCTAAGCCAACCACCATTCCATCTGAATAGCTGCAGTCTTATACTCTCAGCCTCTCTTGGACACCCTGATCTTCCCAGGCTTCCAGGTTACCCATGTGAAACCCTGTCCACAGGACTCATTTCTTTGCCCCGGAGAGCAGACAGGTTCTAGCGTGCTGAACTCTGGGGCCCTGGGGCCGTGCAGGCTCCTTGCAGAAGGAGCCACGTGGCTCAATGGCAGGTGCCTTGACTGGCATCATGTTCGCTCCTTTTGACCCCTGGGAGGAACACCACAGTCTCTCATATACAGACTCTCCACCTACGTTGTCCAGGAAAAGAGCTCATACCGGCAAGGGTCAGCCAGGGAGTAACCTGCTGGCCAAGACAGTGACCCTGAGCAATGGCTGGTCAGAATCAAAGCCAACAACTCTTCTGGCAGGAACGCCATGGGAATCCTGATGAATCAGGTCAGGAGATGCGAACACAGGACAGGTGGAGAAAGAAGGCTGGCGCTGGGGACAACCCACAGGACTGGTCAACTCTCCCGATCTCCGGATCCGGCCGTTAGCAAAAGAGCCAACAAAGGCCTAAGAAAATACTTTTTCTTCCAGAGAGCTAAGGTCTTTTCAGACCCCTTGTTCAGGACCTGACTGTCTCGGAAGGGAGAAAGCTTAGTGTCTGTATTTGATAAATAGGAATATATCCTCAGAGCAGATTCCAAGAGGCAGGGCACCCAAGGCTTGGAGCAGTAAAGAACTATAGTTCTAGAGTTTTCTGACATCTATGGCCCTTTATAACATGTCACTTCAGTTCACACTGGAGTAGAATCAAATCAGCACTGCAGGACGAGAGCAGAGAAGAAAGACCTCATTTGACTGTGGTGAGGAAAAGACCCCAGTGTTTCGGCTTGTATCCCTCACCCAACACAACTAAGCCTGAAACTAGGCTCTGGCCCCTCCAAGGGAACCAGACTATTAACTCTTCTCACTCAAGACAGGACCTGCAGGTAGACGTGGAGTCTGAGTCCCGTTCCATAAGCAGCTTATTCAAGTATTCCTTCCAGCCTCCTGCCAAGCCTCACCCTCCCTGAGGCATTCTGGAAACAGATTTCCCCATCTTATCACATGCCCAATGCTATCTTAGCACTTTTTAGGGGCTGGTGCCCCACGGCACCCACTACTCAGCTGGGAAGGCCCCATAATCCTCTCCTGCTAACCTACACCCATTAGCCTGAGCAAAGCCTGAGTAGGCCAGCCTATTTCCAATCAGGTCATAGATGCATGTTTGCCCCTCAACGAGAGCACAGGCCCACTGAGGGCAGGGCTCATTCTTCTCCTAACTTTCAAAGTCACCAGAAGAAGTGTATAAACTTGGTGTGTAATAGATGTAATCACAAAAGATTAGCTCAACACACTAGACTGTATACAGCGTCTGCAAGATGCACACATTTTAAGTATAATTAGTCATTTCACAGATGAGGACACTAAATGGAGTGATTTGAACAAGGACACATCCCTCAGCTTCAAGGGAGCAGAGCTGGGAGTGCAACCCAGGAACGCCCAGCACAGAAGCTCGAGGGCCTGAGGACTGCCCATCCCTACTAAACGCTGTATTTACTGGATGCTAGAACATGCGAATTACATACACAACACATGTATGTGTACGTCCATATGTAGATACAAGAACGTGCATCCAAATATTCGTAGTAAATGGCAAAGAATATCCTTACCCTTTCTTCAGACTCACGTGGATTCATAAGTAGCACATGGAAAGAAACAAAACCATGTGTAAAAGAGGAAACAAAACAAGAAAATAAATGTTCGCTCTCCTTGGTGATAAAAACACAAATGTAAGTTTAATGAGGCACCTGTTTATGCTTATTTAATGGGCCGCGAAGAAACCATACCTGCCATGTCGGATGTATGAAACCGGTCCCTTCAGATAGTGCCGGGAACACTGAGACTACATATGCCTTCTAGGAAATCCATATATATATATATATATATATATATATATATATATGCCAAAAGTTTTTAAATGAATGCTTTTGTCAGTCATTCAACACACAGGCCTGTGAATCTGAGCTAGGGAACCTGGGGAGCCGCGTTTTTAGAAAGGTTCCCTCTTCGCTGTTTCTCTACTAGGTCCCGTTCACTCACACTCTGTATTTCACCTTGCATCTGAATCAAGGAGCTCTGTCCCCACTGCAAGATCGAGGCAGGAGAGTGAATCATTCTAGGAGCCTCCAAAGCCCGATAACATCTAAAAAGAACCAAATCCCCAACATGTTGCTGGAAACTAGACCCAAACGAACCTCGGTCAGTGCTGTTATCAAGACGCCACCTTCAGTGATCTGTGAAATAACACCTCTTATTCACCTGACATCGCCTTGAAGCAGACCCTTCCCTGGACTCCTGAAGGAACACACACCCTGGACCCCTTCCCAGTGTAAACCCCTGACCCCAAGCAACAGAGGGACTCGCTCTCCTTCCCTGTCTGAGTCCCCCAGACATTCCACCTACCATATGCCATTACTTACGCTATTCAATAAACTCTGCTTCCACTTCCTCCCGGCTCATGTTCGATTTCTTTTTATTTCGTTTTTCTAAAGTTTTTTTACTTTATTTATTTATTTTGTGATCTCTACACCCAACATGGGGCTCAAAGCCTCAACCCTGGGATCAAGAGTTGCCTGCCCTTCTGATGGAGCCAGCCAGGTGCCCCTTGTGTTTCATTTCTATCCTGCTCAAAGCGCAGTGACCCTCTCTGGATTGTCGGATCGGGCCTGCCTACATCAAAGCCATTATGTACCTGGCACAGAACCAGGTACCGCTGGATCAAACGGGCAAGAGTGTGGGTCCTGACACATCAGTGACCATGCCAGCTCTGGAATGACCAGCCGGGGACTCCATATACGTGAGGTAGTAATAAACACTACCCCTGTCGAGGCCACTGTTGTTTTGGGTTTTCTGTTACTTATGACCAAGTCCAGTCTTATTTAGACTGAAGGTAAATGAGCTTTCACCAGCTAGTGTCTGGCTTTTTCTTTTAAGATTTTATTTTATTTATTTGTCAGAGAGCTAGAGAGAGAGCACAAGCAGGAGGAGTGGCAGGCAGAGGGAGAAGGAGGCTCCCCACTGAGTAGTGAGCCTGATGCGGGACTCGATCCCAGAACCTTGGGATCATGACCTGAGCCGAAGGCAGACACTTAACCATCTGAGCCACCCAGGCATCCCTGGTGTGGGGCTTCGTAATGGAGCAGGAAGCAAGATCATCAAAACAGAGTAAACATACGGGAAGGAAGTGGAGGTCTAAGCAGTGTGGAAAAGGTATGATGTCATCACCATGGAAAGAGAGAGAGTGATCTCATCAAAGATACATAGTAAAACAGCTGGGCAGTGACAAGTTCCTTCTTGAGTCTCCAGAAACAGGTACTCAAAGAAGCCAATTTTTAAATGCCCTAAATGAATGAAGATGTACAGCACGACACTATTTATCACAGAAAACTTCAGAAATTATATAAATGTCAAACAGCAAGAGGCTTACATCACTTATAGTATTTTTTAAATGATTATTAGGAAAAGTAGATAGCAATAGATAACCTATACTTTATTTTCATATTTATATTTTATTTATTATATAGAAACAGTAGAATACAAAATAGTACATACACTAGGGTTACAATCACATGTGGAGGGAAAAAATTGCAAGAAGTACCAAATTACTAACAATATATTTTTAATTTCCTTGACTTTGTTACGTTAGTATTAAAAACTATTATTTTTAAATAGCATGTAAGAATCATCTCATTGAGTAGTGAATAGTGTCAAAAAAGTAAGATGTCTCATGTCTCTCTGTGACCCACAGAAGCCATGAAGTATTGCTATGGAAGACTGAAGATTGTTATTGAGTTGAGCGGCCTGAGACGGCATGATGACTTGGGAAGAACGCTCCTCTCTCTAACCAGTGCTGGATTTTCTCTCCTGGTCACAGGGGCTCTGATCAGGTGGTCAGCATCCCAAGTGTGGACCCTGCTCTGTATGTGGGTCTTGTGCCTCTCCCTGGACATGTGGCTCCCAGCAGGGCCAAAGACCATCCTTGATGAGATCACTCTCCCAAGCACAAGATGACCAGCCAGTCACAGTAGAGCAGGCTCTGCAGAAGCCCAGAAGGACGCTTCCCCCTAACGGGAAAGTGAAGACAAGAGCACTTCACTGGCTTGGGTGAGTAGCCTCCGTTCTCTGCCACGTATGTCTCTCACTGCTCACTTCCTTTGTTCATTTGCTCACTCTGATATTTGATGAGTGTCTGTTACATGCCAGGCACCATCTTAGGTGTGAACAAGTCAGACGCACCTCATGGGGCTTACAGTCATGGGAATTAGACACTAAAGAGGTAAGTACAGTATTGTAGATTGTCTTACGGGTGCAGGGCGCCATAGGAACGGTCACGTAGTGTCGGGTGAATTGGCTCGTTAGAAACTGTAATCATCATTTGGTAACTGACCTACGAGTGCCACACTAGAGTAGGTAAGCAGGGGAAGGCAGGTGATCAGAGCAGAGAGGCAGGCTGGGCTGGGTCTGGCAGAGCTGTGTAAGCCATGGTCAGACTTTTAGGCTCCAAGGGCCACGAGAGGCCACTGGAGAAATTCAAGCAGGGGAAGGATGCAAACTCATATATGTTATTGAGAGCTCTCTAAGTGACTAGGTTCTGGAAAACAGTGGCTCCAGCTCAAGAGGGCACTGAAGGGAAGCCCAAGGTGACAGCTATGCAGCAGGCCTGACTGAAACAAAAGACAGAGGTCTCCAAAAAGGCGGTCTCCAGAGGAGGATGGGCAGGAAGAGGATTTTTTAAAAATACCTGGAATGCTGGAGCATTTTTTTAAAGAGTCTCTGATAAAGGTGAATAATTTGCAGAAATAGAAAAAACTGAGCCTAAAATTCATGTGGAATCTCAAAGGACCCTGAGTAGCTAACACCATCTTGAAAAACAAGAACAAAACTAGAGGACTCACACTTCTTGAATTCAAAACTTACTACAGAACCACAGTAATCGAAACAGTGCGGTACTGGCATAAAGACGGACCATGGGATAGAACAGAAAGCCCAGAAATAAACTGTTGCATACACAAATGACTTTTGACAAGGGTGCCAGGACCATTCAATAGGAAAAGGACAGTCTTTTCGAAAAATGGTGCTGGGAAAACTGGATATCCACATGCAAAAGAATGAAGTTGGACACTTCCTTAACACCAAATACAAAAATTAACTCAATATGGACCAAGGACCTAACTGTAAGACCTGAAACAATAAAACTCTTAGGAGAAAACATAGGGCAAAAGCTTCACAACACCAGATTTGGCAATGACTTCTTGGATATGACACCAAAAGCACAGACAACAAAAGGGAAAACAGGGGCGCCTGGGTAGCTCAGTGGGTTAAGCCTCTGCCTTCGGCTCAGGTCATGATCTCAGGGTCCTGGGATCGAGCCCCACGTTGGGCTCTCTGCTCAGCGGGGAACCTGCTTCTCCCTCCTCTGTGTGCCTGCCTCTCTGGCTACTTGTGATCTCTCTCTGTGTCAAATAAATAAAATCTTTTTTTTAAAAAGGGAAAACAGACAAACTGAACTTCATAAATACTTAAAAATTGTGTGTGTCAAAGACAATAACAACAAAGTAATAAAGCAACTGCAGAATGGGAGAAAATAGTTGCAAATTATATATCTGATAAAGGGTTCATAGCCAGAATATATAGAGATAACTCCTTTTTTTTTTAAGAGATAACTCTTAACAGCAAAAAAATAAACAATCTGATTCAAAAGCGAGCAGAAGACTTGAATAGACATTTCTCTAAATATACATGAATGGCCAACAAGAAAACGAAAAGATGTTCAATTTCACTAACCACTAGGGAAATACAAAATGAAACTACAATATCATCTGGTACCCTTAGGATGGCTATTACTAAAACAAACAAAGAAACAAACAAAAAACTAGAAAGCAGCAAAGTGTTGATGAGAATGTGGAGAAACTGGAACCCTTCTACACTGCTGGCAAAAATGCAGCCACCAGGGACTCCTGGGTGGCTCAGTTGGTAAAAAATGCAGCCACCGACAGCAATATATGGCAGCTCCTCAAAAAATTAAAAATAGAGTTACCATATGATCTAGCAATTAAACTTCTAAGCACATTCCCAAAAGAACTGAAAGCAGGATCTTAAAAAAATAGATTTTTTAAAGATTTTATTTATTTATTTATTTGAGAAAGAGCACATGAGTATCAGCAGGGAGAGGGGACAAGAGAGAGGTGGAGAGACTCTCAAGCAGACTCTGCTCAACATGGAGCAGGACACTAGGCTTGATTTCACGACCTTGAGATCATGACCTCATGACCTGAGCAGAAATGAAGAGTCAGTCGTTTAACTGGGTCCCCCAGGTTTCCCATTTTTTTTTTTTTAAGATTTTTGTTTATTTATTTATTTGACAAAGAGAGACACAGGGGAGAGGGAACACAAGCAGGGGAAACGTGAGAGGGAGAAGCAGGCTTCCTGCAGAGCAGGGAGCCTGATGTGGGGCTCCATCCCAGGACTGTGGAATCATGACCTGAGCTGAAGGCAGACACTTAACGACTGAGTCATTCGGGCTCCCCCCAGGCTCCCCAGTCTTGAAGAAATATTTGTAAACCTGTGTTTATGCCAGCATTATTCCCAAGCACTAAAATGTGGAAGAAACCCAAGTATCTGTCTACAGATGGAAAGATAGACAACATATGCTCCATATGCATAACAGAATATTATTCTGCCTTCAAAAGTTAGGAGATTCTGAAATATGTTACAATATGGATAAACCTTGAAGGCTAAGTTATGCTAAGTGAAATAAGCCAGTCATAAAAAGGCAAATACTGTATGATTTCATTTATCTGAGGTACTTATGGGCTCCTGCGTGGCTCAGTAGGTTAACTGTCACCTTCGGCTGAGGTCATGATTCTGGAGTCCCAGGGCTCAGTGGCGGGTCAGCTTCTCCCTCTGACCCTCCCCTTCTCGTGCTCGCTCTCTTTCATTCTCTCTCTCTCAAATAAATAAATAAAATCTTTTTTTAAAGGGGCACCTGGGTGGTTCAGTGGGTTAAGCCTCTGCCTTCGGCTCGGGTCATGATCTCGGGGTCCCAGGATCGAGCCCTGCATCGGGCTCTCTGCTCAGCGGGGAGCCTGCTTCCCCCTCTCTCTCTGCCTGCCTCTCTGCCTACTTGTGATCTGTCATATAAATAAATAAAATCTTTTTTAAAAAATATTTTTTTAAAATCTGTTAAAAAAAAAAAAACAGAGTGATAAATATACTGCTAGAAACATGCAACGGACTTTCAGAAATCTCCTAACCAAGATCTAGAAGCAGAAGCAGAGATCAATACAAAGTCCTGGGGTGGGCTCAAGGGCACAGCACCCCACCCACCTCCCCAAGCCCCCTGGGGTGTAGCAAGTAGTTTTGTGTGAATGTGGTTCATTTTGTGAACTTTGTGGGTGTGAGGCAGGGGCCAGCCTTCTGCTGCCATTACAACTTTTCATGTTCTTTTTTTTTTTCTCTCACTGCTAAAATATAGTTGTAAAAATGGTGATGTCATTGAGGCAGGTGGAAATTTTAGTATCATCCTTGAGGGTTTATGAAAGTGCTTGAAACCTTAATCCACCCCCATAAACAGTAATATGTACAAAGAATGAAGTCGTCTGTGAAAAAAAAAATTTACGATCATTACAGTCTGTTTTTTTTTTTAAGAATAGTGGATAACTAGAGCATTTAAATATCTAAGAATACTCTTTTGTTTTACTTTCAAAAATAGTTAGCTGTGATCATTTGTTTAAAAAAAAAAAAAAGTCTTCAACTGGTTTCTGATCTATTATTACAATCCCATGTGACCTGGTCAAGGCTAATGAAACAGCCATATTTGAACAGTGAGTTTTGAAGCTAGGTAACAGTTCCCAAAGATAGAAAACAATGAATATTATGGATTTGTGCACTGGGCCTTAAGAGCCCTGTGCTGTCTTGAGCCTCCTTACACATACAAGTAGTACAAAGAGTTTAAGACAGGGGTATCAGGGCCCGCTGGGGAAAAACTTTCCTGTTCTCATGAAGAAAAACCTCTACCAGATATTTTGAAACCTCTTACCGACTGTTGGCTAATCTTCAGCCCAAAATGCAACGTAAGGTAGAGCTAATCCCAGAAAGCTGGTTTAAACAAACAGCCACCAGTCTACTGTGTCTTTGAAAAGTCTGATTTTCCTGCCTTTGCTCACACACATATTCTTTGGCAAACAGCCTGTGACTCTGAGGCAAATGATGACGCTGTTGTTGGGAGGTTGGAAGGTTCACGGCAGCTTTACGAACACTGGTATTGAAAATAGCCCGTATTGGGACGCTTAGATGGCTCAGTCGGTTAAGCATCTGCCTTCGGCTCAGTTCATTAGGCTCAGGTCATGATGCCAGGGTCCTGGAAGGCTTCCTGCTTGGCAGGGAGTCTGCTTCTCCCTCTGCCTTTCCCTTAGCCTGTGCTCGCTCTCTCTCTCTCTCTTGCTCTCTCTCACTCAAATAAATAAATAAAATATTTTTTTATTTGAGAGAAAGAGAGAGTAAGCACAAACAGAGGATGGGCAGAGAGAGAAGCAGACTCCCCGCTGAGCAGGGGGCTCCATCCCAGGACCCTGGGATCATGACCTGAGCCGAAGGCAGACACTTAACCGACTGAGCCACCCAGGTGCCCCTAAATAAATAAAATCTTTTTTTTTAATTGTTTAAAAGATGAAAGAGCTAAATCCTCAAATAGAGCAGTAGGTCAATAGATAATTTTTAAACTGTTCTATCAAGAAAAGGCAGTATAGGGACGCCTGGGTGGCTCAGTTGGTTAAGCAGCTGCCTTCAGCTCAGGTCATGATCCCAGCATTCTGGGATCAAGTCCCACATCGGGCTCCTTGCTCCGCAGGGAGCCTGCTTCTCCCTCTGACTCTGCCTGCCACTCTGTCTGCCTGTGCTCGCTCTCGCTCGCTCTCTCTCTGACAAATAAATAAATAAAATCTTTAAAAAAAAAAAAAAAAGAAAGAAAAAGCAAAAGCAGTATAATCGTATTATTTTTTTAAAGTGGTGGTAACTACCAGGAGAGTATGAGCTTCTGTATAATGATGTTGAGAAAAGCAGGAATTTTTTTAATTTTTCTTAAGGATAGGTCCCATGCGTCTCATTAAATTTGTAAGAAAATAAAACATGAAAGAAGGGTTTTGATAATTATTTTTAAAATAGGTCCCACTGGCTGCTCTAGGAAGAACAAATTGAAGAAGACTGACTATCAGAGCGCCTGGATGGCTCAGTGGGTTAAAGCCTCTGCCTTCAGCTCAGGTCATGATCCCAGGGTCCTGGGATTAAGCCCCGAATTGGGCTCTCCGCTCAGCAGGGAGCCTGCTTCCTCCTCTCTCTCTCTCTGCCTGCCTCTCTGCCTACTTGTGATCTCTCTCTGTCAAATAAATAAATAAATAATCTTAAAAAAAAAAAAAAAAAAGACTGACTGTCAATAATCTTACCTTGCCTCTGACCACAAGGCAAAACAATACAAAATAGCCCTGCGATGTACTTCTAGGGACCAGTTTCCAAGAGAGAGAATTAAAGACTTAAAGCACTGCCTAAACATTGTATAAACTAGCACATGGAGTCAACATGAAGGGCCTATGTGATAACATGCTTTCTTCTGTTTATTTAAGAGAAAAAAAAAGCAGCTTCCCATACAGCTGTAGGTCATTCTACAAAAAAAAAAAAAAGTCATCTAGCAAAGCCCAATATGGTACCTGCTTTGTTCTGGTAAGGCTCCAGAATGACAAGATTCCACAGTAGCCAAATACATGGAGCAGAGGGACAGCCCTGGGTGCACAGCAGGGCACTGAGCAAGGTCAAACACCCCGGAGACTTGCCCTGGTCACTCCACTTGCAGAACAGAGAGGCCCCACCTACTGTGGGTACAGGAGGGTGCAGAGGAGGGGCAGGACAGAGACTAGGAAGCTGGTCTAGACCAAGATCCTTGAGAATCAGGAAGCCCTTGTTAAAATAAGGATCTAGACAAAGCGTACAGACAGGCTGGGCCTCACATCCCAGTGAGGAACGTGAGACTCACCTGGGGTGCAGGAGGCCAGCTATCTCTTCGGAAACAGGCTCTATATCACCTGTGCGTGTCCACATCTGGAAGACATTGTCTGATCACGCCAAAGACTGGCAGGTGTCCTACTGTGTCCTAGCTGCTTCCCTAGAGTGCTGGAAACCACAGCCATGGTCACTGTCCTATTCTGACAAGGTAGCACCAATGTTCACATGCTAAATTACACAGCGGCACTTTACCACGCAGCCCCAAACCCGGCATTCGCAGGGAAGGGTGGGAAAGAAGCCACACACCTGCGCTTCCCATCAAACCCACTCAGGGACCAACCCGCTTCCAAGGAACACTGACTCTCCCCTCTCAAACAGATCCATGGAAAGTTTTCTTTAAATAAGTATTTCTGGGGCACGTGGTGGCTCAGTGAGTTAAGCGTCTGCCTTGGGGTCAGGTCAAGATCTCAGGGTCCTGGAGTGGAGCCCCGCATCAGGCTCCCCGCTCCGTGGGGAGCCTGCTTCTCCCTCTGCTCCTCCTTCCCTTGTTCTCTCTCTCTGTCAAATAAATAAATAAAAATCTCTTTAAAAAATGAATATATAGATATAGATACACATAAATAAATATTTCCATGGGGCATTTGAGTAAGAGTATGTATAAAGAATGTGCTGACTCAGGGTGCCTGCAGTAGGTTAAGCCTCTGTCATGATCTCAGGGTCCTGAGATCGAGCCCCACATCGGGCTCTCTGCTCAACAGGCAGCCTGCTTCCCTTTCTCTCTCTGCCTACTTGTGATCTCTGTCTGTCAAATAAATAAATAAAATCTTAAAAAAAAAAAAAAAGAATGTGCTGACTCGTGCCTTTTCTGGAGCATCTACTTAATCTGGCCAAGGGCTTTTCCACTTCCATGGAACATTCCTCTCTTGGGCGTGTGCCTGCCCCTTCCTGCTTATACCCCTATTGCCACCTTTATTTGTCTGTCCCCTCTCTTCTCCTGCATTCACAAAGGTATCCTTCCGGAGGCCTTTCTTGCGGACCTCATATCTTTTCATTCTTTCTCTTTGAGGCACTGCCTTTCATTATCAGCTCTGTGCTGATGGTAACAGTAGCTGACAATGCAGGTGTTCACGATGTGCCATGCCCGTGCCTGGCACTGAGGGATTAGATGTGGTTCATGTCCCATTTTTATAGAAGTGAGGAAGAAGGGCTGAGGCTTGGTGGTGGGGTGGGAGGAGGGAGGTTGACGTAACCAGCCACCCAAAGTCACAGAGACACTGTCACCCTAAGGAGCACAACTGGGATTCAAACCTGCCCAGTGAACCTCCGAGCCCCCACTGGTAACTGACGCCTTTCCATACTTCACGCAGTTCTCTATATTCTGTCCTTCACATGGCCTTCCCCGACCACCAATCCTGGCATGGGGCTGGGGGCTTCAGAATGCTGCTGGCCTTGGTCGTCACCATGGCTAACCTGTGGTTAGCTACTGTTAATGCTGCCTCTGCCTCTTCTTCCTCCTCCTCCCTCTCTTCCCACAAACAAGTTCCTCCTCCTGACTTCCTAATTTCTGCGGCCCTTACCTCATTCTCCACTTTACGTTACAGGGAGCCTCCTCTGAGCCCTCCTCTCCTCTCTAGTGCTCACCTTCAACTGGTTGCCTTGCCCTTTGGCTTTGACCTCCTCTGCCCTTGGCTAGTCCTCCCTGATCTCCTTTCCTCTCCCTACGGCCTCCACTCAGGAACAGACCCCTCCTCCCAGACCAGTTTCCTTGGCTTCTGCTGGACTCTCCTTATCCCTACCCCTTCCTCCTCCACGAACTTGAAGCCAAAGCCTGCCCTCCCTACCTTGCTTCCTCGTGGGAATACACCTTCTAACCAAGGTGGTAACCCTTACGTCTGCAAATGCCGCCTCAATTAGAAATCCTCATATAGGGGCGCTTGAGTGGCTCAGTCGGTTAAGCGCCTGTCTTCAGCTCAGGTCAAGATCCCAGGGTCCTGGAATCGAGCCCCGCATCAGGCTCCCTGATCAGCATGGAGTCTGCTTCCTCCCTCCCTCTGCTCTTCTACCTGCTTGTGCTCGCGTCCTCTCACTCTCTCAAATAAATAAATATTAAAGAAAGAAAGAAAGAAATCCTCATATAGACGGGCACCTGGGTGGCTCAGTCGGTTATGCATCTGACTTTGGATCAGGTCATGATCTCAGGGTCCTGGGATCCAGTTCTGATCTGGGCTCCCCGCTGGGTGGGGAGTCTGCTTCTCCCTCTCCCACTCCCCCTCCCCTGTTTATGCTCTCTCTCTAGCTCTCGAATGAATAAATAAAATCGTAAAAAAAGAAATCCTTACACAGAAAAGGTATTGCATAAATATTCAATAAATCCAGTCAACGGATACCCACTTGTGTTTCCAAAGTTTTCTACCATATCCAATCACAACCTTCTTGCCCTTGAAACATGCAAGTGATTCCCCTCTGTGCTAACCACAGCCTGGCCTCACCTACCCCCTGAGTGGGTGGAGGCCTCACAGATGCTGCTGAGGTCTCCAGCATGTTCCTTTCTGCCCCTCTGTCCCCAAGCCCAGACAACCGTCCCATCTGCCTGATTCCTGAGCATTCACATGCAAGGCACTGCGGCAGCGCTGGGGACTCCACTGATGGCGACACCCAGTGCCTGCCATGCAGGAGAGAGAGCTTCATACGCAGGGTCAAATGGTGACCCACCACCTATCTCTGGCAATACCGAAGGAGCCGTGCAGACAGCAGTGCTGGGACCGTCTAGCTGAGCGCCAGCCTCACCAAGACATTCACGGAGCCCTTGGTCCACGCAAGGTCCTGCTCCACTGTTTACCAGCCCTAGCAGCGTGGCAACATTGCTTAACCTCTCTGCCACACCGTTTCCCCATCTGTAAGATGATGGTAAGCCAGCTACCTCTTAGGGTAGTTGTGAGGCTTAAACGAGGAGCATGTGTAAAGGCTTTAAAACGGTGTTAGCTGGGCAGTCAGTTGGCTCAGTCGGTTGGTTAAGCATCTGACTCTTGATTTCGGCTCAGGTCATGACCTCCCGGCCTTGAGACTGAACTCCCCAGTCGGCTCCCAGCTCAGCGTGGAGTCTGCTGGAGGGTCTCTCCCTCTTCCTCTCCCCACCGGAGCACCTCTCTCTTTCTCTCTCTCTCTCCCTCAAATAAATGCTAAAAAATACATCTTTTTTATTAAAAGATGTAATTTATTTGTCAGAGGGAGAGAGAAAGAGCACAAGCAGGAGAGCAGCAGGCAGAGGGAGAAGCAGTCTCCCTACTGAGCAAGGAGCCTGATGTGGAACTCGATCCCAGGACCCTGGGATCATGACCTGAGCTGAAGGCAGATCAACTTAACTGATCTGAGTTAACTTAACTGACTGACTTAAGTTAACTTAAGTCTTAAGTTAACTGACTTAACTGACTTAAGTTAGTTAACTGACTGAGCCACTCAGGTGCCCCTAAAAATAAATCTTTAAAAAAAAAAAAAAAGAACGGTGTTAGTCACAGGCTGTGCACAGTAAAGTCTGCTATTATTTGATATAAAGTGTTACAGAAAATTAGAGATAAAAGACATCTTTGCAAAATCTCTCTCAGGATCTCAGATACTGTCTGAAAGTATAAGGCCAGCGGGGGGGAAAAGGAGTATAAACAGAAAGTTCTCTCCCCCCTGACCTTCACCTCTAACTCCAAACCCAGACTTCCTTTCTGCACGCACACACAACCCCCGCTGCCCCCCACCCCTACCCACTCCTGCAAGCAGGAGTCAGTGCCTGGGAGCCCTCTGAGCCTGGAGGCTCCTGGTCTCACCCTGTCTCTGGCCCTTAGGCTTTACAGACACACTTGCTCAACCAACAACTCTTCGCTGAGGATCCATCCTCCCCCAGCTCAGTGGGGGGCAGTGGTGGGCTTGCAGTCCCCCAGTTCAAAACCATAAACTGACAAATGTTAGGAAGGAACAGAACGTGTGGGGCACGTGAGCAAGCAATAGAGCCTGCTGGGTGCAATCAGGAAAGGCTTCCCTGAAGAGGTGACATTTGGACTGATATCTGAAAACAGGTGTCACACTTTGAGGCATGGGAAGGCAGGTCTCTGCCCTAATTTTTCCCACCATGACAATGCCTGCAGTGGGACCTACAGGTTGGACAGAGCCCTCAGGGACCGGGGCATCCCAGGGCAGGATCTGAACCTGGTGACTGAAGCCACAGCACCCTGCTTCTCCACACACTTTGGGGTCAGGGCTGTGCTGGGCAGCTGCAAGCAGCAGGGTCCTAGATAGGAGACTTTGAGGTGTGCTGACTTCCTGCTCCTGCCTTAAAGGCGGTTGCTCCGCATGAAGGGTTACAGACTCTTGAGGGGCACCTGGGGAGCGAAAGGACTAGGGGAAGAGGACTGGGGCAGGCGGGCGCTGGATGCCGCGCAGCTCCGCGCGGGGACATAGACCTGGGGAGCGGACTCCAGAAACAGGCGAAGCTTCTTGCGGGGAAAACCCTCTTGGTCTCCAGGGGGAAAGCGGGCGCGAACGGGGCTGGGACAGACCGTTCGAGTCCGCCGACCTGGAGAAGACAGTCCCCGGAGTGGGGGTGGGGGGTGCCTGCCGCTGTCAGCTGGCGAGGCTCACACAGGTCCCCCAGATCCGCGCCTGGCGTAGCCTCGGGGACATCGGCGGCTCTCCCCGGACAGTCCGCTCCACGCCTGGGTCTCGAGATCCTCGGCCGGGAGATAGGGGCGCCGCGCCTCTGGGGCCCAGGGGGCAGGGGACGCGGGGACCCCGGGGGCTCAGGGGCGCGCGGAGGGCTGGGGCCCGGGCAGAGAGGGCACATGGCAGCGGACAGGTCCCCGGGCGGCGCCGACTTACCCAGAAGTTCGCCTTGAACAGTGCGCCCGTCATGGCCGGCGCGCGTCGCAGGGGACGAGCCGAGCGGAGCTGCTGGCAGGCGCCGGGTGACCAGACTGTGGCAGCCCGCTGTCCCGCAGCCGGCCTAGGGAGTCGCCCTGCCGCCCGGAGGCCGCCCGGAGGCCGCCCGGGGTCCTAAACCACGCCCGATAGCGCCCGCCCAGGGCGCACAGCTCCTCCCGGACCGCAGCTCTGGAGTCCAGCGCCGACGCCGACGCCCATGCCGACGCCCATGCCCACGCCCAGGGAAAGCCCCGCGACCTGTGACCCTGGAATTGCCCCCTCGTTCAGGAAGCCTTCAAGGATTGCAAGAAACTGGGCCTGCGGACTTCCCGAATTTGACTCCCTTCCCGCCGACGTGCTCCCCCCTCCCCCGACCGAAATCCTGGCGGAGAAATCCAGGCTCAGCCTGATCAGAGGTTGCGTGGACCAGGTGTCAGCTCCGCAAAGCTTGAAGACCATACCAGCCAGTCCTGCGTTCTACAGCAGACGCATTCTCTACAGATGAGCCCCTGGCCAGGTTTTCTTGTAAAAGTCAAGGAAAGGTCATTGATACTATTAGCCCTAGACTTTAGGTCTCTTAAGGCGTCCTTCCAAGGCCTCCAAGAGCTCAGCTCCTCCCTAACCTCCTTCCATTTCTCAAGACCCAAGACCCTTTACCACCAATGCCACCCCAGTAGGAGCCCAGAGCCTCCTCCTTCCCCCTGCACTCTTCTACCCTTAGGACATGCATAACCCCAGGAGAAGGCCTTCCCTGCTTTGAAGTACTGTGGTGCTTTGGGACAAAGTACTGCCCTGACCTAGCTGCCCTGAGCCAAAACTGTGGCTCAGAGAGGCTGAATGACTTGCCCAAGATGCCAGGGTATTAAACAGGTAAAGAGCTGGATTAGAGTTCTGCCCTTCTAAACAGGGCCAGGGTCAAAGACAGATGCCCCGCCCCCCGGGGGTGCAAATCCACCCTGGGCCAAGAGCGGGTGCTCAAGGAAGGGAAGATGAAGATCAAGGGTACCAAGACTGAGTACTCATGGCCACCTGCAACCACAGGCCTGAAGAGGCAAGCATTTGCCCCTTGGGTAGGTTCTGCTTCTGTCCAGACACAGCGGAGGGCAATTGCTGGGCTGATCTGAAGGATAGCTAAAAAGCCTGCCTGAAAATACCACACCCAGTCGCCCTGGGATGAAATCCCACCTGCAGAGTTATCCACAACCAAGAAGATGAAGTGACTCCAGCCCTGGATCACTCCAAGTGGCATCTGGGTGTCCATCCCTTTGGAAAGCAGTGAGGTTAGGAGGAGGGGAAGCCTGGCAGCTCCATCTGGAGGCAGGAGAGGCCATGGTGGGCACCAGGAGGAAGGATGAACTGCAAGAGAGGTAAGAAATAGCATGAACTGGGGGTCTTGCCTTCAGCTCAGATTTGTGATCCCAGGGTACTTGGATCGTGTGCTGTGGTGGGCTCCCTCCTCAGCGGAGAGCCCGCTTCTCTCTCTACTCCTTCCCCTGCTCTTCATGTCTCTCTCACCTCTCTCCAAATAAATAAATAAAATCTTCAAAAAAAGAAAAAAATATATATAGGGCTGGGTGGCTCAGTCAGCTAAGTGTCTGACTTCAGCTCAGGTCATGATCTCAGGGTGCTGAGATTGAGTCCCTTGGAGCCTGCTTTCTCCCTCTCACTCTGCTTCTCCCCTCTGCTTATTCTCTCTCTCAAATAAATAAATAAAAATCTTTAAAAAACAAAAATAGCATGAACCGGAAGTTGAAAGAAGTTCAAGTTAAGGAAGACAGCACCAAGATTTTTCCTGGAAGTTTTTAATATCTGGGGGCAGATATTTTAGACACGATTCTAATTGTCTAAGTTTTAACTTTATTTTATATATATATACACATTTATACATATACATACACATATATATATACATACACATACATACATATTTGGAAGTCTTCCAAATGTTCACAATGCCTATAATGCTTGATTTTCACAGCTCTGGGGCCAAAGATTCCTGAATTTTAACTCTCTTCCACCACCTGGTGGCAGAATTGAAAATTACAAATGCTTGTCCACACTGACGGAAAATACTATGCATTCATTCCTCAACCTTATTAAAGTCATCGTCTGAGCAAGGTGTTGTGAGTAAAAAGACAAATAAAATGTGTACTATATCTAAGGGTCTACAACCAATTGGAGAGATTTTACTAACAAAGTTAAATAACAATATCAATTTTGCTATAGCAATTTTGAAGTGACATTAAATGATCAATACTTTTAAGATAACCACTGTTAATATTTTGGCATAATCTCTTCCAATAAAACACATTTGTTGTACATAAAACTTTGAATCTTGCTTTTTTAACTTAACATTTCATAAGTTATCTTCTAAAGTCATTAAATGCACTTTTCCTAACAAAAACTTTGATAGCACCCATTGTCGGCTAAATGGACACTCTTGCATGTAGAACTTGAAAATCTCTAGGAAGAGAAATTTGGTCATGTCACCAAAATTTAAAATGCGCTTATATTTTGACCCAATATTCCATGTCAAAGACATAATTCCAAATATATTCTCACATGGACAAAGTGAAGTATGTATAGTTATTCATAGCAGCATGGTTAATCCAGCAAAAGATATGAAACAGCTAAATGTCTATCAATGGAGAATCGGCTCAGTAAACTGTGATATATCTTCATAATGAAATAATAGTCAAGCATTAAAAAAATGAAGAAGTGGGCACCTGGGTGGCTCAGTGAGCTAAAGCCTCTGCTTTCGGCTCACTCCTGGTCCCAGGGTCCTGGGATCGAGCCCTGCATCTGGGCTCTCTGCTTAGCAGGGAGCCTACTTCCTCCTCTCTCTTTGCCTGTCTCTCTGCTTACTCGTTATCTCTCTCTGTCAAATAAATAAAATCTTTTAAAAAAATGAAGAATTTCTTTGTGTATTGATATTGGATAATCACCAGATATTAAGTGGAAAAAAAAGGATGCAAAACAAGCTGCCATTTGAGTAAGGTCAGAAAAATTCACACACGTGTGCGCACACACACACACACACACACACACACACATATTTTATTTTTATTTTAGTTTTTTTAAAGATTTTATTTATTTATTTGTCAGACAGAGATCATAAGTAGGCAGAGAGGCAGGCAGGTTGGGGAAAGCAGGCTCCCTGCTGAGCAGAGAGCCCGATTCGGGGTGCAGTCCCAGGACCCTGAGATCATGACCTGAGCTAAAGGCAGAGGCTTAACCCATGAGCCACCCAGGTGCCCCTCATTTTTTTTTTTTAAGATTTTTTATTTATTCATTTGAGAGAGAGCACAAGCAGGGAGAGAGACAGAGGGAGAGGGAGAAGCAGACTCCCGAAGGAGCTGGGAGCCCAAGGTGGGGCTGGATTCCAGGACCTGGAGATCATGACCTGCTGAGCCACCCAGACACCTGCCCCACACACGTTTTTTGTTTTGTTTTGTTTTAAAGATTTTATTTATTTATTTGACAGAGAGCGATCACAAGTAGGCAGAGAGGCAGGCAGAGAGAGAGAGAGAGGAGGAAGCAGGCTCCCTGCTGAGCAGAGAGCCTGATGCGGAACTCGATCCCAGGACCCTGAGATCATGACCTGAGCCGAAGGCAGTGGCTCAACCCATTGAGCCACTCAGGCGCCCCCCCACACACGTTTTAAAATGGTTCCCTCTAAGGAGGAGATCGGGCTGAGGGAACATAGGAGTGGGGGAGAACTACTTTTCATTTCATGCCCTTTGGACCTCTGAATTTGTGAGTTTATTACAAATGCCCCCAAAATTTAAAAAAACAAAGTAACAAAACAAAACAAACAAAAAAAACCTCTTCAATATTATTTCTAACTTTTGCAAAATTTCCCATCGAGTGGGTATACCAATATTTCCTTAGCATTTCCCTAATGCATTCAGAAACATTACTCTGATAAATATAAAAAATATAAACATATCAAAAAATATAAACATTTTTAAGGTTCTTGGAATATAGTGCCAAATGCTTTTCCAGAAAAGTTGTATCGTCTGTACTTTTAGCAGTGGAGGAAGGGGAAGTTTTCCCCAGAGGCTTCAGTGGAAAGATTCCCCCAGGGAAATGGGTGGGCTAAATGATGGGTTGCCAAAATAACAAATAGCCACTGTCATCACCAATGCTCCTTCACACTCTCACGCAGTCTGATGTCTACATCCCTCTTCCTCCTTTTCCTCCCACCAACCCTTTCTAATCATTCTTCCTTAAAACTTAACTGCTTTCTTCGCATGTCTCCCCTCCTCACAAAGCTACCAAGTGTCCCTGTTGTCCATTGGAGTGAAGTCCCAAACATTTCTGCCTGACTTTCAAGACTTTCCTGGGTTTGGCTCCCCACCGACCTTTCCGATCTCATTGCCCAGGCTCCTGCCCTCCCCCAACCCGAGCCAGTCAGGTTCCCTGTTCTGCCACCCCATCTTTGCCCACGCTTGGCGGGCTACCTGGGTCACTCTTCCTCCTGCTCAAGTTCCACCCGTCACCACTTCCTCAACTTCTCCAGCCCTGGGTGTCTTCTCACTTCTCAAATCTCCGGAACTTGTCATCCATATCACACACACTAGCCCTTAATAATGTATTATTTATATCCTAATGTTCTCTCATCTCTTATCTCCCCAAGAAGACTTCAAAGGACCCAAAGTGAGACTGACATTCTCTCCTGTTGTCTCATGGATTGGACAATGATAGATACCACCAGGGAGTTCATCAACAACAGTTCTACCAATTTTTCTTTCAGTCCCCATAGTAGGAGTCAGCTGTGTCAGTAGGTCTGTCAAGCCAATGTCAAAATGAGAGGCTGGATTTTGTCAGTAAGGTGGGAAGCTGAGTAGATGGAGGAATGGATAAGAGGCTCAGGACAGACAGGAATGGAATACAAGGGACAAACATCCAGGAGGTGGCTGAAGGGCCCAGGGGCTCATGGCATGGTGGGTGAGGAGCTCTGGACTGCATGGAAGCAAGGGCTAAGGGTAGATACCATCAAGATTTGAATTTTCATTAGTTAATGAGTAACTTACTACACACAGGCTTGTTTTTCTGTCAAAAGCCACCATTTAAGGCAAGCCACAGAACAAAACAAATTTATAGTATATTTTCCAGAAAGGATTCATAGCCAATATTTATATAAGGAACTTGTAAAACTCAAAAGAAACAAACAAACAAAACCAGACAACTTCATTTTATTATTTTTTTTAAAGATTTTATTTATTTATTTGACAGAGAGAGATCACAAGTAGGCAGAGAGGCAGGCAGAGAGAGAGAGGAGGAAGCAGGCTCCCCGCTGAGCAGAGAGCCCGATGTGGGACTCGATCCCAGGACCCTGAGATCATGACCTGAGCTGAAGGCAGCGGCTTAACCCACTGAGCCACCCAGGCGCCCCCAGACAACTTCATTTTAAAAAGCCAAACAGTCATAAGAATCGTTTCTAGAGGGAAGCCTGGTGGTGCAGTTGGTTTAGTGTCTGACTCTCCATTTCAGCTCAGGTCATGATCTCAGGGTTGTGAGATGAAGCCCCATGTCGAGCTCCACACTTGGCATGGAGCCTACTTAAGATTCTCTCTTTCCCTCTCTCACTATAAAAAAATTAATTAGGGATGCCTGGGTGGCTCAGTTGGTTGAGCAGCTGCCTTCTGCTCAGGTCATGATCCCAGTGTCCTGGGATCGAGTCCCATATTGGGCTCCTTGCTCAGCAGGGAGCCTGCTTCTCTCTCTGCCTCTGCCTGCCTCTCTGTCTGCCTGTGCTCACTCTCTCTGACAAATAAATAAAATCTTTTTAAAAAAATTAATTAATTGAAAATGACTGTTTCTAGGGCTGGGGCAGGAAATACAAGCTGAGAGCATCTTATAGTGTCAGAAAGTGACACACACATAAAACATTAGGGGCATAGCAAAGAAATACAGGAGCCAGATGAAACCTCCCAGTGGGGTCGCCTGGGTGGCTTAGTTGGTTAAGCAGCCGCCTTCCGCTCAGGTCATGATCCTGGGACCCTGGGATCAAGCCCCACCTCAGGCTCCCTGCTCAGCACAGAGCCTGCTTCTCCCTCTCCCTTTGCTGCTCCCTACCACCCCTTGCTTATACTACTAGCTCACTCTCACTCTCAAATAAATAAAATAGAAAGAAAGAAAGAAGGGGCGAGGGAGGGAGGGAAAGAATTAGAGAAAGAAACCTCCTAATGGCCAAAGCTGGAACTGATATCAACAACAAAAATACTGGATTATGAGATTATAACCCAAAGTAGGCAACAACTAACCACAAGCCCATATGGATAGAATTGGGTACTTGGATACATAAATAAATGGAGAAATACAGATCTATAGGGCAGAAGAATTCCAAATAATCTATGTAGACAGTTCTTCCCTTACAGGATGGAGCATAACTGCTCACCCTTTAGTGGAAACTGGAAATAGTGACTCTTCCAAAGAATGCTGTGTGGAAGGGGTCAGGGAGAGAGGAAGAAGCTGACAAACCATACATCAGGCAATATCATTCACAAAGGAAAGGAGAAAGAAAAAAACCCAACAACAATGACAATTCACCTTGGTGGTACATACCTTTGATGTCATGTGACAAGAATGGTGCTTTCTGTCTGTAGTCTTCCAGCCAAAACCCATACCCTCAGTCTAAGCATGAATACCAAACTTAAACTGGGAAGACATTTTATAAAATACCTGATTAATACCCCTTAGAACTCTCGTAGTCACCACAAACCAAGAAAGTCTAAAAAACTGTCAGAGCCCAGAGGAGCCTAAGGAGACATGATGAATAATGTGGTATCCTGGATGAGATCTAAGGCGGGGGGAGGACAATAGGTAAAAGTTAGGTAAATCCAATGGGGTAAAGGAGATAGAAAGTAAAACCAAAACAAAACAAATCTCAATAAAATAAGGACCGAAGTCCATAGTGCATCAGTGTTGGTTCACTGGTTAAGTCAGATACACAGTCTGGATGTCCTGGCGTGATACTGACTCAGCCCAGGGAGGTATCAGGTCAGCTTCAGTTTACTGGTCAGAGTCGTACCAGGTCTGTCGGTAACTTTGGCCAAATCAACAGGTTCATATAGAAATTTGAGGATGCCAGCGTTCTAAAACAGACCTCTGTGGGGTATTATGCTAAGTGAAATAAGTCAATCAGAGAAAGACAATTATCATAGCCACTCATATGTAGAATATAAGGAATAGTGCAGAGAATCATGGGGGAAGGAAGGGAAAACCGACTGGCAAGAAACCAGAGAGGAAGACAAACCATGAGAGACTCGAGTCCGGGGAAACAAACCGAGGGTTGCTGGAGGGGGAGATGGCTGGGGGGATGGGTAGCTGGGGGATGGGCATGAAGGAGGGCACGTGATGGGATGAGCACTGGGTGTTACATGCAACTGATGAAACATTGACCACTACATCAAAAACTAATGATGTGCTATATGTTGGCTAACTGAATTTAAATAAAATAAATAAGTTTAATTTAAATTTAATTAAAAAAAAATATGATGGACCTCCACAGCTAATAGGATTTGCCAGCTAAGATTGGGGCTCCTGGAGAACATGACTGAGACGGGTACTGCAGTTTGGTCTTACTCTGCCTCAGAGCCATATCCATACAGAACTAACACAGCAGGCCGGGGACTGCTGTCCTGAGAAGTCTGCTTGCAAAGTTAGCCTGTGGCTGGTGTTCGGGAACCTTCCTGGTAAACAGTTCCCAACACTGATATAAAACTGTTCCCAGGGGCACCTGGGTGACTCCGTTAAGCATCTGCCTTCGGCTCAGGTCATGATCTCAGGGTCCTGGGATCAAGTCCCACATCGGGCTCCCTGCTCTGCAGGGAGCCAGCTTCTCCCTCTGCTTCTGCCTCTCTCTCTCTTTGTCTCTCATGAATAAATAAATAAAATCTTAAAAAAAAAAAAAAAAAAGCTGTCCCTAAAGGCTCAGAGTGGCTCACTATGCCTAAACTATTTGTATAGTGTGTTTTATGCTGAACACCTGTTTCCTTCTGGGAGTCTGGCATTTGGCTATGTGTTTAGGCAGAGCATGCCTACGTGACCAACCCCAGTGACCTTGGGTACTAAGCTTCCAATGAGCTTCCCTGGTAGACACATCACATATAGTCACAATTCATTGCGGAATTAAGTGCATCCTGCTTGACGCCACTGGGGTGGGGTGGGGGGGATTCTTGAAAGCTTGGGCCCGGTTTCCTCTTAATTTTTAATCTCTAAACCTAACATGTGCCTCAGACTCGAGACCCAAATATCAAGTTGCATGTTCCACTGACTCACACAGCCAGGCGCCTCTTCTAAATTCTTAATCTTGATGAATGACTTAAAGGACTTAACGAATTACTTCAGCTAGTAGACAGCAGAAACTAAAATCCAGAGGACCATTCACAAAAATTCTTCTCCTAGAGTGTATTTGCTCTTAGACATTGTTTGTCCTGCTTTTATTAGACCAATTAAACCAGACCTACTTTAAAATATTCAATACAGACTCTACCAAGGCTCAGACAGGTGAAAAGGAACATTTCAGCTTCATCAGATCATAAAGAAGTCATACGAGCAGAATTTATCCCAAATCATCATCTTCTCATATTGTGATGATAGGAGAATTGTGGAATGTGTAGTATAGGTGCGCAAATGCAAAGTTCTTACCGGTTGGGTGAAATCAACAAACTACACATATAACATAAAAGGAAGTGGGGTAACTGCAATATGGAGCTGATAAAATAACTGAATAGAAATGAGCTGCTTTTGGGAAGTAGGAAGAGGGTGGGGGTAGGCAAGCAAAAGGGATTTCCATTTTTCGTACAGTCCTGTCTTGACTTTTTCTTTTTTTTTTTAAGATTTTATTTATTTATTTGACAGAGGGAGATCACAAGTAGGCAGAAAGGCAGGCAGAGAGAGAGAGGAGGAAGCAGGCTCCCTGCTGAGCAGAGCGCCTGATGCGGACTCAATCCCAGGACCCTGAGATCATGACCTGAGCCGAAGGCAGCGGCTTAACCCACTGAGCCACCCAGGCACCCTCTTTCTTTAAATTATATGCCTACTTAACAATTTAAAAAGGAAGAGCCCAGAAAGACCCAGGCACGTGAAACTTCTCACACAGGTGGGGCGCCTGGATGGCTCAATGGGTTAAAGCCTCTGCCTTGGGCTCTGGTCATCCCAGGGTCCTGGGATCGAGTCCTGCATCGGGTTCTCTGCTCAGCAGGGAGCCTGCTTCCTCCTCTCTCTCTGCCTACCTATGATCTGTCAAATAAATAAAATCTTTAAAAAAAAAAAATACCACACAGGTGTCATGGTGGGTTATATGGAGGAGTTTGATAAATGGACTTTAAAAACCAGATATGAATACCTAAAAAAGATTCCTAACCTCTACACAAAAAACGTTAACTCCAGATGGATTGGGACAATCTTTTGTTGTTTTAAGCAAGCTCTACACCCAGTGTGGGGCTCAAACTCCCAACCCAAGATTAAATCTCTACAGACTGAGCCAGTCAGGGGCCCCAGTGACAGTCAATCTTCTAAACTATGGTATCCAGTTTTTGGTCAACCACCAGTCTAATTGCTGTGAAAGTATGTTTAGACATGACTAACACTTAAAATACTGTGCATAAACTATTACTTTCCATAACACGGGTGGGGGATCTCATCCAGTTGGTAGGCCTTTAGAGAACCCGAGGTCCACCAAGGAAGGAATTCTGCCTCCAGACACAACTCTTCACCCTGGGTCTCCAGCCTGTCCACCTGCCTTTTGAAACTTGCCAGCCCCTACTACCATCTCTCTGTACACATCCTATTTGGGTTTTTTCTCTCAAAAACTGTTAATACCTGGATTAAGCTCTTAGGTAACAAGAGCAAACCTTTAAAACTCTTAGTAGAAAATATAGTTATGGGGCGCCTGGGTGGCTCAGTGGGTTAAGCCTCTGCCTTCGGCTCAGGTCATGATCTCAGGGTCCTGGGATTGAGTCCCGCATCGGGCTCTCTGCTCAGCAGGGAGCCTGCTTCCCTCTCTCTCTCTCTGCCTGCCTCTCCATCTACTTGTGATTTCTGTCAAATAAATAAATAAAATTAAAAAATATATATATATAGTTATCTTTGTATATTTTAAGGTGAAGGTTTCCCAAATAAGACCAAAAATACTAATCATAAAAACTGACCAGTTTGATAATAAACTGCTGCTTACAAAAGATATGTTAAAGAATACTTAACAAGAGAAAATACTGATAAATGTTCATATTTCTACTATGTCCTTTCTCAGTCTGTACCTTTCAGACTTCACCTAGCATTTTTTTTCATTTCCTTGATAATTTTAGCTGTCTTTTACTTTTCTTGCCTACATTACTTTATACAGATCAGCCTTCTTGGCAGAGAAGCCAGTGGGTCTCTTCAACATTACCAAGTATAAACTCTGCCACATTATCCAGTTACCTAGTTCATGAATTCTTTAGTCAATCACAAAGCACTCTAGAATCTTACGAAGAGCTCAGCCTTGAATCATCTAAAAAGCATGCTTATTAATTCCTCAAATTAATTTTACCTCTTTTAAAAGAATCACTCAGACTACAGAAAACCACCAACCGATACGGAACCTTTATTTTTTTTTTAAGGTCATTTCTGTACATCTGACTGACGTATGGGAGTAATCCTTTTACAAATGGAACTGATTACCAGAATAAACGACAACAAAACCGAACTGGTATTTCATGTGAATCCACAGCAGTTTAAGCTTCAAATCCAGCCAAGAAGTTTGTTACAATTTCTTTCAGCTTAGCATCTGACTGTTCTGAGATCTTTCCATCAGTCCTATTTGAAATAAAAAGCAGTTCATCAGTACTGACCTAATCAAAAACTCAATGACTACCTACAGAATTCAAAAAAACTTCAACAAGACTTGTATCTTAAAATTTATAGGAAAGAGGCCATCAATTGTGTTCATACCTAATATTGCCCAACAGGGCCTGATGCTGGCTGATAACATGAGCCAGGAAAGCGTGCTCAAACTTTGTGATCTTGCTGGGCTCCAATTTATCAAGATACCCTCTTACACCAGCATAAATAACAGCCACTTGTTCTTCAATTGCCATGGGAGCTGAAAACAAAAGAACGCCAAGTTGCTCAAATAAACACATTAACAATGTCAGAAAAACTTACCTCTTCTTCTAATTATTATCATGTTTCTACATATTACCTACTCCCACTTTCTCTGTGACAAACTCCACATTAGTATCTTTCCTACTTCTCTCTCCAGGAAAGTGTTTTCCTTGTTAATTGCAAGCCTAAAAGTGTAATCATCTTCAGGGATATTCCATAACCACTATTTATCATCTGGCAGCATTTCAACTGTTTAAGATATAAATAATTTGCTGAGGGGCACCTGGGTGGCTCAGTCATTAAGCACCTACCTTCAGCTCAGATCACGATCCCAGGGTCCTGGGATCAAGCCCTGCATCTGTCTCCCTGCTCAGCGGGAAGCCTGCTTCTCCCTCTCCTACTCCCACTCCCCCTGCTTGTGTTCCCTCTCTTGCTCTGTCAACTAAATCTTTAAAATAAATAAATAAATTGCTTAAACTACAGCAAGAATAAATGTATACTAACATACTTTTAAATCTGCCCAATGCCATTCTCTCAAGGCCAAGGTGGAAAGGGTAGGAGGAAGAGATCTAATAGGTTTTAAATCTCAAAAGTAAAGTATATAGTAAGTTTTCCTGGTTATTCAAATGACAGACTGCGCTGGAAGTACAACAGGCATTAATCACATTCAAAACACTATCTTTAATGAAAGAACACCAGGTATTATAACTTGTAAGGAGCTATGGGATTCCCAGGCCCTTACACACAGTACACACACGGATGAAATGAAAGAACTCACAATACTGTCCTTGCTTCAGCAGCTCAGTCAATCGCACACCACGACTCAAGAGCTGTTGAGTGGCAGCATCAAGGTCAGAACCAAACTGGGCAAAAGCAGCAACCTCACGATACTGAGCCAATTCTAGCTTCATGGTACCTGCCACCTGAAATACAGAAATGGTTAGCTCAAGAAACACAAAAATACTTAACCCACTGACAAAGAGCACTATACAAGTACACTATGATTTGAACCTAATGATATCCCTTCTCCTTGACAAAGTGATGCAAATTACCTGCTTCATGGCCCTGGTTTGGGCAGCAGATCCAACACGGGACACAGACAAACCAACGTTAATGGCAGGGCGGATACCTTTGTAGAACAATTCTGTTTCCAAGAAGATCTACAACATACAGAGAACACATATGTTAACAAGCTTTAAAAAAAAAAAAAAAAAAAACTATTTTCAAAATTAAGCAAAAAAAAAAACTGAAGCCCAACATCTCCAAGGAAAAATGTTAAGTGTCTTCTCATCATAAAGTGCCCCTCCAATCTTCCCCAGTACCTATCAACTTACATATTCTATTGCTAAGATTAAGAGAGGAGAAGAGAAAAAACAGGTGATGAATTCCTATTAAAACATATGCAGAAGGGGTGTTTGGGTGGCTCAGAGGATTATGCCTCTCTCTGCCTTCGGCTCAGGTCATGGTCTCAGGGTCCTGGTCTCAAACCCCGAATCGAGCTCTCTGCTCAGCAGGGAGCCTGCTTCCTCCTCTTTCTCTGCCTGCCTCTGCCTATTTGAGATCTCTGTCAAAATAGATAAATAAATAAACAAATCTTTAAAAAAATGCAGAGGAAGTGATCTGACCTCTGAGATTTGCTTCAAAATTATCAGGGGTAGAGAACAGCAGTGGCTATAAATGAAACAAAAATGAAGTTCACTATACCACAAATTGAAATGGGTGAGAGACATGTGGGGTTCATTACATTGTTCTCCTTTTCTATACATTTTAAATTCACCGCAATAAAGAGTGAAAAGCATTTAATAAATCAGTTCATCAACACTAGTTTAAACCAATGCCTTGGAATAATCCAAAGCTTTTATATTTACTTTAATTATAAAATAATACCTGTCCGTCAGTGATAGAAATGACATTTGTTGGAATGTAAGCAGACACATCACCAGCTTGCGTTTCTATGACTGGTAAAGCAGTCAAGGAGCCACCACCAAAAGAATCGTTCATTTTGGCTGCTCTCTCTAGGAGACGGGAGTGTAGGTAGAACACATCACCAGGATAGGCCTCACGACCAGGAGGCCGGCGGAGCAGCAGAGACATCTGACGATAGGCAACAGCCTACGGTACAGAAAGAGGATTATAAAGTTCAGTTACTAGAAGCTAAATTTGTCACCTTCAATTGTGGTGCAAACGTAGAAACAGATTCTAAAAATATATTATCCTTTGACCTGTTTGGATAAGTCATCGTAGATGATCAAAGCATGTTTGCCATTATCTCTAAAATATTCTCCCATAGAACAGCCAGAATAAGGAGCCAGGTACTGAAGTGGAGCAGCATCAGAAGCAGTAGCCGAAACCACAATGGTGTACTTCATGGCATCTGGGAAGAAAATAAGTTTAAGTTCCACAAGGTTATCAACATTTTGGTTTTAAAGACTACTGTGATAAAAACTAAGTGCTACTACATAATTTACCAAAGTCAGATTAACCAGAGTCAAACAACACAGATTTTAAAGGAACTGACAAAAACCTTAATGTTTATACTACTTTTACTTATTCAATTATATCAGAAGAAATTTCAGTTCATTAGGAAATAATTAAAACCAGCCTACAAGAAGTAGAAGCTATCCTAAGATTAGCATTATTAGGACTCCCAGAGAACAATGATACTAAAGTTCTTTCCCTTCAAGTAAACCCTACCCTCAAGGCGGGGCTTGAACTCATGACTCCCAACACCAAGAGCCACATGCTCTATCGACCGAGCCAGCCAGACATTCCTGGACTGAAGTTCTTTAATACCTGCATCTGTGAGTCTCTTCACCAACTGGGCAACAGTGGATCTCTTCTGACCAATAGCAACGTAGATACAGTATAGCTTCTTCTTTTCATCAGTTCCATCATTGAAACGTTTCTGGTTAATGATGGTGTCAATAGCAATTGATGTTTTACTTTAAGAAGAGAATGTAAACTTAAATTTTAGTAAATACTTCAAAGGATTTCTCAAATTTTAGTCCTACTTCTAATCCTCATCAGATTCTTCTCACCCCATTATATCCAAAACATTTACCATTCCAACCCTAATAAGTAATCTTTCCACAATTAAATTTTAGTTAAAATGTTTAACAAGCTTTACCCAGTCTGTCGGTCACCAATAATCAGCTCACGCTGACCACGACCAATTGGCACCAAGCTATCCACAGCCTTAATGCCAGTCTGCATGGGTTCGCGCACAGAGATTCGAGGAATGATCCCAGGGGCTTTCAGGCCAACTCGCCTACGGGTCTTGGAACCAACTGGACCCTGTTAAACAATAAAAAGGAGCCCCACAACAATGAGTTTTGATGTCGATTAGAAGCTACAAACACATCTAATAACCATTAAACGTACCTTTCCATCAATGGCATTACCAAGGGCATCCACAACACGGCCCAATAGCTCTTCGCCAACTGGAACGTCCACGATGGCTCCTGTTCTCTTCACAATATCTCCTTCCTTAATTAGTTTATCATTTCCAAACACGACAACACCAACGTTGTCGGGTTCCAAGTTCAGAGACATACCCTACAAAACACACAATTGAACCCCCATGAAGCCTGAGTAGTACTTCTTCCCAAATGTCAACACTATATGAAATGAAAATAGCTAGTTTAAAAAAAGAGAGAGTATAGGACTTTTGATCTGATTGATTTACTCAAGTATTTTTATGACAAAAAACCTTCTTTTATCAAGACTTAAAACAGCAACACATTCCCTTGAATCCTCTTAGGATAGCATTATAAGCCTAACATGCTCATTTATTTACTACAGCATCAAAGAACTAGAAGAAACAAAGAAACTAGGTCAAGCTTTTTTCACTGTACTTCTTTTGTCTATGGATTTTGAACCAGGTGATCAGTACCAAATAAAGTGATCAACTGGAAATTTTAAGACACAGTTGATTTACATCTTTTTATCTGTGAGTAGTGTCATAAACATCTAAAAAAATTACAGTGAGAATTCATCAGGTTAGTAGAAAAGGAAATTAAAATCTACCCAAACGAGGATAAAATGCTATAATGTAACAGTGCTGGCTCGTCTCTCATCATTATAACTTTAATTCAAAATATAAGATTTTTAGGTCCCTATTCATTACTAAGGATAAAGACTATTTATGAACTGAGTCTGATCAGTTACTGAAGCTCTGCAGAAATACTCAGAACAAACAGAGAGTATCACTGCAGTTAATGTTCAATACAGTTGTCACTAACCACATGTGGCTATTTAAAATTTGAATTAACACCATCTTACCGAAGTCAGAGAAACTCAATTTTCTCCCCAATTAACAAATCTCTACACATCACCCACTCTCTGTGAGACACTCCACACTGTACATCCTCAATAGCCTCACATGTAAAATACTTACTATACTTAAATAGTGCAGATGTAAAGTATTTCCATCATTGCAGGAAGTTCTATTAGACTATACTAGACTTTTACATCTTAAAAGCTAAAAAAGAAACTCAAGAGTTTATTTACATCAGCCTCACCTTTCAAAGTTATGCAATGTATACGCTGAAGATATGAGAGGCTAAATTTTTGGCCAAGGTCTAACAGCTATGGAGAAAACTTTTGGCTGTGTAATTATTCTTCCATATCAAGGTTTTTTTACCATACTGGTCAGTAGCCAGAGGACCAAGTCTGTCTTTACCCACGCTGAGTGGGTTATCCTACTCCCCCTGGTCTACCCAGATATTATACTCTGCTTTCCTTAGAAAACCCATGACTGCTACCACTTGTTTTCATCCCACTGGCCAACGAGACTCAACCTAATAGAAAGAAGTAGACTTCTATCATCAGAGAGCTTCTGATAACTATACCACTAGCTTAACAATAGGTCTACTCCTAGAAGATATACAAAGTCAAGGACTTCCAACTTTCCACCAGAAATGAATTTAGTTGGAAGTTATCCAAGGCTCTTATAAGACAATCTTAATAAGTATAAAGCAGACTTCTTAGAATTTGGCTGAAGGTTTAGTCAATTTTTTATTTCAGCACTAGTGCCTACAATTTATATATTATCAGTCCCTAGAATAAAAACTTTGGTAACCAAAACCCTTAAGTTTATTTTTTTTCCACAATCAATGATAATGATTAAATACTGAAGAAGTTGAGAGTGAAAGTTAAAAAAAACACACTAGCACAATCTCTGAATTATTGAGTAATTCAGAGACCAATCCTAAAACACCAAAATCTCATTTTTTGTAATTTACCTTTAAACCTGAAGAAAACTCTACCATTTCTTCTGCCTGAACATTTCTTAGCCCATGTACACGGGCAATACCATCACCAATGCTCAGGACACGTCCAGTCTCTTCAAGGTCAACAGAGGTGTCGGCTCCAAGAATACGTTCTTCAAGGATAGAGGACACTTCGGCAGTGCCTATTGAGAGAAAAAATCCATTGCAAAAACAACCTAGTCTCAAGATCTTTTTAAAACCCACTTCCCGGGCGCCTGGGTGGCTCAGTGGGTTAGGCTGCTGCCTTCAGCTCAGGTCATGATCTCAGGGTCCTGGGATCGAATCCCAAATGGGGTTCTCTGCTCGACAAGGAGCCTGCTTCCCTCTCTCTCTCTGCCTGCCTCTCCATCTACTTGTGATCTCTCTTTGTCAAATAAAATAAAATCTTTTTAAATTTTTTTTTAAATTTTTTTTTTAAGATTTTATTTATTTGACGGAGAGAGATCACAAGTAGGCAGAGAGGCAGGCAGAGAGAGAGGAGGAAGCAGGCTCCCTGCTGAGCAGAGAGCCCGATGCGGGACTCGATCCCAGGACCCTAAAGATCATGACCTGAGCCGAAGGCAGCAGCTTAACCCACTGAGCCACCCAGGTGCCCAAACAAATAAAATCTTAAAAAAAAAAAAAAAAAAACACTTCCCTAACAACATAAAAACTGTAATTTTGTAATCACAATAACCAAATTATTTTTTTTAACATTTTATTTATTTGCTTAACAGAGATCACAAGTAGGCAGAGAGGCAGGCAGAGCAAAAACAGAGGAGGAAGCAGGCTCCCTGCTGAGCAGAGCCCAATGTGGGGCTCGATCCCAGGACCCTGAGATCATGACCTAAGCCAAAGGCAGAGCCTTTAACCCACTGAGCCACCCAGGTGCCCCTAACCAAATCATTCTGAAATGTAATATGCATGGTTCTACTCAAAAAAGCTTGATATCCACCACTGCTATAAAAAAACAAATCCAAGGGGCACCTGGGTGGCTCAGTTGTTAGGCATCTGTCTTCAGCTGTCATGCTCCCAGGGTCCTTGGATTGAGCCCTACACTGGGCTCCCTCCTCAGTGGGTACCCTGCTTCTCCATCCCCTACTCCCCGTTTATGTTCCCTATCTACCTGTCTCTCTCTGTCAATAAAATAAAATCTTTAATAAATAAATAAATAAAAACACACAAATCCAAGTGATGGAGAGAAAATTTCACAAGACAAATGTAAACCAGATAATCAGCTAATAAAATTAAGCAACATCATTATAATTTCATCTTTTACTCCTTTTATTTAATTTCTCAGGAATTTCTATCTATGTTGAAACCTGACTTTTTTGCTAAACTCTGCAGAAAGCTTAAAAATGCAATCTTTTTTTTTTTTTTTTTTTTTTAAAGTAGGCTTTATGCCCGGCATGGAGCCCAATGCAGGGCTTAAACTCATGACTCTGACATGGAGACTGAGCTGAAATCAAGGGTGGGACACTTGGGCGTCTGGGTGGCTCAGTCGTTAAGTGTCTGCCTTCAGTTCAGGTCATGATCTCAGGGTCCTTTGATGGAGCAGAACATCAGACTCCCTGCTTGGTGGAAAGCTTGCTTCTCCCTCTGCTTGTGTTCCCTCTCTCTCTCAAATAAATCCAGTATTTTTTTTTTTAAAAAAAGAGTGGGACACTTAACCAACTTAGCCATCCAGGCACCCCAAAAAAGCAATCCATTTTTAAAAGCAACTGTTAACAAAGTATAAATATCTTTCCCCTTAAACACATGCAAATACTTAATATTCTTCATCTTAGCATGTAGGAGACTTCTGTATTCACTTGTTTAATCTTTAGTTCAAAAGCCCTACTCACATATCCCCAAAAGAATTCCCTAACCTATGCATCTTCCATGCTCACCTCCACCATTATCTATTTGCAATGTGCAAATCTGTAAGTTGCCAAGTACAGATAAGCAGCTATTACCATCTAAAATCATAAAGGTAAAAGTTGTTTATTTTTTTCTATTTTTTTTTTTTTAAGATTTTTTACTTATTTTGACAGAGACACACAGCTAGAGAAGGAACACAAGCAAAAGGAATGGGAGATGGAGAACAGGCTTCCGGTGGGACAGGGAGCCCAATGTAGGGATTGGGATCCGTCCCAGGACCCTGGGATCATGACCAGACCACAAGGTAGACACTTAACTGAGCCACCCAGGCGCCCCTCTAATGAAATGAAATCTTTTACAGTTCAGAAAGGATACCCACCATCTGATATGTGTACTTTCTGTTTCCACCCAAAGATACTGTATCAGAAAAAAGAAGCTGCAGTATCATGAAAAAATATACATTTCACTAGAACAAGAGAACCTACCAAGACAGGGCTAAATGGCACATTATAGGCAAAGAATCTGAGATTTGTAGTAACTAAAATTAAGAGGGAAAAACAATTAACAAATGAAAATTAAAAAGTTATGCAACCTATATAACTTATTTTTTCCCCTACTGACAAGGCAGTAAGTGTGGTGTATACAGCCTTAGAAATAATGACTTACCAGTCTTCTGAAGACGAGTGTTAGAGGCATGGAGGTTCCTTGCAGCAATGAAGGAGGATCCCAAAGCATTTTTGGAGACCTAGTGCATAAACATTTTTAAAAATTTTGTTTAAAAAAAAAAAAAAAAGACCTTATAAACTGGCAAGCTTGAACAAATGCAGGCTTAGTTTGATCAAATTAGTTTGATCAGTTTGACCAAGTTATCAGTGAAAATATTAATTATATTCAAAATATTCTGCTTAAAACTGGAAGGCTATTAATCACACAACAAAGCAGATTTTGATATATGCAAAAATGTATTAAACAGCTCCTGGGAATATGGTTAAGTATTTTATAAAAAGTTATTTTAGGGGCGCCTGGGTGGCTCAGTGGGTTAAGCCTCTGCCTTCGGCTCAGGTCATGATCCCAGGGGCCTGGGATCCAGTCCTGCATGGCGCTCTCTGCTCAGCGGGGAGCCTGCTTCTCCTCATCTCTCTCTCTGTCTGTCTCTCTGCCTATTTGTGATCTCTCTCTCTGTCAAATAAATAAATAAAATCTTTAAAAAAAAAAAAAAGTTATTTTAGGGGTGCCTGGGTGGCTCAGTGGGTTAGGCCTCTGCCTTCAGCTCAGGTCATGATCCCGGGGTCCTGGGATCAAGCCCCACATTGAACTGTCTCCTCAGCAGGGAGCCCGCTTCCCCCTTTCTCTCTCTGTCTGCTGCTCTGCTTACTTGTGACCTGTCAAATAAATAAATAAAATCTTTAAAAAATAAATAAATAATTTTAAAGTGTTTTTTGAAAACTCAGAGTTACCAAATTATCCTTTCCTTTAAGGGAATCAGGTACTATTATTTCATCTTTAGATACATTTGAGTTGAACTGCGGAAATTCTCAGTAAGATAAACTTCCTAAGGAGAAATATCCATATATATCCTACTTTACTTAAAAAAGAAATAAAAATAAAAATAAAAAATTACTGGGCGCCTGGGTGGTACAATGGGTTGGGGCCTCAGGTCATGGTCTCAGAGTCCTGGGAGTCTCTGCTCAGCCGGGAGCCTGCTTCCCCCTCTCCCTTTTCTCTGCCTACTAGTGATCTGTCAAATAAATAAATAAAATCTTTTTTAAAAAATTAAATTCCTAAATGTTAAAAGATTTTGATTAGAAATTAAGAATGGCTGTGGATTCTTTTTTTTCCCTTGCCACAGACAAAGCCTACAACAATCTGGACCGCCTCTTTCAAGTTCTAACGATGCTATTGGTCACTGTCAATTCTGAACCTACTATCTTATACAGAACCGGATGAAAACCATTAAAAATGTTTTTCTTGCAACTTAGTTGTATTAGAACAGTAAAATAGCCAGTGTCTATTTTACCTCTGAAACTGATACTACGTTTAACAAGAGTTAAGTAAATGTAAGCCTTCAAGGGCGATAAGTAAGGAAGGGCATTGACCTTTATAGGCATTTTCCAACCTACGCTTTATCTTGAGCTCTCAATCACTGTCTAACAATTCCTCAAGGACTAAATCTTAAATCACGTCAAAGTACCACGACACAAAGCAAAGCCTTCTTTCTGCCTGAGACAACTTAGGTTTCACTGCTGTCACGGTATCGGCCGCAGGAAATGCACATTTACACTGTACAGCGTTTCCCAGTCACCTCTGTATTCAGCACTGAGATCGTCTACTTAAGTATTCTGAAAAGCACCTTCATTTATTGCTTTCCCCCGAACCGACCTCCGAGCAGAGGTGAAAAGGCCGGGGCGTACTGACCTTCATACAATGTCAGGCTTTCCTAGGTCGCTTCAACTAGAGCTACCAACAGTCCTCTGACCTTCAGCGGGGCAATCCCGGAGAACCCGCGGGCGACAAGCCTCGCCGTTTCAGAGCAGGTGTAGGAGAACGAGCGACCCAGCCCTGACCTTCACCCAAAGCCCCCTCTCGGACAGCTCTCAACTGAAGTCCTGGACACCCCCTGAAGTCCCTCTCTAGACAACATCGAAGTCGCCACCTCCCCTGCAACGCTTAACACGGTCCCGCACGGATGGCGAGCATCTGGGCCCTTACGCCGCCGCCCAGCCCAAGGCCGCGCAGCCAGCGGTGCAAGATGGCGGCGCCCGCCAGCCCCTCACCCTCCATGCAGCAAGGGCTCGCGAATCAGCACAGCACCAGCGACCCGCTGGGCCACCTCCCTCCCGCCGGTACCCCGCACTCACCAGCCCGGCCCGTCGAGGAAGGGCGCGGGCCACGGCCGCGGCGACGCGCACGGACAGCATCTTTGCAAGTTCTCCTCGGGTGGCTCCTCCGCAGCCGCAGCCTCCGGACTGACTGGGACAAAATGGCTGAGCGACGAGGAAGGTCAAGGCAGCCGGCCCACCTGACCCGGAAGTACCGCCCCTTGCGCTCACCCCCGGACGCGAATCGGCGTTTTGCGCGAGGGTTGGGGGTGGAGTTACTTTTTTAAAGTATTGTTTTTAGAGTTAAGCATAAAAATTAGCGATTAGATCTTTGTTAACTTCGGCCCAGGCTTTCGTCACACATTTGTTTTGACCTATTGAGTTGACCTTGTGGTTGCCCCTGGCGACCATGTGGGTAGCGGAACCCCTTACGTTGCGGCTTTCAGGCCCAGTCCCGGCTGGGGACCGTGTAGGCGTCACCCGGCGCTGGAACGCAGCTGGTTAGAAGGTGACGGGAGGTTGATGTTGTTGGGTCCGAGACTACAGCTTTTAAAGCGTACTAGCAAAATAAACAGTTATCACCAGGGGCGTGCGGAGCTGGTTAAACTGTAGATCGCTGGCCCCACCCCCCAGACCTTCTTAACGTTGAAAATTTGGAGTAATCTGAATTTTTGAGAGGCGCCCACACCATTCTAGGTGATCCGTTACGCACTCAAGTTCGAAAATCGCAGTTCTCTTTTATTCTATCTAAATGAAATCTGTATATTAGAACAAATTGTTTAAAAAATGGTAACAAGCACAATTTCAAAACGAGTGGTTGCCAATTCACTGAGGATGGTGCGGAATCAGAAGTCTCATCCCAGACTGGACTAGGATTCAGGATTTCCTCTACCAACAACTAGTTTCAGGACAACAGGGACTATGCTTTTACATTTGGAATAAAATTAGGGCGTCTGAGTGTCTCAGTTGAGCCTCCGCCTTGGGCTCAGGTCATGGCTCCGGGGGGATCCTGGGATAGAGTCCCCGATCGATCAGGCTCCCTGATCAGTGGGGAGTCTGCTTCTCCCTCTACCCTATGCCCCTGCCGGCCTGCTCTTGATTTCTCTCTCTCTCACTCTCTCTCAAATAAATAAATGAGATCTTTAAAAAAATAAATTTGGAATAAAATAGAAATGATAGGGATGCCTTGGTGGCTTAGTCGGTTAAGCATTTGCCTTCCGCTGAGGTCATGATCCCAGATTCCTAGAGTCTAGCCCTGTGTCTGGCTCCTTGTTCAGCGGGGAGCCTGCTTCTCCCTCTCCCTCTGCTGCTCCTCCTGCTTATATTCTCTCTTTGTACCCACGCGCACGCTCTCTCTCTGCCAGTAAATAAAATCTTTAAAAAACAAAATAAAACGGAAAGGATTAAATAAAAAACACCTTCCTATACCGACACACTAACATTGGAACAGAACTTCCCCAATCATACACACACAGAATTTTTGCCATAGTGAGATTTTTATGATATGCACAGAATTGTCGTCGGGAGAGGGAATATTGGGTGTCTTATCTAGTTTACAGACAAAACCTTAATCTGGGTGGAGCATATGAATATCGGGATTAAAAGGATCATGTCCTAAAATACAGCTTGCAAATGTATGGTCAGCAATCCCTTTTCTAATATTCTATTCCATTTTCAAGGTGAGTATCCTTCTCCTTATGGATAAGAGGAGGCTAACAGAAAAAAATATTGGCTTCTAAAAACAGAAAGGTTGGAAGGGTATTTTGTGAAATTAGTAGTGATGAAAGTGGACAAAGGACATAAAGATAACTTTCCCCCCCATACTCAGGGGCTGTACCAACTTAATTGAAATTTGGTTATTGAGCAGAGACACATTTGACTAAAAAAAAATAAGGAAGCCATACAATATGGTATTGGCTATTAGTAAAATTCTTTTGAAAAAAAAATTTTCATCATAAAGAAATTTCTGACTTAGAAGAAAGATAGTGTTAAGAGTGATCCACAATTTGGTATTAAACCACATATATCACACCATTGAGTACATGGGCTACCTTTCCTGATGTTTCACAGTATACTACAGGAGGCTGCAGGCAGCATTGTGGTCTAACTAGCCTTCAAAGATAAAACAATCAGAGCCAGAACATTATGGATCAGACTCTAGTTCTACTACTTAATCTTGGTCAAGTCGTTTAATCCATGTGTGCATGGTTTTTAATGTGAAAATAGGTAGAATAATGTGTTCATCTATTTTTCCAGGGTACTTGTAAGAATGAAACTAAAACAGGAAAACAAAGAGATCTATATATTGCAGTCTACAGAGAATCTTTTGTAGTTAACACTACAGTGATGGAGGGAGAACTGTAGGGAAGGCAAGAAATGAATGAAGAATGGCTGAGTGTCAGTGACCCAGCCAGCAGCTGGATGCCATCAACTGTTTTGTTTTGTTTTTTTCTTTAAGTTTTATTTATCTAAGTAACCTCTACACCCCAAGAGGGACTTGAACTCACAACCCAGATCGTAAGTCCCACTCTTCTGATTGAGCCAGGCAGGCACTCCAACTGTCAACTATTTTAAAACAGTCTCCAGCACATGTAGCTCTTTCATAGTGGAAACTAAAGGATAAGGTAAGACTGCTGCAGCTCATATTGCTAGGGTAAAAGTAAAAATTTTAGGGCGCCTGGGTGGCTCAGTGGGTTAAGCCGCTGCCTTTGGCTCAGGTCATGATCTCAGGGTCCTGGGATCGAGTCCTGCATGGGGCTCTCTGCTCAGCAGGGAACCTGCTTCTCTCTCTCATTCTCTGCCTGCCTCTCCATCTACTTGTGATTTCTCTCTGTCAAATAAATAAATAAAATTTTAAAAAAATATTTAAAAATAAAAAATGAAATAAAAATTTTAAGTCAATGCACTCCTTGTGGAAGAAACAAATATCTGCTATCCAAAAAAACAAGTTTCAGGTATTTTTTCAAGACAAGTGGTTCGAGTCAGAAATAAAAATATAAGAAAAGGGGGGAAATAAAACCCAGCCTGGTTCTGGACGGTTGTACTTCTCATCTAGGAAAAGATACCAAGGAGAGCAGAGAGACCCGCGAGGCGGCAAGCTCACGGTCTTGGAGCCTTGGACCAGCCTTGCCCAAGGACTCAGAGACCCACAGTCCTAGGAAAAACTACAACTCCCAGAAATCCCGGGCCCAGAAGGGGGAGGAACCAACGGCGTGTGGGCGGGGCCTTCAGGGCGAGCTGTGAACTTCTCCCGCGAGGAACTCCTCGAGAAGTGGCGGGAGCCGCGGCTATGGAAGCACAGGAAGAGAAAGAGGCGCAGGTGATGGGGCGGGATCGGGGATTTATGGCCTTCTGGAGACGGCATCTTTAACACACTCTCCCCGTCCGCGGATTCCCTAAGCGCACCTTGTTTACTTTTTTCCTCCCCCTACTCTGCCGGTCCATCTTTAGACCCTAGTTCACGATCTGCTTAGACCCCCGGGAAAGGGCGTTTCCCTGCCTTTCCCGGGCTCTCCTTCCTTGGACTCAGACTTGGAGAGCGGTTGAGGAGCCCCTGAGGTGCCTCTCAGCAGACTGGAGTGGGACTTGCGAATCCAAACCCACTTTCCAGCGAAGCTTCACCGTTCACCGCGGCTTCCTAGCAGGATTTTCACACCTGACCTGCTTCCTTATTCTGCATCCCTACCCTCGGTGCCTCTGGGTACCGCAGGGCTTTGGGCGTGTTGAGAGCAACTCTTTTTTCAAACTTTGAGCGTATAATAATGTTTTGGCACCTTCATACTGAGCTTAAAATCACCCGAGTGATGCAAATTACTATCCTTATATTGCTTTGTAGCTTTAGGAAAGGGTGGATCGTTTTCTGATTTTGTTCATTGGGCTTGCTCACTTTTTCCTGACATCTGGTATCTATCTCCGTACAGACAATTATAATGCGAAGTCAGTGCGTTGCCAGAGTATTTCCAGAGAACGTTTTGTTTGCTTCTCATCATTTCTTTCTCGTATTTGCTTCATGCTATTACAACAAACAAGGCTTTATTTTTATTTTAATGGTTAGGTTGCTGCATGGTTGAAAAAAATATTTGGAGATCACTCCATTCCACAGTATGAGGTGAATGCTCGGACCACGGAGATTTTACATCACCTTTCAGAGCGCAACAGGGTTCGGGACAGGGATGTCTCCTTGGTAATAGAGGACTTGAAACAGAAAGCAAGTGAATATGAATCCGAAGGTGAGATTAATTACAGAATTTTGAATGAGATAACTCGAGGTAACTACATTTTATAACACTAAAGAATACAAAATTAATTTAGTATAGACTGTTTTTTGTTTTGCTTTGGCTCCCACTCCATTATTATAGCAACTTAATAAGCCATTATTTCATTATAATGTAAATTTTACTAGTACTCTGATACCAAATAGTAACCCCAAAAACATGTGTCTAAAATTGGGCTGATATACAGGCTTTTGGTTTTTCACTTACATATCTTCTTGATCTGTTTCCTGTCTCCATGCTTTAGTTTAATGAGCCATCAGGACATGCGAGGTGGCAGCCATGAACTGCTGTGAAAAAATCATGTCATCACTATGTGTTCATGGGATTGCACTAGAATTTTTTGCTGTGCATAGATGTCTTGAGAAAGTGCATTCAAGACACCTGTTGTTTTTGTAATACAAACTACACACAAAGGAATTGACAAAAACCTTTCTATGCGTTGGAATATACAAAAGAGGAAAAAAGTGAGACCTATAGTTTCCCTGTATTTAATGTGTGTGGCCTGTGCTACATGCAATGTTTTGAATATAGTACAGTTTGTGTTGTAATTCTACTGCATATGGGCTTTTTTTCCCAATTTTCTTTTAAAAATTAATATACAGTAAAATTGACTTTTTGTTTTAGTTCACTTTTAGCATATAATATTTCTACGATGCAGCAATATTTTATATAAATGTTATTTTATGCAATTGCTTTTAAGTTTTGTTCTTCTTGATATTCTCTATTTGATGCAACATTGTCCTCATACCTTTTGTTACTTCTTTCCTCATGGTTTCCTTGAGGAACTTGTTCGCTTGTTCGCATGGCTATTTTGAAGTCTTTTCTGATAAATCCAACATATGATCATTCTGACAGGCAATTTCTTTTGCTTGCTTTTACCGTGGGTCATGCTTTCTTGTTTTGCATTCCTATGTATTTTTTTTTAAAGATTTTATTTATTTATTTGACAGAGAGAGATCACAAGTAGGCAGAGACGCAGGCAGAGAGAGAGAGAGGAGGAAGCAGGTTCCCCGCTGAGCAGAGAGCCCAATGCGAGACTCGATCCCAGGACCCCGAGATCATGACCCGAGCCGAAGGCAGCGGCTTAACCCACTGAGCCACCCAGGCACCCAATTCCTATGTATTTTTTATAGAAACAGGACATATCAGATAATGTATTGTAGCAGCTCTAAGTACAAGTCTCCCAACACCCCGGCCCCTCAAAACTTGTTGTCGGTGTTTTCTTATTTGTTTAATGACTGGCTGATTGTTTCTAATGAAGTTTGTTTACCCCTTGATGGTGTTAAGCCTGTGATGTTGGTCCTCAGGAAGGCACAGACTTAAGTACCCCACAGTCACTGTGGGGTGTCAGTGGTTTTGGAAGGACTGTCTTCCTCTTTTTCATAGACCATATCTAACTGCGAAGTTCTGCTAATTGACAGCCCATTATTGTGTCCAATAATGCTGTGGAACATAAGCTACAAGCTAATCCAATCAAATTCTGGCACCCTTAAAGGTATCAGAAGGCAGTGTTTGATATTTGCTGTGACCTAAGACTGGTTCCTCGAAAATGTCTTATTCTCTGATTCTCCTGCACAAAGTAACTAGCCTACAGTTTAACCTGTGTCTTGACTCTTCTCCCATTGCTTTTTTTTTTTTTTTAAGATTTATTTATTTATTTGACAGACAGAGATCACAAGTAGGCAGAGAGGCAGACAGAGAGAGAGGAGGAAGCAGGCTCCCTGCTGAGCAGAGAGCCCGATGCGGGGCTCGATCCCAGGACCCTGAGACCATGACCTGAGCCGAAGGCAGAGGCTTAACCCACTGAGCCACCCAGGCACCCCTCCCATTGCTTTTTACTATAACTTCCACAGTTCCTGAGAGTCTCTTTAGGCTTGTACTTCTCCAGGCTCTGTTGCAAATGAATTCAGCTCCTTTGTGAAGATACTGGGAATTATGTCTTCTATGTCTTGCTTCTTCCTCTGCCCAAAAATCTCTGAGCCACAATCTGGAGTTGGAGGTAGAGACGAAAGCAAACTTTTCTCTGAGTGGCCCTGCGAGGGTAGATGCTGAGTGCTTGGTGGACAGGGAGTACAGCAGCCTTAGGTCCTCTTCACTTTCCTTTCCTGGTGTGGAATCACTACCTCATGAGCTGGTAAAAGGGTCCGTGGGGTAGGGTAGAAGCTCACCCAAGGCAGCGCTTCCATTTCGAAAACAGTGGCTGGGTGGCGGAAGAGCCCACACCTTTGAGCCACATTCACCTAGGACTCAGTCTTAGCAACAGATAGCTGATGGGCAGGATGAGGAACACTGAAATTCAGTTCCTCCTGGACAGAAAGCCCTCTGGCTGGGAGCAGGGGGCATGGAGATCCCTGTGTTCTTAACTACAATAGTCTGGAGTGGAGTCTCCACCTCACTGAGCTGGGAGGGAAAAAGAGGGGGTGGTCTTGGTTTAAATACCACAACTCTCACCTTCCTCACGGAATTTTCATGGATTTTCTAGAATAGATGTTTCTTTATTTGCTGTTTGTCCTTAGAACCATTTTCCCAGGCTTTAAATCGTTGTGTTTTGCTTCTGGTTTTTGTTGTTGTTGTTGTTGTTGTTGTTGTTGTTTTTACGTAGTTGGGTTTCTTGTTTTGTTTTTTACAATTTTCGTCTGTTTCACGGTGGGGGCTGGTATGTAGCTCTCATTGCCCTGTTAGGCTAGAAGTCTTAATCCTGGTCTACTGATTTTTGACAAGGGTAACAAGACAATTCAGTGGAGGAGAATATAGGCTTTTCAAAGAAGTGCTGGGATAACTGGATAGTCACATGTATAAGAATGAAATTGGACCCTGCTTAATTAATTAATTAATTCTATGCAAGAATTAATTCCAAATGAATTTAAAAATCTAAGCATGAGACCTGAACCTAAAACTCAGAAGACAACATCAGTGTATATCTTTATGACCTTGAATTTAGCAATGGTTTCTTAACTATCATTCCCCTAAACACAAGCAACAAAAGAAAAAGTAAATAAATTGGACATCAGCAAAGTTAAAAACTTTTGTTCTCAAAGGACACCATCAAGTAAATGAAAAGACAGCCCACAGAATGGGAGAAAACGGGGCGCCTGAGTGGCTCAGTGGGTTAAAGCCTCTGCCTTCAGCTCAGGTCATGATCCCAGGGCCCTGGGATCGAGCCCCACATCGGGCTCTCTGCTCAGCGGGGAGCCTGCTTCCCTTCCTCTCTATGCCTGCCTCTCTGTCTACTTGTAATCTCTGTCTGTCAAATAAATAAATAAAATCTTTAAAAAAAAAAAAAAAAGAATGGGGAAAACATTTTCAAGTCATATCTGATAAGGGTTTGTGTTTATAACATATAAAGAACTCCTACAACTCAATAATAAAGAGATAAATAACCAATTTAAAAGAATGGGAATGTGAATATACATTTCTCCCAAACAGTTATAAAAATGGCCAAGAAGCCAGCATTATTAGACATCAGGGAAATGCAAATAAAAACCACAATTCCATTTCATACCTACAAGGAGGTCTATAGTCAAAAAGACCTTGGGTTATCATTTTATTGATCATTACTAAGTTCTGTGAGTGACTTTGATACAAAAAATCATCATCATCATCATCTTAGTAATAACTGTTGGTAAAAATATGGAGAAATTGAAGGTGGGATTATAAAATCATATGGTTGCTTTGGAAAACAGTCTGGTAATTCCTCAAATGGTTAAACATAGTTACCATATGACTAGCAGTTCTACTCCTAGGTATATTCCCAAATATTAAATGAGTAAAGACAGAATGTAGGTTAGTGGTTGCTAGGGCTTCATGGGTTAGGGAATTGGAATACGATGATTAAGGAATGAGGGGTATGTTTGGGGGTGATGAAAATGCTCTAAATTGTATTGGTGGGTGTACAACACTATGAATATACTAAAAGTCATCAAATTGTATACTTTAGGTGGGTGGATTATATGATATGTGAAAAGATTTCAGTAAAGCTATTAAAAATTAAAATAAAAGAAACATCTTAGTCACCATAGAACTCTCCTATCTTTTCAGCCAAGCATCTTCAGAGCCTTCTCATGGAGAGTGTGAATTTTTCCCCTGCCAATCTGTCTAGCACTGGTTCTAGGTACCTGAATGCATTGGCTGACAGTGCAGTGGCCCTTGAAATAAAGGATACTTCACTAGCTAGGTAATTCTTGTGACAATTTTAATTTCTGTAATCATATACTTTAATGTCTTGACTTAAGGATTTTTTTGTTTCTCTGGGTAATTCTGTAGAAGAAATTAACAATAAATGCAAAAACATTGAATTTACTTAATTTCTCCTTATTATCGCCAGTGAACATGTTTAATTAATTCAGATAAACTTGGTGTTGTTTACATTTTCTTCTTCTAAGATTAGGTTTGTGAAGTTTGGTACACATGTATATTTGGAAAGGGATGAGTTATCGCTTACATTGCTCCCTGTGAACAATAAGAAAAGCAGTAGGCTAAATTATCTGATTGAGCATAGTGAATTTTGGTCATGTTTCCTATACTGGGTAGAGTAGGTTGAGGACCTTTATTCTTTGTGATAGGCATCCCACCTATATAATGATATTCTTTCCAACAACCCTAGTAGGAAGCTGAAGCTCAGGAGAGGTGTGTTAAATAACTTGTCCAAGCTGATAAATGGCAAAACTGGGATTCCAACCCAGCTTGACACCAGAGTCTGTATGATTACCATTGCTGGCCATGTCTTGGCTAGGACGACCACTCTAAATTGTAATCAGAGAGCTGTCTAGCTATTCTACTTAATTGCCCGTATGAGGACTTGGAATTAATATATATGCTCAGAGAGTAGTGTTTCAAGTTTAAGAATATGAGGCTGTATTACAGCAGAAATTTAAACTTAAGTCAATTCAGCAGACACCAAATACCAGTTATATGCTAGGCATATAAATATAGCCATACACACGCACGCGTATAGACAGATGGATAGATATAGATAGATGTGTATACACACACACACACACACACACAGGCACTGGGGAAGCATAGGCTAATAACTGTCAGCAAGGACAGCCTCTGCTCATGGTCAAATAAGGGAGATGGGTATGTAAAACTATAGCATAGTTTGACATCTGTGACAATACAAGAATGTACCAGCTGTAGCTAAGTAGCACAGAGAAAGGGGTACTGAGTTCTAGAATGGGAGTAAATCTTATTTGAGTTTTGAAAGACAAATGGAAGTTTGCCTGAAGAAAGGCTTTTCAGGCAATGGGAACAGCATATTTTTAAAAAATGCATAGAGAAAAAAATGCATGGAGGTATGAAAAAGTGTGATGACAGAAAAATCCACATAGAGATAAAGTCATCGTTAGAAATGAGGAATAATTGTCATTATTGTTCTTAATGTCCATTTATGTGATCAGATTCTTTTTTATTTTAGTTTTATCCCTGCAGTGAATGACTTGACCTCTGATCTTTTCCGTACCAAATCCAAAAATGAAGAAATCAAGCTTGAACTGGCAAAACTTGAAAAAAATCTAACTGCAACTTTAGTGTTAGAAAAATGTCTACGAGAGTAAGTAATTGAGTTGGAAGCCGTGACAATGTTTATTATAAAAACCGTGACAGGGTATTATCAGATTTAGTTTGGGCGGCAGATATGATTTAAAACAACATTAGGAACTGGGGTCCATAAATGGTTTTCTAAGTAAAAAATGACTTGGATGTAGATAGGAGTTGGTTGGATACAGACTTTCACCTTTTACTTCATACAATTTTTTTTTTTTAAGATTTTATTTATTTATTTGAAAGAGAGACAGTGAGAGAGAACATGAGCAAGGAGAAGGTCAGAGGGAGAAGCAGACTTCCCATGGAGCTGGGAGCCTGATGTGGGACTCGATCCCAGAACTCCAGGATCATGACCTGAGCTGAAGGCAGTCATCCAACCAACTGAGCCACCCAGGCGCCCACTTCATACAATTTTTTACCTCTTTTACAAATGGCCTAGTTTTTGTTTGTTTGTTTTGAGATTTATTTACTTGAGACTGAGAGTATCAGCGAGAGTGGGACAGAGGGAGAGGGAGAAAGAATCTTAAGGAGACACTCCACTGAGCACGGAGCCCCATGCAGGACTTGAACCATCCATCCAGAGATCATGACCTGAGCGGAAGTGAAAGGTCGGATGCTTAACTGACTACACCACCCAGGTGCCCCAACAAATAGCCTAGGTTTTATAATTTGGGGAATTTTACATGATTTTTTTTTTTTAAGATTTTTTAATTTTATTTATTTGACAGAGAGAAATCACAAGTAGATGTGGGGCAGGCAGAGAGAGAGAGAGGGAAGCAGGCTCCCTGCTGAGCAGAGAGCCCGATGCGGGACCCGATCCCAGGACCCTGAGATCATGACCTGAGCCGAAGGCAGCGGCTTAAACCACTGAGCCACCCAGGCGCCCCGATTTTTTTTTTTTTTTTTCTTATAAGCTATGGTGCAACATAAAGTCACACTATAATTTGTTGCCCATTCTTATTAGACCTCTGGTATCCCTCCTTTTTTTTTTTTTTTTTAAATATATTTATTTATTTATTTATTTTAGAGAGAGAGAGAATGTGTGTGTGTATGCGTGTGCAAGTAGGGGCTAGGGGCAGGGAGAGTTACAAGAGAGAATCTCAAGCAGACTCCCCGCTGAGCACAGAGCCTGTCTCAGGACTTGATCTCACAACCCTAAGATCATGACCCCAGCCAAAATCAAGAGTCAAACACCCCTAGAGCTCTGATATCCCTTTTGATGCTCTGGACCTTCTTTAGGTCCCTGTTGCCCCAGAGATTAGATGCTCCAGATCAGGAATGTGGATATGCACAAGTAATTTAGTGGTGTGTAAATTTCCTTAACAAATATTGAGTATGTAGGTACAAGGCACTCTATCATGTCACATTTAGGAAAGAGGACTTTGGGACCTCCATAATTCAAGTTGGCTTGGATATATTAAATCATTTCTTCAAACAGCAGGTTTACTTTCTCCAAGAATAATTGGCCAGATTATTCTTAAAATTACTTAGTATTCCTTGAGAAAAATTCCAGGTGGCAGCATGGTGGAAATGACCTGGAAGAAAAAATGGTAGCTAGTCTGCAATATAAAGTATATGGTAGAGGGGTTCCTGGGTGGCTCAGTCGTTAAGCGCCTGCCTTCAGCTCAAGTTGTGATCCCAGGGTCCTGGGATCGAGCCCCACATTGGGCTCCGTGCTCAGGGGGAAGCCTACTTCTCCCTCTCATTCCGCCACTCCCCCTGCTTATGTTCCTTCTCTTACTGTCTGTCAAGTAAATAAATAAAGTATACAGTAGAAAATCTAGCAAGTGTATTACCACCTTTTGGCTAATCCATAGTCAAATCCCAAAAGTAGTAGCTTCTTTTTTATAATTCCACTGAAGAGAAGAGAATGTTTTCAACCTTACTTTTTAAGGGATCTAAAGAAGGCTGAGTTTCATCTGTCTACGGAAAGGGCCAAAGTTGACAGTCGTCTTCAGAACATGGACTTCCTCAAAGCAAAGTCGGAGGAGTTCAGATTTGGAATCAGAACTGCAGAGGTTTGTATGAAGGACTAAATATATTTAGTTCTTTTTTTTTTTTTTTTTTTAATTTTACTTATGCATTTGAGAGAGAGAGAGCATGAGAAGGGGGAAGGTCAGAGGGAGAAGCAGACTTCTGCTGAGTTCAGAGCCCAATGGGAAGCTCAATTTGGGGACCCTGGGATCATGACCTGAGCTGAAGGCAGATGCTTAACCGACTGAGCCACCCAGGTTCCCCTATTTAATTCTTTTCAAACTTCTTGTTGACCTTCACCCTCACATCTAGGCAATATTATTCCTACCTTTTCCAGATAAAGGAACTATGGAGAAGTTGGGTAACTTGCCCAAAGTCACATAGCTGCTTAGCCACGTATCCAGATTCAAGTGCAGACAGCCAGGCCCCGGAGCCCAGACTCTTAGCAGTGCACCCATCTTGTGGCAACTCTGCGACTGAAATGATCCACACGCTGCATAAAAGTGCTTAGATGCATGTGTGGTTTTCCATCTATGACTTGTCGCTTCTTGTTACTGTGTTGTATGTTGAAAACATGATGGTCACTTTCAAAATACTGTTTTTTTTGTTTGTTTGTTTGTTTTAAAGATTTTATTTATTTATTTGACAGACAGAGATCACAAGTAGGCAGAGAGGCAGGCAGAGAGAGAGGAAGGGAAGCAGGCTCCCTGCTCAGCAGAGAGCCTGATTCGGAACTCGATCCCATTACCCTGGGATCATGACCTGAGCCAAAGGCAGAGGCTTTAACCCACTGAGCCACCCAGTCACCCCTCAAAACATTGTTTTTAACCGAACTCCCTTTTTTGGAATTATAGGAGCAACTTTCATCCAGAGGCATGGATGCTTCTCTGTCTCATCAGTCCCTAGTAGCACTTTCAGAGGTGAGCTCATTGTAACCCAATTTAGCTCTCTTTAAAATCTTAGTGCACAATCTGCTTTTTCATTTGTTTCTTGGTACAGAGCTTTGTTCACTATTAACCTGTTTTTCTTCACTTCTGTAGTTTACGTTCACCAGCATTTATACCTTTATTCCTTGGTTAGCTGTAACTATCCTCACATTTATTTGGTTTCCTTTACATATTACTATATGCTAGAAACTCTTTGCTAGAGTTGGTTATATGTTATTGATTTGTTTATAAAATATATATATTGAGGGATTATATACTAACCATCTAGCTTCTTTTCTTCTCTTTCCATTTACAGTAAAAGTAAAATGGCAGGCCTGAAAACTCCTATAGGATGCAGTCCTAGGTTTTTAGGTTGTGTAAGTGTCTCGTTTATTTTTGTGGGAAGAGGGAGAAAGAGGAGGTTTTATTTTGTTATTATTCTTTTATTCCTTTTTTTAAGATTTATTTATTTATTTGTCAGAGAGAGGGGGAGAAAGAGAGAGCATGAACAGGGGGAGCAGCAGGCAGAGGGAGAAGCAGCTTCCCTCTGAGCAAGTCCCTCTGATGTGGGACTCAATCCCAGGACCCTGGGATCACGACCTGATCCAAAGGCAGACGATTAACGGACTGAGCCACCCACGCATCCCAATTATTATTTTATTCTTGTGATTTTTTACACTTTGATTGACAATTCATCAGTACATATTTGAGACCCTAACTGCTCCCTTACATTATGATTCCTGTTCTCTTAGACAGCATACTTAGATCCTATTCTCTTTTTTTAAAGATTGTATTGATTTGAGGGAGAGAGAGCGGGACCAGTACAGAGAGAGAGAGAGAGAGAGAAGGACAAGCAGAGTGCACTGAGTGCGGAGCCTGGTGTGGGCTCCATCCCAGGACCCCGAGATCATGACCTGAGCCAAAACTAAGAGTTAACACTTATCCAGTTGAGCCACCCAGGTGCCCCTATTCTCTTATTTTTTTTTTTTTTCCTATTCTCTCTCTCTCTCTCTCTCTTTTTTTTTTAAGATTATTTATGTATTTATTTGGCAGACAGAGATCACAAGCAGGCAGAGAGGCAGGCAGAGAAAGAGGAAGGGAAGCAGGCTCCCCGCTGAGCAGAGAGCCCAACTCAGGGTTCTATCCCAGGACCCCGGCACCATGACACAAGCCAAAGGCAGAGGCTTTAAACCACTGAGCCACCCAGGTGCCCCTTCTATTCTCTTTTTTAAAAGATTCTATTTTTAAGTAGTCCCTGCATTCAATGTAGAACTTGAACTTACAATCCTAAAATAAAGAGTCATGTGCTCCTTGGACCAAACCAGCCAGACACCCCACTTAAATCCTATTCTTAGGAAATGGGAGTATAACTTTTCTCTTTTAAGCATCTTATAAGGATTGATTCCATTGGAAGTAAGTTTGTTGTTCATATATCTTTGAACCTCATTTGGCCTATAGGTACAATTTGATACATTATTTAAAATAACTTAATGTTAATGCTTTATTATATTTTATTTCAGAAATGAGTGGTGTTTAGTTGCATTACGAATATCTCTATCACTCTGTGTCTCTTGTGTTTTTTCCACCCCCAGAAATTGGCAGAACTAAAACGACAGACTATACCTTTGAAGAAAAAATTAGAGTCCTATTTGGATTTAATGCCGGTAATTATTTTTATGAATTTTTAAAAAAGCAATCTCCAACTTTCCCCAAGGGTACTAAATGATCATGAAAATACTAGGTCTATGTTTAAGGATTTAAAGTCTGCTAAATTTCAGTATTGTATGTAAACTGGATACACTTCTGTAAAGTTTTTGCCTTTTGAAAAAGACTGTTGCACTTTTTCTCCTTGAGTTCTGGGTGATGCAATATAACGTTTTGTTTTATTTTTCTTTAAAAGAACCCGTCCCTTGCTCAGGTGAAAATTGAAGAAGCAAAGCGGGAGTTAGTAAGTAGTTCCATTTTTCTTCTTCTGATTTTTTAAAAAGAAAGAAAAAAACTGCTGATAGAACTAAAGCTCCCTTCATCCTTCTTTTTTCCTTCCGACTCAGACGTAAATGACAGTTCCAAAGTTGCTATGTGTCATTACCATGCTTTTTTAATTTATTTTTTTAAAGATTTTCTTAATTTATTTGACAGAGAGAGAGATCATAGTAGGCAGAGAAGCAGGCAGAGAGAGAGGGGAAAGCAGCTACCCGCCGAGCAGAGAGCCCGATGTGGAGCTCAATCCCAGGACCCTGAGATCATGACCTGAGCCAAAGGCAGAGGCTTACACCACTGAGCCACCCAGGTGCCCCATTACCATGCTTTTTTAAAAAAAATTTTTTGGTTTTTTTTTTTGAGTCAGCTCAGCACCCAATATGGGCCTTGAACTCATGACCCTGAGATTAATAATCACATGCTCTCCCAAATGAGCCAGCCACATGGTCTACCATGTATTTTTTAAATACTTTTTTGGATATGTATATATATTTCTTTCCATAAAAAATACATAGTAATATTTTATCTCTTTTAAATTTTTTCATAGATTTTCCTGGCTGGAAAAGGGGGTGTCGAGAGACATAGAATATCCTAGGCAAAAGAATTAACAAAGGTATAAGAGTTAAAAAAAAAAAAAATGGAGGACTTGTCTAAGCTTTGGCAAGTGATGCAGTCCAGCTGCTTAGGGGTATACAAGGATGGTAGGGCTAAAGAAGATCGATTGGTTTATGATATAAAGGATCTTAAATATAAAGATGTTGAACTTGGAGGCTCTAGGGGAGCACTGAACATTGCTATGTATTTCTTTATTTTCTAAGCTAAAGAGAAATGTGACCAAAGCTATGCGGGTTTTTGTTTTTGTTTTTTTAAGATTTATTTATTTATTTATTTATTTATTTGTCTGGGAGAGAGAGATACAGTAAGAGAGGAAACATAAGCAGGGGGAGTTGGAGAGGGAGCCCGATGCAGGGCTTTGATCCCAAGGACCCAGGATCCTCATGACTTGAGCCGAAGGCAGACGCTTAATGACTGAGCCATTCAGGTGCCCAAAGCTATGCTTTTTGATTAGGACAGTTCTTTAGAAAGATTATTCTGGGGGAAAAGAGGAATATTATTCTGGAATCAGTGTATAAGTGTAGACTGGAGGAGAGAGAGAGAAAATTGCAGAAACTGGTTGGCCTCTTTTGACTGGGGAGAAGTAATGAGGAAGTGGCAATGAGAGTAGGAAAGAGGTGATGTGAGAGAAGTTGTGGAAGTACTTTGCTTAAACAGGAGATGTCAGAAAAATGGGTCCATGTATCTTTTTTTTTTCTTTTTAAAGATTTTATTTATTTATTTGACAGACAGATCACAAGCAGGCAGAGAGGCAGGCAGAGAGAGAGGAGGAGGCAGGCTCCCCACAAGCAGAGAGCCCAATGCGGGGCTCGATCCCAGGACCCTGGGATCATGACCTGAGCTGAAGGCAGAGGCTTTAACCCCCTGAGCCACCCAGACGCCCCAGGTCCGTGTATCTTCAAACTGATACAGTGACTCATCTTTCTCAAGAGTTTTTCCCCTCGAGATGTTTATTAGAATCAGGAGTCTGAAAACTTTCAGGGGTATGGAGAAGAATGCAGAGATATAAAAGCAAAAAATGTCTAAAAGCATATTTAATATTTATAATGGTATTTACAAAAAAATGTTTTTTTAAGATTTACTTATTTATTTTAGAGAGAGAGCATGACAGTCGGGAGAGGGAGTGTTTTGGTTTTTTTTAATTTATTTATTTAACAGACAGAGATCACAAGTAGGCAGAGAGGCAGGCAGAGAGAGGGGGGGAAGCAGGCTCCCTGCTGAGCAGAGAGCTTGATGTGGGGCTTGATCCTAGGACCTTGGGATCATGACCTGAGCCGAAGGCAGAGGGTTCAACCCACTGAGCCACCCAGGAGCCCCTGAGAGGGAGTCTTATGCAGACTCCATGCTGATCATGGAACCCAATGTGGGGCTTGATCCAACAAGTCTGAGATCACGACCTGAGTCAAAATCAAGAGTCAGACAACATAACTGACTGTGCCACCCAGGCACCCTTGAAATTCTGTTTTAATGTTTTTCTTTTTCGCTTCCCTTACTTTAAATTACACTAGGAATTCGAGCACCTGTTTTATGTTCTTATTTATAGAATTTATGGTATTTCTTTCTTCCTGTAGGATACCATTGAAGCTGAACTTACAAAGAAAGTAGACATGATGGAACTGTGAGCAGAGTCAAGTAAGCTTCGTCTTCCCTCAAAGAATACTTTGACTAGGACTTGAAAGAATGTATTCTCTTCGCCTTCTTTAATAAGTCAACTCCTGTTTCTTAGATGAGATAATAATGTCACTGTTGATGAACAGTGGTTTTTGGTTATATATTGCATTTCTGTGCCCAAATACATAGTTTTCATATTAAAAAGCATTGTGAGTTCTCTATGTTGCTGGCAGTTAAGTGTCCCTCGCTAGGTCTCTTTGGTGAACATTACGACATTTGTCATGTCATCGCTCATGAGGTTAGTTACTGAAGAGAAGAGTTCTGCAACTCAGTTATGTTTCTCCCACTCCTCCCTCCAGGGTTCTGCTGTCAGTTCCTTCTGATCAGCTCACCTGCCTACCTCCAAATGTTAATATATGCAGGAATTTAGTTTATGAAAGGGGTGACCTTTTAAATCAGTAGCGGAGAAATGGATAATTCAACACATGGTGCTAGATCCTTACTTCACACCTTATGTCAGGATAATCCCAAAGATCAAAGATTTAAATGCTAAGACAAAAAAAAAAAAAAAGATAGTGAGAGGAACCATGAAGAAGCTTTAATGTTTTGACTCTTAAATAATCATAGAGTCAGTAAAATGGGTCCCCAACCCAGGAGCCATAAATGAAATGATAGAAATATTTGAAAATTTGGAAATATTAAAAATTCCCATGTAGTAAAATCTTTAAGAAGTAAAAATCAAAGGACTTCACAAATGTGGTGTAGGGAAAATTCACTATGTGCACTGTGTTTCACCATGTTCACTATGTTCCTTTTTGTACTTTTTTTTTCCTTTTTGTACTTTTGAAAATTTTGAACCATGTGATTAAGGAGCAGTCAGTTAAAAAAAAAAAAAGCTATTAGTTTTGCTTCATTTTGTTTTTTTGCCATCGGCTTTTTAAAGATTATCTAAATGGCCTTAAAAATTTCCCTCTCAGGGCGCCTGGGTGGCTCAGTGGATTAAAGCCTCTGCCTTGGCTCAGGTCATGATCCCAGGGTGTTGGGATCGAGCCCCGCATTGGGCTCTCCACTCAGTGGGGAGCCTGCTTCCTCCTCTCTCTCTGCCTGCCTCTCTGCCTACTTGTGATCTTCTCTCTCTGTCAAATAAATAAATAAAATCTTTAAAAAATTTAAAAAATTAAAAAAATTTTTTAAATTAAAAAAAAAATTTCCTCTCCTTTCCCACAAATATATGGAGATACAAAATCAAGAGACATTTATATTTCACTTTTTGAAAATTGTCCATACCATTTAGCTGTTTAGGTATTACAATTTGGTCTTTAGCTTAACAGTATATAGAAGCTCCTTGTGTATTAGCTAAATTGATCTTTTGTGATTTGCACTGTAAATATTTTTTCAAGCTTGTCATTTGTCTTTGGACTTAATTCCAGTATTTTTGGTAAGGCAGCTTCTTAGGTTGATTGTGGAAATGACCACAGTAATTCCTCTTGTCCCTGTATACTCATCCTTTATATTGTGATTTTGCCACTTCTCCTATCAAGAGACAAAGTCTGGGGGTGCCTGGGTGGCTCAGTGGGTTAAGCGTCTGCCTTCGGCTCATGTCATGATCTCCAGGTCCTGGGATCAAGCCCCACATCGTGCTCCCAACTCAGTGGGGAGCCTGCTTTTCCCTTTCCCTCTGCCTCTCCCCCTGCTTGTGGTCTCTCTGTCTCTCTCTCAAATGAATTAAAAAAAAAAAAAAGGAAACTATAGTCTTCAGACATTGAATAACAAAGGAGCATAGGACATTAATTCATAAGAGAAAAAAAAACAAGATGAGCCCTCTGACTGCCCCAGCTTACTGCATGAAGACAGATAAACTGGACTTTATGAAAATGAAAAACTTGTGTTTCAAAAGACACCATTAAGGAAATGTATAGGGGGTGCCCAGCTGGCTCCATAGATGGAGCATGCAACTCTTGATCTCGCAATTGTAAGTTCCAGCCCCATCTTGGGTGTAGAGATTACTTTAAAATAAAATCTTGGGGCACCTGGGTGGCTCAGTGGGGTAAGCCGCTGCCTTCGGCTCAGGTCATGATCTCAGGGTCCTGGGATGGAGCCCCACATCGGGCTTTCTGATCAGCAGGGAGCCTGCTTCCCGCTCCCCCTCTGCCTGCCTCTCTGCCTGCTTGTGATCTTTTTCTCTCTCTCTCTGTCAAATAAAAAAAATAAAATAAAATCTTAAAAAGAATGAATAGATAATCCGCAGAATGGGGGGAAATACTTGCAAATCACATATCTAATAAGGGACTTATATCCAGAATCTGTAAAAATTCTTCCAACTTAATAAAAGGCAAACAACCCAATTAACAAATGAGTAAGGGATTTGAATAGACATTTCTCCAGTGAAAATGTACAGATGCCCAAATAAGCAATGAAAAGATGCTTGACATCATTAGTTATCAGGGAAATGAAAATCGAAACCACAATGAAATGCTATCTCATCCTCACTAAGGTGGCTAAAATAAAAAAGAAATAGTAACAAGTGCTGGTGAAGATGTGGACAAATTGGAATCCTCATACACTAGTGGTAGGAATAAAATGGTACAGTTGTTTCAAAAACCAGTTTGTCAAGGTCTCAAGTAATTAATAGAAAGTTACTTTATGACCCAAAAGTTCAACTCCCAGGTATGTACCCAAGAGAAATGAAAACACACATCCACACAAGAACTTACATATGAATATTTACATTAGGATTATTCAGATGCCAACCACCAGATGAGTGGACAAACAAAATGGGGTATATCCCTACAATGGAGTAGTACTCTTCCACAAAAAGGAGGGAACTACTGATCCATACTGCACCATGGATGAACCCTGTAATCATTATGCTAAGTGAAAGAAGCCAGTGGGAAGACCATATGTTACAGGATTCCATTCACATGAACTTCCAGAAATATACAGAGACAGAAAGCAAATTGATGCTGCTAAGGGCTGGGAGGTTGAGAGATATGGAGTGATAGCTAAACAGTACAGAATTCCTCTTAAGGTAATGGTTGCACGTGTCTGAATATATCAAAAGCCAGTGAATTATATACTTCATTTTCTTTTTTAAGTGAGCTCCACGCCCAGTGTGGAGGCATTCAGTGTGGGGCTTGAACTCATGACCCTGAGATCAATACTGAGCTGTTATCAAGAGTAGGACGCTTAACCAACTGAGCCACCCAAGCACCCCAAATTATATACTTGAAATGGGTGAACTGTATGGTAAATAAAGCTGTTGGAAGGAAAGGTATGCAGATTAAAAAAGACATACAGCTGTTTCTATTTGCAGATGAAGTTAGTGACGTGAGCATCCCTCCCTGGAAGTGGATGTGGGGTGTGAACAAGCAAATACAGAATTAAACCTTTTGTTCTAATTCCATTTCTAGGTCTCTAACCTGCATATTTTCTGGAAACATCAAATATACCCATATGGATATGGCTTGGGGGTAGTGTGTGAGAAGGAGCCTCTGTTTTGTTTTTTTGTTTTTTGTCTCTAATTCTGACTCTTGGACTGCATATTTATCTGTAGAGAACCACTGCTTTACTCCAAAATCGTAGTGCATTGATCTCTTAAGTACAGAGACATTCTTAGGTAATCACAGCAAAATGGTCAAATTCAGGAAATTTAACATTGATAAAATATTAATACCTAATATATAGTCCCTACTCAGATTTCTCCAGTTGTCTGAATAATGTGCTTCATGGGTGGGGGCATGGGTGAAATAGATACAGCGGACTAAAAAGATACAAACTTCCAGTTATGAAATAAGTAAGCCACAGAGGTGGAAAGTGAAGCATAAGGAATATAGTCAATAAGATTGTAAAAATGTTGGGATGCCTGGGTGGCTCAGTCAATTAAATGTCTGCCTTCAGCTCAGGTCATGATTCCAGGGTCCTGGGATCGAGTCCTGCGTCAGGCTCCTTATTCATTGGGGAGTCTGCTTGTCCCTCTCCCTCTGCCTCTACCCTCTGCTCGCGGTCTCTCTCTTTTTCTGTCTCTCTCACTCTGTACATCTCAAATAAATAAATAAAATCTTTTTAAAAATTAAAAAAAAAAAAGATTGTAAAAATGTTGTTTGGTGACAGATGATGACTGACTGCACTTACCGTGGTGAGCATTGAGTAATTTATAGAATTGTTGAATCATTATGTTGTGCACCTGAAATTAATAGAACACTATATTTTTTTTCTTTTTTAAAAAAATTTTATTTATTTTTAAAATTTCTTTTCAGTGTTCCAGAATTCATTGTTTATGCACTACACCCAGTGCTCCATGCAATACGTGCCCTCCATAATACCCACCACTAGGCTCACCCAACCCCCCACCCTCCTGCCCTCCAAAACCCTCAGATTGTTTTTCAGAGTCCACGGTCTCTCATGGTTCGTCTCCCCCTCCAATTTCCCCCAACTCCCTTCTCCACTATATGTTACCTATGCTTCGGTTTTTAAAAATGTGGGCTGCTCAGGGGCACCTGGCTGGCTCAGTTCATGGAGTATATGATTCTTGATCTCAGGGTTGTAACTTTAAGCCCCACACTGGATGTAAAAATGTGGGATGCCCAGGTGGATTAAAGGTTTATATATAAAAAAAATATAATGTTCTTCCTAACAATTGTTTTTCCAATCCAGGACCATATTGTGCATCGCTGTCTCTATCTGAAGTCAGCTTTTAATACCTGCTTTTGACCATTTTGCTTTTACTGTTTCATTAGACCCCCATTTCTAGACCAATAAAACATTGCCCCTCCACATCCAGCTGTCTGAGCAAGTCCAGCCAGGATAGCCCAAACCCAGGGACCCTGCATGTTGAGATCCAAGCCCTGAAGAATCCCTTTGCTTTGCCCCATGTTCTGTCCTGTGTGGAAAGGGCAGATTTGCCTTGGCCTCTACTAAATTAAGAAGTTGTGACGTAGGCAGGGGCTCGAGTTTCCAGCAGAAGGGGATTAGCTATTACAGCTTCCGCTACTTGGGAGACTTGCGAAGCTCGATATTGAGTGAGAAGTGTAGCATGAATGAAAAGATGTTCATCAAAATGTGTCTGAAGCTATTTTGGGAGTAGACTGAGGATTGTATGTGTGGATGTCCTTGGAGCCTGTTTGGTTGCCAGGGGATCTTTTTCTTGTGATTGATCACGGGAGCACGTGACAGCTGGCGCGCCACAGCCTGGCTAGGACCCCGTGCCTACATGTCCCAGCTTTGATGAGACACCACTCAAGGAGGCCACTCTGCCAGCTATATTTAGTACCGTGATGCACACATGTCCTTCTGACCTTAGCTTCCTCTCACTTCGTACAGATGTATATTTTTAGGTTTATCTTACAGCACCCAGCTCTCACATTTACAGTTTTCTTTGGATTCTGCAGCAGCGGTCGTGGGCTGACAGCCTGCCTCCACTGCGTGGGGAAAAAGAATTGCTCTCTCTGCCTTCTCAGGATCCGGATTTCTACAGCATGTTCAGACGCTGAGCATGAAATCTCGTGCTTCTGTGTCCTGGAAATGTGACCTTAAGGACGTCATGTAAACTCTCAGGTGTCCTAAGGGTATAACAGGTGCTCTCCCTCACTCGTCACACATTCCGTTCATTCACCTGCTCAGCAACAAGCTTTATCAGATACTGTGTGTTAGGTTTGGGGCCTCAAAGATCAATAAGAACTTCCCCCCTCAGAGAAGCAGTTTATAAATTTCACAGATCATCAGCCTGGAAGGGACGGTCCAGTCTAAATTTTAGTCTTATAGACCAGGAAACGGAGGCCCAAAGAAGTATAATAACTGCCCAGATGTCACACCCAATCACTGACCAAATCGGGATTAGAACCCAGATTGCTTAAAAAGAACAAAAAGGGGACGCCTGGGTGGCTCAGTTGGTTAAGCAGCTGCCTTTGGCTCAGGTCATGATCCCAGTCTCCTGGGATCGAGTCCTACATCGGGCTCCTTGCTCAGCAGGGACCCTGCTTCTCCCTCTGCCTCTGCCTGCCACTGTGTCGGCCTGTGCTCACTCTCTCTGTCAAATAAATAAATAAAATCTTTAAAAAAAAAAAAAAAAGAACAAAAAGAATGCCAATCACTTTATTTCCCAGTCCAAGGATCTTTGCTCTGTATCACCTGCTTTTAGCTAAACTGTAGTGAGCTTCAATTTTCCTTACATGTGAGCTTCAATTTTCCTTATATGACCTTAACATTAACATTATAAAATTAATATCCAGTGATTGAGAAAATGTACAGTAACTAAGACCTAACATGAAATCAGAAATCAGTACCATTTTGAGGGCGCCTGTGTGGCGCAGTCTGTTAAGCGTTCAACCCTTTGTTTCAGCTCAGGTCGTGATCTCAGGGCTATGCAAGAGAACCTCACGTGGGCTCCACACTCAGCATGGAACTTGCTTGAATTCTCTCTCCATCTCCCTGTGATCCTCCCCCCTTCTCTCACTCTTTAAAATAGATAAAATTTTTTAAAGAAACTAAAACCATTTATAAATCAATTGGAGTTTATTCATCAAATAAGCATGAACAGATATTTGAAAAATAGTTGTCATATATGTGTGAGATGTGGTATATGTTAAGCCTACAGGTTTTCCTGTAAATTGTATTTAACTGCATATAACAGAAAGCACAAAACCATAGCTCAAACAAAAGAGTGGTTTATCTTTCGTATGTAGAATACCAGAAGCAGGTAGTTCAGGGTGGAGATGGGGCCCTCTGGGACCATCAGGGACCTCAGTTCCTCTGTGTGATTAACTACCTTTTAGCACTGGTTTCCATTTTTATGTCATAAAATGTCTGCTGCATTATGTCACCTCACAGTCATATAATGGCAGCTGCAGCACCAGCTTTCATGTCCATGTCACTTTGGAAAACCCCAGCTGCAAGGGGGGCTAGAAAATGTAGTATGTTCATGGGCACATTGTTACATAGAATAAATTTGGGCTTCTTCACTTAAGGAAGAGTGAGAAGAATTAACAAGGGGTTGACTAGAAGTCCCTGCCACAGAAGAAACTATTCTACCTTCCGGTCTTGGGTTGAATCTTCTCTTGTACCTTCACTCTGTGGAAATCAGCTTTGCAGAGATTAGATTTCCTTTCTTTTTATTCAGTTTTGCCACTTCTCTTTCTGCCACTTTTTGTTCTAACAAAGTTTAGTTTTCTCTTCCAATTTGAGATGTCAGACTCCCTCTGTTTGGATTTTGACAAATGTTGCATATAGCACAAACGTGTTTTTTTTTTTTTTTAAGATTTTATTTATTTGACAGACAGAGATCACGAGCGGGCAGAGAGGCAGGCAGAGAGAGGGGGAAGCAGGCTCCCTGCTGAGCAGAGAGCCCGACGCGGGGGCGGGGTGCGATCCCAGGACTCTGGGATCATGACCTGAGCTGAAGGCAGAGGCTTTAACCCACTGAGCCACCCAGGTGCCCCACAAACGTGTTTATTTTGACTGCCTTAAAAGCAGTGATTCTCAATGGGTTGGGAACAGGTGACATTTGGCAGTACCCGGAGACATTTTCGGTTGTCACAACCAAGGAGGTGCTACCTAGGGGGAAACGCCTGGGGTGCTGTTAAATGGCTACAATGCACAGGTCGGCCCCTCATGCTTGATGAGCATCTGGGTACCCTCTTTTTTTTTTTTTAATTTTTATTTATTTATTTATTTGACAGAGAGAGAGATCACAAGTAAGCAGAGAGGCAGGCAGAGAGAGAGGAAAAGCAGGCTCCCCACTGAGCAGAGAACCTGATGCGGGGCTTGATCCCAAGACCCTGAGACCATGACCTGAGCTGAAGGCAGAGGCTTAACCCCCTGAGCCACTCAGGCGCCCCTGGGTACCCTCTTTTGTGAGTTGCTTGTTGAGTCTTTTGCCTACTTTTCTACTAGACTGTTTGCCTTTTTCTTATTGATTTATAAGAGTTCTTTATATATTCTGGTTATGAGGTCTTTATCAGCTGTTAAGTATTGCAAATACCTCCTCTCATTTTGTGGCTTGCCATTTTACTTTTTTTTTATTCTTTTTAATTTTTTAATATTTTTTCTAAACCAGAATATTTATTCTGCTACCAATTGTGAAAATCCTTAAGGTAAACTGATGCTGCCACGCTGCCCTCTTGGGTTTAGGTGTTGTGTCTCCAGGGACTCATGCCTGCATCTGCCATATGCAATTTTCAGGTGCCTCATTTGACCCCACCCAGTGGTATTTCATCTTTTAGCCTCAGCACTCCAGTTATGCTCTTTAGCTTGGCAGGGCAGCCACATCTGCCACAGGTCGACTTCTGGACATGGCAGTCCTGACAGCCACAGTGGCGGCACAAAATGTGCATCTTCTTATGACGTCAATCTCGTTCCTGTAGCCAAGACTGGAAGAGAAGACCGCCATTCTGTTTGTCTAATGACATCTTTTTGACAAACAATTAATGTTGATACCCACCTTATCAATCTTTTCTTCTTTCATGTGTGCATTTTGCCTTCATTTTTAAAGCTATTTTCACTGGGTTTACACCCATAGATTGTCAGTTTTTTTCTTTTAACACTTTGAATATATAATTCAAATCTTTCCTTCCTTCCCTATGGCTTAGTTATCTGGGGCCATTCAGTATTACCACAAACTTAACATCTTAAAACAAAACACGTTTATCATCTCACAGTTTCTGTGGGTTAGATGTCTGGACACAACTTATGTTGGTCCTGGACAAGGCTGTAGTGAAGGTATTGGCTAGTCCTGGGTTCTCCTCTGGGGCTTGACTGGAAAAGACTCTCCTTCCATGTTCACTCAGTTTTTTGGCTGAATTCATTTCCTTGAAGTTGTAGGTATCAGGGCTTCAATTTCTTGCTAGCTATCAGCTGAGGCTGCTCTGAGTAGCTAGCTCTCCAAAATCCCTTGCTAAGCGAGATCCTCCAATACGACCACTTACTTCTGGAAGCCAGCAAGGGAGATGGGACTCCAGTGGACAGCAGCAGACAGGCGCCATGATCTGATCTTTTTTTTTTCTTTTTTGTTTTTTTTTTTTTTTAAGATTTATCAATTTGTTTATATGAGGGAGAGAGAGAGAGAAAGTAAGAAAGTGCGTGCACACGCATGCACAGCAGGAGGGGGCAGAGGGAAAGAGAGAGAAAATCTCAAGCAGACTCCTTACGGAGCAAGGAGCCCAATGCAAGGCTCAGTCCCACCACCTGAGATCATGACCTGAGCCAAAATCAACAGTTGGACGCTCAACCGAGTTACCCAGGTGCCCCACCATGGTCTTATATAACATTGTCGTGTAATCTCATCAATCTCGTATTCACATAATCATGTACTTCTCATTACCTTTGCTTACTCCCTTGATTAGAAGGAAGCCACAGGCCCTGTCCTTCCTCAGGGACGGATCATACAGGTCACGAGCACCGGGAGGCAGGAATCACAGGGGCCACCACAAGAGTCTATCCACACAGCATTAGAAGCAGCCTATTCATCATACCATTGTTAATGTAAAACTAATGTATATTTTTTTCTGTGGCTGCTTTTTAAAACTTTCTCATTGGTTTTCAACAACCCCATGATATTCTAGGTGTGTTTTTCTTTGAACTTCTCTTAAGTTTCATAGAAATTCTTGTATTGGTGGCTTGATAGTTTTCATCAATTTGAGAAAATTCAGCCATCATGTCTTCAAATATTGCTTCTGCTTTATTTTCTCTTCCCTTTCTGGTATTCCTAATTACCCACACATTAGACTTTGTCAGTGTATCTCATATGTTTTTTGTACTCTTTGCTGTATTTTCCAACCTTTTTTTCTTTCAAATTTTTCTGTCTTTTTTCCTCTCTTGAGTCTGGATACTTGTACCAACCTATCTTCTAGATTACTAATCTTCTTGTTAATCTGCTGCTGGTAGGCACTTCCTCTTCCCATCACCTCAAATCAAGACACCGTTTTTATCATATCTTTGAAATATCACAGATAAGTCTGAGGAAGCATCTGGCACCTTGCTGTTTCCATAGGTGGGCAACTTAGCTCTTTATTCTCAGCCTGCTGAACTGCACTCCTTTCTCAGAAACATAGATACAATCCAAAACTTCTCTGATATCCTTGTTTGGAACTTTTGTGGCTTACTGAATCAAAGCAGCTGAATTCAGTACAAGTTCAATGTCATTTCCTTCAAGAATTAACTCCCCTTTCTGGGCTCAAGATAATGAATAAGCAAATGCTAGACCTCATGGGAGCCCCATGGGAGTATTTTTCGCCCCAGAAATTTTGGATTTCGATAAGAGAACCATTCTCCTGAATAACAACATGGACGGGGAGGTGAGCGTAGGCAAATTCACATCTTGTAACAGAAGCCCAGGGTAACACCCTTGATCATGTTCTCTAAGTGACTACCCGTAGTGAGAATGGTAGCCAATTCCTTTCTGTTTCTCTGCCATTTGTCAACTCGGAGCCTCTTCTTTTTCTTTCCAAGGAGACAGATCCACATTGGTGCATTTGAAAGTCCTCCACAGGGTTCCTCTGGGGCCCTTCACAACAACAGTGCACCCCTTCAGAGTGATGTTCGCCTTTTCTGGAACATCAGCCATCTGATTGCGGAAAACAGTCCTCACTGTCACAGTAGATGCGGCAAAAGAGAACCTTGTGAGACACTTCTGTCGTTATCACTGCCCAGCTTTTCCGCATTTGTCTCCCATGCCATTTATGATACAGCACATTTCTCAGAGGGGGAAAGATATGGGCAGGTAGCAAGAATTTCCTGTCCCCTTGGGAAAGGAAGAATCGGCCAAACTAAGAGTCCAATTGATATGAAACAGATTAACGGGAGAAAATACAATTATCCTGCATCCGTGGAATCCACACAGGCATGGAAATTCCAAAGACAGGCAAAATGGGGTACATATGTCAATTTGAACCAAGGAAAAGGGGGTTGGGGCCTGGGACTTCAAAGGGAAGGAATGCAATTTACAGGACAATGAAGAAAAGTAAATGTTTGGTGAATGTTTGCTGGGTCACTAGAAAACAATGGCACATAGGAGTTAGATCAAACAGACCTTGTTATGTTCCTCCCTGTTCTCCATAACTAGTTCATTTCATAATGTAGTTATGGGGATAACTTTTTTCCTGGAGAAGGTCCTCTATGAATTCTTTTTTTTTTTTTTTTTAGGATTTTATTTATTTATTTGACAGACAGATCACAAGTAGGCAGAGAAGCAGGGCAAAGAGAGAGAGAGGGGGAAGCAGGTTCCCCACTGAGGAGAGAGCCTGATGCGATGCGGGGCTCCATCCCAGGACTCCAGGATCATGACCTGAGCCAAAGGCAGAGGCTTTAACCCACTGAGCCACCCAGGCACCCCTCCTGTATAAATTCTTTTAGGCAGTTGTGGGGGAGATAAAGAGCTTTCTCTGATTTTTTTGGGTCTTGATTGCTTTTTAACTCAATAATTTTCATGCCAAAATGACCCATTTGGTGAGGGGGCCTGCTCTTGGTCCCTAAAACACTACGTTCTTAGAATTTTCCTTCTCTCTGGAATCTTGGCTCCTTGAGTGCTGGCTGTCTGGGCAGCTCTCCGATGTCTTCAAACAGAATTTTCCTTTTCCATTTCTCTAGGCTTTCCAGTTGTTCTCAGCAAAAGGATTAATGTACCCACTTAGACCCACTTTTATACTTTAATGCAGATTTCTCTATACCACACCATCTGGTCTGAAATGTATACTTCAGTTCACATCTTTTTATAGGAAGCAACTGTCTCACCAACCTGCTATCAGTCAGGCATAGGTTTATAACTGGCTTACAGACCTCTGCAACACTGTGGACATATGAAGTGTGAACATTGTAGGGGTGCCTTAGAGCATCATAGAGCAATGCAACTCTTGGTTTTGGGGTTGTGAGTTCAAGTCCCACCTTGAGTGTAGAGCTTACTTAAAATAAATAAATAAATAAATTAATTAATTAATTAATTTTAAAAGTGCAAACATTGTAATTCATGTTTCTTCTCTCCTTTTATTTATTCACATGGGACAGAAGTACCAACATACCCATTCAGTTCAACACCAGGTAGATGCAAATGTTGAGGGAATAACTCTGAGCCCTTGGTTCATCTAATTAAGTCATTGCCCAAGGAAGAAATTTCAGAAGGAAGGTGTCTAGGCTTGCTCTTGGAGCAACACTATCTGTTCTGAATAAAATGGATTTCTTAGAAAAATGTATAAAGCAGATATGGTTTTCTTTGCTGTTTATCAGAACTCCAGACTTAACTGGGTATTGCATTTTTATCTGCTAAACTGGCCACCAGTGTGTATTTTCCCCTGATGGTGTCTCTAAAAGAGAATTGATTCCAGTGTTATAGGAATCTTGACAATGGGAATCATAACTTTCATTGGTCATTAATGCAAGTAAAAAAAATGGAAATAAATTTCATTTTGAACCCAGTCCCTGACCAAATTAGCTTATCGTTCTAATACTTCTTCTGTTGGTTTTTTTTTTTTTTTTTTTTTTTTTTTTTGCTTTTCCAGTTGTGTAATTATTTCACAGCATATAATGGTAAATTAACTTCCTCAACAATTTTGATTCTTCTCATTTTATCTCAGGAGGTACTCTCATGTATGGTAATACCAAAGTGGTTTTGTGGTAATAGTGTTTTGGTCATTATTGCTGTGTAGCAAACAATCCCACACTGACATGAAACAACCATGGATTCTGTAGATGGGGAATCTGGACAGGGCACTTTTTAAAAAAATTTATTTATTTATTTGACAGACAGAGATCACAAGTAGACAGAGAGGCAGGCAGAGAGAGAGAGGGAAGCAGGCTCCCTGCTGAGCAGAGAGCCCAATGTGGGGCTCGATCCCAGGACCCTGGGATCATCACCTGAGCAGAAGGCAGAGGCTTTAGCCCACTGAGCCACTCAGGCACCCCTAGACAGGGCACTTTTTAAGAATGACCATCTTGAGACACCACATGGCTCAGTGTGTTCAGTATCTGCCTCTGGCTCAGGTCATGATTCCAGAATCCTGGGATCAAATCCCACATCAGGTTCCCTGCTCCATGGGGAGCCTGCTTCTCCCTCTGCCTCTCCCCCTGCTTATGTGCTCTCTTGCTCTCTCTGACAAATAAATTTAAAAAATCTTAAAAAGAAAAAAGAGTGGGGGTGCCTATGTGGCCCAGTTGTTGGGCATCTGCCTTCAGCTCAGGCCATGATCCCAGCATCCTAAGATCAAGCCCCACATGGGGCTCTCTGCTCAGTGGGAATCTGGCTTCTCTCTTCCCACTCCCCCTGCTCATGTTCCTTCTCTCACTGGGTCTCTGTCAAATAAATAAATAAATAATAAAATTTTTTAAAAAAAAAACCACAAAAACGAAGTGACTATCTCAACAGAGCAAGGCAGAAGTGTACTACATTGTTATGATCTAACCTTAAAAGTCACAAAGCACTGGGAAGACTGGGTGGTTCAGTCAGTTAAGCGGCTGTCTTCGACTCAGGTCACATCCCACCGCATAGAGCCCCACATCCAGCTCCTTGCTATACGGAGAGTCTGCTTCTCCCTCTGCCTGCTGCTCCCCCTCCCTGCTTGTGCTTGCTCTCTGTCTCTCTAGTTCTTTCTGACAAATAAATAAATATAATCTTTAAAACAAAACAAACAAAGTCACAAAGCATCACTTACACTGTACTATATCCACCGAAGAAGATTCGCAAAAGACCACCACAGAGTCAAGGGCAAGGAGAAAACACAGACTCCCATCCAGTGGTTGGACTGTCAGTCTTGCACTCAAAGAAAAGTATGGGATAAGATATCCTTGAGGCCAGCTTTGCAACATACAATCTACCAAAAGGAATGGCCTTATTGTGTTCCGGTATTGAATAGCAAAAAGGTATTTCACCTTTAAGCCTCAGTTCCAATTTATTTCTCATGGCAAGGAAGTTTCCCTATTCCGATTTTATTAAGCTTTTAAAGAATAAAGAATAGGAGCACCTGGGTGGCTCAGTTGGTAGAGTGTCTGACTCTTGATCCCAGGGTTGTGAGTCCAAACCCTGTTTTGGATGTGGAGTCTACTTTAAAAAACAAATAAATTCAAAAGTAAAAGTAAAATAAGTAAGTAAATAAGAGATGGTGAATTTTCTCAAATGCCTTTCTGCATCTATGAAGCATCTATTGAAGAGACATTTAATAAGACAAGAATGAATGAGGTTGTATTTGCCCTTTTTGAGCTAAGTCTGCAGCTGACCCTGTCATTCAGGGAGCATTTCTGAGCACTTGTGTGCCGGACCTCTCCTGGGTACTCAGACACAACACTGAACCAAAACAGAAGGGGTTCCAGCCCTCAGGAAGCTTACAGCCAAAATGATCCAGATCCAGGTCAGTGCCTGAAATCTGGCTTTTGTGCCCCCCAAAAATGCAGGAAGGGGAGTAATTCCCACCCTCCCACCTAAATCCCAAACTCAATAACTTGGTCCTGCAAAGTCTCTCCATTTCGGTGACATCCAATCACTGGTCAGAATGTCGTTTGAAGGCGAAGGGCATTTACATGTATAATTTTAGCCACCAGAGGGCAGTCACATTTAAAAAACACTTTCTAACTCCCTTCTCCTCTCTAACTCCCCCTGTCCTCCATGCTATTTGTTAGGCTCCACAAATAAGTGAAACCATAGGAGTTGGGGGAAATTGGAAGGGGAGGTGAACCATGAGAGACTATGGACTCTGAAAAACAACCTGAGGGTTTTGAAGGGGTGGGGGGTGGGAGGTTGGGGTACCAGGTGGTAGGTATTATAGAGGGCACGGATTGCATGAAGCACTGGGTATGGTGCAAAAATAATGAATACTCTTATACTGAAAATAAATAAAAAATAAATTTAAAAAAAAATAACACTTTCAAAGGGGAAGAAATGACAAACCTAGTTCCTAATTCCTAATTCCTGGGTTCCCAGTCTAGAGTCAATCCCCACAGTGGGATTCTCTCCAGTGGAGAAATGGCCCAGCACCCAAACCACTCTCCCACTTCAGGCCTGGGGGATCACCAGTTTATCTCAAGGCTCTGGTCCCTTGAATGGAGGATGATATCATGGAAACTGACATGGACCATCATGACGTAGATCAGAGGGTCTCCCAAATCAAACACTTTAGAAGAAGTTAACTGCATAAGAACCACCACAGGGAGGGGCCAGGGCACCCACACACCCACCTCCCTTCAAGTCCTCACTTAGGAGAGTCGGTCAGTGAGCATTTATTGAGCCGTATCTCCTCAACAACCTGCCCTGTGTGGGCAGGGGTAAAATAGATTTGTTCTGGCTACGGAGAGGGGCCTTGCTTGCACAACCTTATGAGAAAGCAGTAAGGACAGCCCTAAGGCAAAAGAGCATCCAGTTAAGGCGTCCCTTCCCTCTGTTCCAGGGGAAGCACACAGGAGGCCACCCAAGACAACAGCTTCTTCAGATGCAGCTTGAAGCCCTGACCTTGGGGTACTGTCAAGGAAGGTGGTGCTTCCAGAAAGCTCAGTTCTTCTCTTTCCTAGCCTAGAGTGAAGGATCTATTTCCAGTTTGGTTTGTTTTGCTTTCTGCTTGTCCGATGTGTTTTATCAGAGCCCCACATCCCCTTCCACATCTGGGGCTTGAGTAGCATTGGGAACACATAAGCAACAGAGAATTTCAGGCTCTTTCCTACCCACACTCCGTTCCCCTCTACATCAACAACTCCAGAGCCCACCTGAATGAGAAGAGGGAAAGGGAGAAAAATAGCTCATATCCCAAAAAATATTCTCCTTCCACGGGGTTGTGACTGCATAAGACCTAGCCCAAGAGTGGCATAGGACAAGAACCGGATGAATGTTAGTTATTCTATGTCCACAATCCCTTTCTGGAATTTCCCAAGCTCTCAAAACCCAAGGGTCTTTCAGAATTCATTTGGCAAAAGTAATCTGACCTGAATTCATCTAGCAGCAAAACCTCACCTGAACCGTGATGCCGCTGATTTTGGTCCATGTGTACCCCTTGGTGTGAGTACTCATGGATTCCATCACAGAAATCCACAATGCTCCATCACAGGGCATAGTCCCAGACTCCACTGCATGCATCACTGAGTCTATGGTGTAAGCACCTGATTGTCTTTCTCAAACCAAATATTCTGAATTTTGAAACATAACTGGCCTCTAGGACCTGTTACTATATGATATCTAGGTTCTATAGCTTATCTCTCCTATTATCTAGCTATGTGACTTTCAATAGGGTGGACAGACGCTAGAGTGGCCCTAAGATTCATTCCTCCTGCATTATGCAGGCCCCATATAATCCCTTTAAGTGTGGGCAGAACCTGTGACTTGCTTCTAAGTAATAAAATATGGCAAAGGTGAAGAAATTTTGAAAATATAACTAAGATCTCAAATCAACTGATTTTTATTTAGTCAAATGGAAAATTATCCTGAGGGAGCCTGAGTTAATCAGGTAAAAACCTTTTTTTTTTTAAGATTTTATTTATTTATTTCACAGACAGAGATCACTAGTAGGCAGAGAGGCACACAGAGAGAGAGGAGGAAGCAGGCTCCCTGCAGAGCAGAGAGGCTGATGCGGGGCTCGATCCCAAGACCCTGGGACCATGACCTGAACTGAAGGCAGAGGCTTTAACCCACTGAGCCCTCCAGGCACCCCAGGTAAAAACCTTTAAAAGAGGGACTAAGTTAGACCTCTGGATGGCTCAGTGGTTTAAGTGACTGGTTTGATTTTGGCCTCAGTCATAATCTCAGGGTTATGAGATCAAGCCTCAGTTTGGGCTCCTGGCTCAGTGAGGGGTGTCTGCTTGAGATTCTCTCCCTCTGTCCTGCCCTCTACACTCTCTCTAAAGTAAATAAATAAATAAATAAATTTTAAAGAAAGGTACTAGGCCCTCCCTGAGGTCAGAGGGTCTCAGACGTTTGCTTTGAAGAAGCTGTCAAGTTCTAAGTGGGTCTCTGGAGAGGGCCATGGGGCAAGGAACTATGGGCAGCCTTTAGTCATGGAAAGCATCCAGCTGACCACCAGCAAGAAACCTGGGACCTCAGTCCTGCAAACGAGAGAAGATGAATTCTGCCCTTGAGGAAATTCTGCCCACAGCCTGAGGGGCCTGGAAACAGATCTTTCCCCACTTGAGACTCTGATGAGACAGCAACCCCAAACTGATACCTGGATTCCTGGATAGCAAAACTGGGAAGTGATGGACCCAGCTAAGCCAAACCCAGAATCCTGATCCATGAAAACTGAGCTTGTAAGTGTGTGTTGTTTTAGTCTACTCGACTGTGGTCGTTGGTTACGCAATACAGAGAACTAACACAGTGGAGACATCCCTTAACGTCCTTGGGCTGCGGTTGTTTATCTGCAAACTGGGGAAGTGTTTTGTCACACCTAGCAGCATTTCCAGCTCTAGCTTTGGAGACTTGATGTATGGGGTAGATGCTGGGGGCTTTAGTGTTGGGGGGAGGAAGAATGGTTTTCTTTGTGGGTGAGCAGATGCGGGGAAGGGGCTGTGGATGCCAAGACGGTGTGCCGTTGAGGCTTCTGATGCACAAGCAGAGAAAAATACTGGCAGCTGAGAACTCAGCGAGTCCCCAGTGACCCGGCTGCCAGGCTGGACACTGACCACAGCTGGCATCGCTCCGGGCTGCAGGAGCGATCATCTTTCCGAAGCAGGAAAAACAAGCATCCTCTTTCCCCTGCTGTATAAGGGAAGAGCTTCACCACCCTGGGCACCCGCCCCCATCTCTGTCAGTTTAGGAAGGGGCAGAAGATTTCCTCTCACCCTCTTCATCTCCGGGCACCTAAAGTTCTTGGGCTGGCAGCCTCAGGAGCTGACCTGGGGAGCTCATGGGGAGCTGAGTCAGGGAGGGCATCGGGTTTCCTGTGAGCTCTTGGCAAAACCCAGACAGAGGTGAGGTTGTGCTTCTGAGCTCTCCCACCAGGCCAGTCCATCATGTCTCCTTGCCTTCTACACTCCTGCTGCCTGTCACGGGGGGCCCCAGACCACTAACAAGCCCCAGAGGTGGCGCATGAACCGTCTGTCTTGCCTCCCCCAAATCCTCCCTCAGACACAGCTGACAGGCTCCTTTGACTGGCTGAAGCAATTGTCCCTTATTAAATTCTTTAGGGGATGATCTCATTAAGCCTTGTTATGGGTCACTTCTATTTCAGGGAGAATAAATTTGCTGGACTCTTTCTGTGTGCAGCTAGTTAATTGAAACCTGAAGTGGGGGGAGGGGGAGGGACAGGCAAGGTGGTGAGCTGGAGCGGGGGAGTGTGGGTAGGGGAGCAGTGCGACTGGCTGGGTGAGGAGCTAGGAGCTGGTGGAAGGAAGAGGCAGGGGGTCCATGTGAGGGGGACCGATAAGACAGAAGACACAGGCCCTGGAGGGGGAGGGGAGATAAAAACAAGCTTGCTGCAGCCTGATCTGCAAGATAGCCTCCTAGCTGCCTCCCAGGCTTCTGTGCTCAACCCTGCCTGACACATGAGTCCAGACCAGCATGAAGCGATAAGGGTCTAGGCCAAGATGTGGCAACAGAGATGGAAAAGAAGGAGATGTGAGAGGATTTGGAAACCAATTTAATATGAGGACAGAGGAGAGGAAAGTGCCCAAGATGACCTTGAAAGATCTCTGGAGAATGGGGACGAGTGCCAGCAAACAAGACCAGCAGAGTCCTCAGATCAATACCACGCTCACGGCTCTATCGTGTGAAGAATCCCTCTTCACCCAGTCTGAAAAAATGACCGTGTCCAGTCTTCTGGCTCTTCTGCCATGATGCACGCGGGCAGGAAACATGAACTGAGTACCCACCGTGGACAGGCCCCCCTGCCGGGCACTGGGGAGGCAAACAGAAACAAGCACACTACCCAGGCCAAGAGACTCCAGCCCCTTCCAAGCAATTAGCCCTTCTCAGAGTGTTATACTTCAATTCCCTTTTCAAACAGTTGTGCTGATCCTCAGCCTGGGCCCTTGGCAGGAGAGGGCATAAAGACAGAGGAGAGTTTTGTGTTGGGGACCTTAACATCAAGTGAACTTGGTACAGCCAAAAGATAGGTGGCTGCTGAAAGACAAGTGGCCCCAGGCTGGTGCCTTGAACTTGTGGACCTGGCTTCCTTTACCTGTAAAGGAGGGAGGGGGTTAGGTGATTCCTGGAAACTCTCTTATCTTTCTTTCTTTTGCTTTGTTTCATGGATGGGCAAGTGCTGTGACAAGTCTGATTTCTACAGAAGTGTAGGGTTATCCTTTATTCCAGAAAACGATAGTAATATGAGCACCCACAGAGTGGGTGTGGAGTGTGACATGGAACCTATATTCCCTACTCCTTGTGTTTCCATGTGGGTGGTAGCATTGGGCCGGTTCTTGGAGTCTTCCCGGTCTCTCTCTCTCTCTCTCTCTGGAAGAAAGACATCCGACTGAAAAACTTGAGGGAAGGAGCCGAGCATGCTGCACTAAGACCAGCTTACCAAGTTCACATGTTGAAGCCCTAACCCCCCAGTACCTCAGAATGTGGCTGTATTTGGAGATCAGGCCCTCAAAGAGGGGATTAAGTTAAAATGGAGTCATTAGGGTGCATCCGGGTCCTCAACCGCCCGCCCGGGTCCTTAGGAGCTTAGGACACAGACCACACAGACTGAGGAGAGGCCATGTGAAGACACAGTAGGAGGGAGGTCATTTGCAAACCAAGGAGACCTTAGAAGAAACTAATCTTGCTGACGCCTTGATCTTGGCCTTCCAGCCTCTGGCACGTAAGGAAATAACTCCCCGCTGGTTAAGCCCCCCGTGTGTGATACTCTACTATGGTAGCCCTTGTGAACTAATACAATATTCTCTTTAGGACTTACCGGCCTACAGGGATGTATACTCAGAGCTGTTCATGACCAAACCTGCCTTCTTGGGGAGGGCTGAGTCTGTCCAGGTCTGTCTGCTGCCAGGTGAATGTCTGTCTGCAGTGCCTGGGGCATATCAGAAAGCCCCTAGGGATGGCACATGTGTACCGCGTCCTCCAATCTAGTTTGTATCTACCATAAAGTTTACCATAAAGTTGACATTTAAATGTTGCTCTGCTTCCCGTGTCTTATTTCCCAGTTGATCCCAAACTAGAGGAGAAGGGGCAACGTTATTCATTGTGCCTACAGCCCCACCCCAGAAGGAGAAGGTAAAAGCACCATAGCCCATGTTATACATTAAAGCCCTCTCTCACTGGTGCCCTCACTACTCCCACATGGGCACTCTATATCCAGGCCTACTCGTTCCCAGCATGGCCTAGCTCTTAGATTCCATTAGGACACCCACCTATTACAACTTTCCTCTTCTCTACGCTGCAGAATTCTCTTCATTCTTCTAGTCTTGGCTCAGAGGTCTCCTCCTAGTTGAGTCCTCCTTGGGGCCCAGGTCATACCTGTATCTTTCTCATGTCAGCGCCCATGACCCGGTACATATTTCTATTATTTTGTCATACTGTCCTAATGTTAGGTGGCCACGTGTCTGTGTTCTCCACTAGGACAGTCTAGGCTGAGCACTGCACCTGGAAGGACTTCCTGGTCACACCTGTGTCCCCAGTGCTAGCTTGGTGCTTGGCTCCAGAACAGGTGTCTACAAAGTGCTGGAGTATGAATGAGTGGCAGGATGACATTTTGACATATTAATCTGTATGTTTCTCATAGTTTTCCACCCCACCCCTTCCATTTCAAGTGGACTGGCCTGTTGGTAATTCCTCCATTTGGGCTTGGTGTAAAGCAGAAGAGCCTGAGTTCAATAACTTCCTGTCCTTTGAAAAAAATCTAAACTCATTGGATTTCGTGTGTGTGTGCGCGCGCGCCCTGTGGGGGAAGTGTGAGGGGTAAAGAGGGGAGATAGCTTTTGAAAGAGAAGAAATCATGTAGGCCTAGGAGGGAAGGGAGGTGTGGATGCCCTCACCCTTGCACAGCCCACCATGATGGAGGTGACCAGTCCTCCTTTAATGGCATGGGAGCAAAGATTTCTGCTCCCTGAAAGGATGTGAAAACAGAGCCAGCTGTCTCCCATCACCAGGCTTTGGCAAATCCTGTATTTGCATGGGTGGACGACAAGACCTCACCCCACCTTGAGATCTAGAGTCCTAAGCGGGGAAGGGAAATGAAAATTCAGCAATGACCTGGGGCACCTGGGTGGCTCAGTCCATTATGCATCTTCCTTGGCTTGGGTCATGATCCTAGGGTCCTGGGATTGAGCCCCATGTTGGGTTCTTTGCTCAGTGGGGAGTCTGTCTCCCCCACTCATTCTCCATCTGTGCTCTCCCTTTCTCAAATAAAGAAATAAAAGCTTAAGAAAAAAAAATTCAGCTATGACTGACATGTTCTTTCCTGCCATATAGGGACCTTGGAGTAGAAATTAAATTGATCTCTAAGACATAAAGAAAGTGATGTTTCTTACATATTTGAGTTGGGAGGACTAGATTATCATCCACCAGAAATGAATTCTGGATCCTCTAAGTCCTGAAATGTTTCTCCTTTTCCCCCTCTTCTGACCAAGAAATTTGCCAAGGCCTGAACTGGTCCAGAATTTAGCCCCTCGTTCCCTCAACTATTGTTTGGAATGTGGTAATTTGGGGAGAGTTTTATCATTCTCAAGATCGAGTGGTGACTCATCCTCTCAGCAGCCTGGGGAAGCCCCAGAAGGCGAATCCTTCAGCCACTGGATGTTCCCTTCTAGAGACTAAAGGTCCCAGTAAGGAAAATTGTTATCCTTCCTCCAGTGAGGTTGGAGAGAAGTGCTGCTTAAGGTCAAGTCCCATGCGTGGGAGGAAGAGGCACCTAGGGAGGCCAAGAAGAAACTCCACTGGGAAATGACCCCAAGTGGGTAGGGGCTGGGGGTGAGGCTATGTGGGACAGGAAGGATCCCTCTAGCCAGCACTGGGCCACTGGAAGCAAGGTGCCCAAGAATGCCATGAGATCAATAGAACTCTTTCTCTTGGGCCCAGCTAGTCACCTTTACTGCAGTTAAGACCTCTTAGAAACCACAAACATCTCTCTCCCATCTTTAGCCCCTCTCTCATCCCTGCTGCCCACCCCCCCCCCACCTTGGTGCAGAGTCAAAGCTTCCATGGGATGGTGTGGGAAAGAACATCTGACTTCGTCACCCACACTCGGTCCAAGGACATAGCATCTGTCTCTGAGTTGGACCGGGGAGGAGAATGTATGTTGAGAGGAGGCAAGCAAACCAGCAAAGAGAAGAGGAGAGGCCAGGTGGGAACTGAGTTGGTGGGACAGAAGAGAGGAAGGAGAGCTTGGGTTTGGCTTTGGGTCCCCCCAAAACAGAGCCTGAGACAAGAGCTGACATAGAGGTAGTTGATTGGGGAAGCTGCTTGGAAACAGAAGGAAGGGACTAGGAAGATTGGCATGAGGAAGGAGGGAGAGCCATTCCAGTGAAGGCTCCCACGCTGGTCTCGGTGGAGACCGAGTATCTTCATGGTCTGGCTGTCTGTCTCTGAGGAGCACTGCAGAAGGGGTCACAGAATTGTCCATCTGATGGAAGGAAGATGAGACATTTACCCACGAGCTCTGGCCTCTGCTGGCTGAGTGTCCCCCTCTGAGCTGCTGACTCCTTCTTTCAGATTCCTCTAGTGTCGACTATCTGCCCCAGGAGGAAAGGCCCAGGGCAGGAGACATTAGCACACCGGGAAGGGAGGGTGGGGTGGGGTGGTGGTGGTGGTGGGAACACAATGCAAGAGCAAGAGTGAAAGCAGAGGATGCAGCCAAAGAATGGAGAGAGAGGAAGGGAAAGAGGGCTGGTGATGGGGACAAGAGGACAAGATGAACACAGGTAGTCCCTGTTTGGGGGAGAGCTACACGCCCAACAGAGGCATCATGGGAGCAGCTGTAGACCCTCTGCAGAGCTCTGAAACTGGCTGAAGTGAGCCCTCATTGTCATCTCCTTATCTGCTATGGGACTTCAGCAGGTACAAGGGAGCCTTGGCAGTAACTGGACATCCCTACCCCTGGCAGCCAGGAGCAACTTCTTTTGGGCCTTCCAGGAAGACAAACTGTCTCCTTAGTGTTTCTCGCTCTTCTGGTTCAACAACATCGACTCAGGCGTTCTGGCTGAAAACACACCTCTCCCAAGAGGCAGACTGATGGCATATGATTATACAAAAGGATCGTGACTTGCCAGAATGGAGCAAGCCTCCTGCAGTCTTTGTGGCAATGGGAAATCCAGTTTGGGGCATGGTGGTCACCCCTACTCCAAACCTTCAGTGTTGAGCAGATCTGAGAGAGGCTCTTGAAACTTCTGAAGTTTAGAAAGGCCTGGGACATTTTATATCTGTATTCTACCTACACTGTAGACCCAGGCTCTTCCCACCATACAGTAGGACTCTTTCTACACAGCACTGACCTTTCCTTCTCTGATGTATTATCTTTCTACTAATAATCAATAACCCAGATTGATCTCTCGCCTGTTTTTTTTTCTTAAAGATTTTATTTATTAGTTTACTTGACAGAGTGAAGGCACGAGAGTACAAGCAGGGGGAGCAGCAGAGGGAGAGGGAGAAGCAGGCTTCCTAAGCAGGGAGCCTGATGCCGGGCTCTATCCCAGGACCCCGGGATCATGACCTGAGCTGAAGGCAGACGCTTAACCAGCTGAGCCACCCAGGCACCCCCTCAACTGTCTTCTTAATATTCTTTTCCTTTGAGTTATTCTTGTCTTCTTTACTTGTAAATTCTAGAGTTTCTTAGTTCCCAGTACACTAGAACTACAAAATAGCTGGGGTTGAGGCCCAGTAAGAATGTATAGATGAATGGGTGTTAGACTGGTCCTCCTAGGCTGTCAGACTGGTATGATTTGAGAATTCGGAAAAAACTGGCTAACCAAAAATATCTCCCTCCTCCCAGCTGACTTGCCTTGTTGTTTGAAATTCCTATCTTTTTTTTTTTTTAATTTTATTTATTTGACAGAGAAAGATCACAAGTAGGCAGAGAGGCAGGCAGAGAGAGAGAGAGAGAGAGAGAGAGAGAAGCAGGCTCCCCACTGAGCAGAGAGCCCAATGTGGGACTCAATCCCAGGACCCTGAGATCATGACCTGAGCTGAAGGCAGCAGCCTAACCCACTGAGCCACCCAGGTGCCCCTGAAATTCCTATCTTTTATGTCATTCCTTGAAGGCTTCTAGAGAAGCACTTATGTTAGTTGGACAAAATGCCATCACCTGGGAGAGGTCATGTGTTAGTCAGCTATCACTCTAGTAAGAATTGGGTTCCTTAATTAATTGTTATTAAGACGTGGAGATGAGAAGCCTTTGAGATTGAGTCCTGGGGCAGGATGTTTTGGTTGTCAAAGGTGGGGAAGACAGGCAAAGAAGGCTAAAGTCCTGGGGCCTTGAGTGGTGACGGCAACAACGCTGACTGGGTCAAGGAGGGTCCTGGTTGTAGTGAGCACAGACACACCAAAGAGATACTGATTTTATGGCTTGCCTTAGGTAAGGTCAACGTGTACATCCCACGAACAAGATCTTAGTTCTCTGCAGGCAGGGCCTGCCTAGACACCTCATACATCCCCCAGACTGACCCACAGTACACACGTGTGTGTTCTCTTGGGTGACAGAACAGAGCCAGCTTTGCACACACACATCACTGCGTGAGGCCTCCCCATCCACTGCTCTTTTGCCCTTCTGGTAACTTGAAGGTCTTACAGCAAAAACCACAAGCAGGATGAAAATGCCAGAGCAGCTCTACTGAGTGCTTTAAGGGACACATTTCTCCAAACAAGCAAAATTAGCTGAACAAAAACACATTTTTCTGCAAAATATAGGGGTGATCTCTAAGGCCTCCCTTTCAGGCCTGCAGGTTACTCATGGTTTTCAGTAAATGACAGTAACTCTAGAGGAGGGAGGTCTTTGGAAGTCGCCGAGTGCTTGCTGGCCTGGCTGGGGAGGGCCCTCCCGGTCTACTGCCCCCACACAGGTTCTGGAAATCTCTGCTTTGTCTTTTTCCCGGGGGCGCCCCATCCTGTTTCCCAAAGCCTGGTGCCTTTGCACTGATTCCTCAAGAGAGGGGTCACATGAGATACTCTGCTTCATTTCATTTTAGGTTATTGTTGCTGCTGTCAGTCTATTGAAGGACTTTAATGAATGCTTGTATTGTTCTCGGGCTGGAGCCTTTTTCAAATGATCAGCACATTATAAAACACAATAATGAGTCTAATTCCCACCCCCCCAAACACACACACGCGCGCACTCGCAATGGCATTGCTAAGTCCCCCAGATATGTACGGTAGTGAAGAGTCTGGGATTTAAGTGCAGCAGAGCTGGGTTTGGCTCTGACTCTTCTGTACAGTGCTGGTGAGCTTGGGCAAATCCATTCATTCATTCATTTGTTTATCCAGTAAGTATTTATTCAGTACCTCCTTGTGTTAGTCATATAAACTCTGCAAAATGCTATTTAAAAAAAAAATATTTTATTTATTTATTTGAGAAAGAAAGAGAGAGAGAGAGAGCAGGAGCATGAACAGGGGGAGGGGTAGAGGGAGAAGGAGACTCCTTGCTGGATCCCAGGACCCCAGGATCATGACCTGAGCCAAAGGCAGGTGCTTAACCGACTGAGCCACCCAGGCGCCCCTCTCTGCAAAATGGTACCAATGCCTGCTCTTACTATCCTTCCCAGTTGTTTAGAAGAGCTAATGAAATCATACTTATGAAAGGTCCTTGGTAAGCTCTGAACACACTTGTGTTGTTGACATTCATCAGCAAAAAGTTTAAAACAAAACTGGAGGGGTGGGGTAGGAGGACCCAAACCACAACACTCCATACATCACTTGTGCTAAAAATACACCTGTTCCACGTTGTCTGATGTGCCCTGTATGTTGGGAGCCTAGACTTTTCTCAAGCCAGACTTTGCCTGGCATACCTTTCTCTCCATCTCTGTCCTTGGAAACCCTGCTTTCTCCAAGGCCCTAGCTGAAAGCTCCCTCTTGGCACAAAGTCCTTCTTGCTCTTGGGAATTCATTTCTTCCTCCCACATGTCCTTCCTCTGCTTTGGGCATGTTGTGTCCCACTTGTGAACTACTGTAATTTGTTTCTAGATGGAGCCCTGGTGCTCTGGAAGGAGGTGAGAGGTGTTCTTTTCCAGGAATCCTGGCTCTGCCCTTTCAGCTCCTGTGACCTTAGTCAGGCACACAGTCTTCTCTGGGCCTCAGTTTCCTCTTCTGTAAAACCTACCTGTCCTTGCTGACTGTGGGGAGGATGAACGAGATACCACGTGTCAAGGTCCCAACACAGGGTGCCTTGCTTTCAGTGGGTGGGCTTTCAATGGATGACTTTTAAGTGAAACTGAAGGGCATTTGTACAGACTTCGGTGAGCAATCCTGAGGTACACATAGAGGAGGTGCCCACTTAGTCAGTGCAAATGAAGAACATTGGGACCATCTCTACACAGGATTTGGTACCTGAAATATCCCCAGGAAAGGTGAATTCCTCCTCAGAGGCACTCCTTTATATTTCAGTACCACTGGGAGAGGCAAACATCAAAGTGCTCTACTTCCACAGGTGCTGGGTGCTGGCAGCACTGACCGCCTGCGAAAACAAGGAGACTCCGCAGGGAAGGGAGGTGAGGAGTCTGAGGAGAGATTTGTTAGGACTGGTCTTGCTTAACATAACATGTATTTAAAACCAAGTATGTTAATTTTCAGTCAAAGATCTTTGGGGGTCTTAACAATTCACCTCAATTCTGACATGAACTTCCCTGAGTTCGTGCAGACCCCACAAGCGCCCCCACCTCAGATGCCAGGAGCAACGGGAGTCCCCAGGCTACCCACACTTAAGCCTGGCAGACTCGGGATTTGGGGTTCCTGTGACTCTCCCAATAGTTCACTAGAACACCTCACAGAACTCAGAAGAGTGCTTTACCTATGATTACTGGCTTACTTCAAAGGCTACAACTCAGGAATAGCCAATGGAAAAGAAACATGGTGGAAGGGGGGATGGGGGTTGCGCAGAGCTTCCATGCCCTCCCCGGGAGCGCCACCTTCCCAACATCTCAGTGTGCTCGCCTGCATGCGCTCTCTGTGAACCCTACCATTCAGGGGCTTTATGGGGTTTCATGAAGTAGGCACGATTAATTAAATCAGTGACCATGGGTGACCGAACTCCATCTCCCGCCTTTCTCCCCAGCCCAGAGTGGGGGTAGGGCCGAACTTTCCAACACTCTCCTCAGGTGGGGAGGTTGGCCCCCATCCTGAAGCCGCCTGCGGGCCCACCCGGAGACCCCTCATTAGCATAAACTCAGGTGGGGTTGAAAGGACTTTCCTAAGAATGACAAAAGGCACTCTTATCACTTAGGAAATTCAAAGGCTTTTAGGAGCTCTGTGCCAGGAACTGAGGACAAAGACCACACAGTTTTAATCTTGACACAGAGCCCCTGATGTTGTTCTTACTTAAATAGCACAGTTTTCAGAGCTGGAAAGGGGAGGGTGAGGAACTGGGGACCTTGTCCATAATACTGGTGTTTCCATGGCCTTCCTGTTTGCTTCCGCCTTGTCTCCTGTTTCCATCCCGAGGGTCGCTGTCCTCCCAACATCCCAGGGGCTTTTCCGCCGCTTACCCCCCCCCCCCCAAGAGGTTTTTCTTTCCAATCCCAGTGTGTCTTTGGAACTGTCCTATCCGTTCCCAACAAGGAAGGTCCCTAGGGCTGCGGGCCCTTACCTTCTTTCTATAATGTTTTCCTTCCTTCTTCTTCAACAGGAACCAGACTGAGTCTTTCTGGCTCTCCCTGCCCCGGGGTGCGGTCGGTGTGGGGGTCGATTCCTTGCCAGGTTGTTCTTGGGCAGGGAGGATCTGCTGTCTGAGGTCTTGAGAGTAACACTCAGCAGAGGGGGAGACACCTGCTTCCCTGTTAGCGCTGAAGGAGCGCAGCCCAGACTCACCTGCAGCCCCCACCTCCCCTCTGGCCGTCCCTCTTCTCACTCCTCTGCTGTCCAGTCACTGGCAGCTTGGCGCCAGAGGCGTTGTCCCCCCCAGCATCCCAGGGGCTTTTCCACCTCTTACCCCTTTCCCCACCAAGATCAGCTTCTCTGCATATTTTCTCTCAGTCACAATTATTGGCTTGCTCTTTCTGCCATGCTCTGTGCTGGACACCAAGGGAGCTCAGAAGAAGGAGGCCTGAGCTTTGCCCTCAGGGCACTGGCTCTCTTCTTCCTTCGTAACAGTGGTCAGGCCTTCCCTCAGGGATCCCTCACCGCCCTCAACTGCAGTCCTACCTCCTCCCAGCCTCTCACCCACTTGGCATGTGGCACCACTTCCTTGTCTTGACATCCCTTCAGGCTTCCTTGTCTCCCTGGCTAGATGCTCGGTGGACTTCCTCCATTCACACCCACGGATTTGTGTCGGCCACAGAAGAGGGCCCCGAGGCTCTCCCTGGTGAGTCAGGTAAGTGAGGAGGAAGAATGCATACAACAGGTACACAGGAGGGCAGATGTTATGAAGGGAACAAACAGTTCCTGAGGTGGGCAGTGGTGTGCTGGTCTGATGGCGTGTCTGAGGAACCTCTTGCTCCTTGAACCCTGGAGGTCACACAAGGTCAGGTCCTGAGTCATACAGAGCTACTCCTTACATGGAAAAATGAGAGGACAACACACACTAATTGAGAAATTTTAAACTGCCTGTTGCATTTATTTCCACTTTTTTTTTTTTTTAAAGGATTTAAAAAATCTGCTCCCTGCTGAGCAGAGAGCCTGATGCGGGCTTGATCCCCAGGACTCTGAGATCATGACCTGAGCTGAAGGCAGAGGCTTAACCCACTGAGCCACCCAGGTGCCCTTATTTCCACATTTTAATATAAGCTATAGACTTTGCATATAGAAGGGGATATCACTGTTTGGAAAGAGGGTTGGGGAGCACAAGACAGAGAAGCCTCACTCAGCCACCCCAGGGAACGGGGGAGCTGAGGGGAGGCGTCCCCTCCCAGCCACCCTCGGCCCCGAATGGCTCCACTCTCATGGCCTCTTCTGCCCTGGTCCGTTCTGGTTCCACGTGAACTTGGGAGCTGAATTGGCAGCATCACTGTACTTAACCAGTGAGTCTAGGTGCTTCTGGGAGGTGCCTGTCAGGAGCGTTACCAGAAGAACAAGGGCCCGGTTTGTGGAGTGTTCTCTCTGAGTCAAGACAAGAATCCTGCTGACAGCTTTACATACACAAGTCACCTCACTCTTAGCCCTTACAAAAGACTGCAAAGTGGTGTCAGGAGTGTGATGCGGTAAACTGGTAAGGACCTTTGTGCTTGGCAGGGTTACTGAACCGCCCAGGGGGTCACTGCTAGAGGGAGGCAGAACTGTATCCAAATTCAGCTCTGTCATATTGCGGAGCCCCTAGGGCTGATAACCATGTGACCCTCTGCTACCTGGAATTCTTAGAATGTTCTGGATGGCCTTCCTCGTGGAAGGCATAATTTAATTCCGTGGAATAATGCTCTGAGGCCAAGCAGGTAGTGTTAATTCTGGAGGCAGTGACTTGTCTGAGGTTATGTGGACAACGCAGGACAGACTTTCAACAGTTCCCCTTACAGTGTATATTGGGAGATTGTAGTGAATGCTGGTCATGCTGGGGTTGGAGGGTAGAGGGCTGGGTGGTTACCCTGAGGGAGGGGTAGCCTGGTTCTTAGCAATCTAGAAGAAAGAGTGGAGCAGCCCAGACCCACAGATAAGGGTCCTGTCTCTCCAATCTCCCATACTCTTCATCTAAAGAATGACCCTAATAGTAATGTCCACCTTACAAAAAGAAATGGCAGAAGTAACCAGCTTGGTCAGGAGGGAAGGGGCTATAGTCAAAGCAAGTCACAGTCCAGCCACACTCTGATGCTACTGCTCAGGTCACCATTTCTAACAGGCACCTGTTGCAGGCCCAGCCTCAGTGCTGGCGGTGCACCAGGTTTAAGCAATGACCCCAGAAGAGTGTTTCAGACAGGGCTGGCCTTGGCCTCCAAGACTTAGGACAGAAGTTGGGAGGAGAACTACAGCTCTGTTTCAGTTGTAACACTGCAGGTAGGCTAAGGGATGGAAATGTTTGTGGGATGGTGTCTGCGAACACAGGGATCACGTTCAATTTCTGGTGGTGATAATGGGGCGGAGGGGGTTGCTAGTGATGTAGATGGAGGGGGAAGGGAGGTTGCATGGAGATGGGATTTCAGGAGCTTAGAGAGCTGAGCATGCCCTGCACTTGAGATTCAGGGAGACCATTCGGTATCTCTACAGCACTGATGAGATAATACTGTCAAGGAGTAATTTTAAAACCAAAGGTATTAATCCACATTTACTCTTTCATTTCAAAGACTGCAGGTGTGATCTTCATAGTGAAATTTTCTGTTTTTGTACTGAAAGAGCCTGGGCTCTTATCACTACCCCACACCTTCTCCAATTCCTTGAGGACTAAGGTAGCACGGAAAAAAGTGAACAAAGAGATGAACAAGTGAGTGAAATATACATAGACAAAATGTGTATCGGGCACGTGGTGTAATCTCAGTGCATTTCAAAGAGATGGGTGTGGTAGAGGTTGGGAGAGCAAGGCCTAGAGTTGGACTGTTTGTGCTGGAGTCCCATCCTGCCACTCCTGATGTGTGACCTTGGGTGGGTCACTTTAACCATTCTGGGCCTCAGTTTCCATTTTTGTCACCTGGGACTGGTAATAGTCCTGAGCTTATAGGGTTGTTGTGGGAATTAAATGAATAAATCCATTTAAACCCATGCTACAGTGCCTGGCACACAGTGGGCATTCAAAAAAAGTTGGCTAGTAATATAAAATTATTTTATCAATGTATTCGTTTAATCGTGGAAGGAAAACTCCCATGCTTGTGGGCAGTCAGCATAAATGAGTGAACTGGGGCAGCCGAAGCACCTGGTATGAAGGGTAGTGTTACCCCAGGTGCCAGCACGGCTCCTGAAAATGTAAAGACCTCTTACATTTTCTCCTCAAGCTCTTATTTATTTATTCATTTACTTCTCAAAACCCTGACTTTGGGAGCACCAGCTAGACTTCGAGTTGCGTTTTTGTTCTCCGAGCCTTCTGAGCCCTGCACGGGGCCAGGTGGTCGGCGCTCACTTCACCTTTCCTCCAGGTCCCGCGTACAGCACGTTCCTTTCCATCACAGACCTGAAGGGAGGGCCTCGAGAACTCAGAGCACCCGGGCGCGTCCCGCTTCCCACGGTGAAGTGCAAAAGAGAGGAGTGACTCTGCAGAGGTGGAATTTGGGGCGTTGGCAACGCGCGGAGGGGCGGAGCAGTCTCTCCCGGCGGACCCTGTCTCACCAGCAGGTGGCGGTCTATCCGCCAGGCCCGCAAGGTAACCGACCAGAAACTTGAACGGGATGCTGATGCCACTGCAAGACGCGCACAGCGGAGTCTCCTCGAGCCGAGCTGTCGACATCCGGAAAAAGTGGGGAGAGAAGAGAGCGGACTCCTTGCTGGAGTCACTCAAGGATTCGGACACTACGAGCTTCATTCGGGAAGGGTTCAGAAGGGGTGAGTACTGAGAAGCGCGCGGAAAAGGGAGTGTTGTCCTTCTTTTAGGGCATTGTCCTTGGCTTGCACTGACTGGTTTCCAGTCCTCTGGGAAGGGTGTTTCTGGAAGGGAGATCCCTGATCAGATGGATGAGCGCGGGAAAGAAGCCCGGGAAGCTGGTGCCCGCGCGCCGGGCGCTCTGCAGCGGGAGGAGCGCGGATTCCTTTCCACCAGATGGCGCTCTCTGGCTTTCCCTTGGCTTCCCGCTCCAGTCCCTGGAGGCTGCCGCCGCAGCGGCCACTCTAGCCGATCCGTGCGGGCTCTGTGGTTCCGGGCGGAAGTGAGGCGCCGAGCGGAACGGCCTCTGGTGACATTTTCTCCGGGCGGCGCGGACGAGTGAAGGGACTTGGTGGTGAAGGCTGTGGAGGTGGCGAAATTCGCTTTAGCTTCGGCGGGGCTTTGACCTCGACCCTCTGCTCGCCGCTGGGGCTTCTGCTGAAAAGGAGAAGGCGGCGGTGGCCGTCGCGTCCCGAGTCACCGCGGCCGGGGGAGTCCCGGCCGGGGGGTCGGTCCGTGCCCCGACGGGGCGCGCGGAGCGGGCGAAGAGGTGCAGAGCTGTTGCGGAGCTCAGGTGAGCCGGGAAGGTGCGCAGGGCTGGGGCCCGGCTGCGTCCTCGGGAGGGGTCGGGTTGGGTCGGAGGGGTACGGGCCGCGGGTGTAGGCTCTGCGGCGCCGGGGCTGCGGGGTCGTGACGGGCCCGGCGGGCGCAGACTGTTCGCGCCCGGACTTGGCGGGAGGCACGGCCCGGGTGGGGGCCCCCGACGAGAGCGGAATCGCTGGACGCCTTGTTCGTCCGCCCGCGGGTGACCCTCAGGTCCTCCCGGCCGGGGCGAGCTGGCGGGTCGAGCTCCCTCTCGCCTTCCCCGGGCCGCGGATCTCTCTCTCCCGGAGCTGAGAGGAGGCTGGTGGTGCGGCTGCCCGCGAGCCGCGCGGGAGAGCGGCTTTTCGGCCCTGAAGTTGTCTTCATGCAACTTTACGGCGCCCCAGCCCGTGGGAGAAGCGGCGGCAGCAGCCCTGCCAACTCTGCCAGCTCCGCGAGCCGGGATCTGGCGCCGACACCTGCCACTGCTCCCGGGAGCCCGGGCGGCCGCCCCAGTGCCGCGGTTGCCGGGGCCTAGGAGGAGGGAGAAAAGGCTTCCTTTGGTTGGCGCCGCCTGCCTCTCGGTGCTTCCACCACCTTCGGTCGGCAGACGCCGCCAGTCGATGGGAGGGATGTGTCAGCCTCCAAAACTGACCTCTTCTGGACAGTTTGTCAACTTTATGTAGAAAATAGGCGCAGATGTAAACTGACGGGCCCCAAGTTAAAGATCATTGTCTTCTTTGACTCTTCCCGGGGAGTTTTCACTTCTCCCCACTAGTACTCCATGCTTTGTAACTTATTTTCTTACAGCACCGACCTCAGTTTATTGTTGGGGCCGCAGTTCCCACGAGAAACCGCAGGTCATTCATTCTCTTAAGTCCTCTCGGCTGTCGCAGAGTAGAGGCTTGCAGGTTGAACGAATGAACCTCTGTCTCTACTTGTTCTTCCTGATCGAACCGCTTGAGCAGTTTATGCTTACATGTGCTTTTCATTTCTTGACTGAGCTTTTGCTTTCTGAATCCATCCACCCAGTAGGATGAAAATCCCACTGATGATGCTTTGTCAAGGTTGGACCTCTTAATTACAAATACATCTGGCAGTTTTGCTTAGGCTATTATTGTGTAGTGTCGTTGGGCACATGCTAACAGTTTGAATCACTTCCTTTCTTCTCCTGGGATATTTTAAGGATGGAGGCTATTAACTTTCTAATGTAGTTTTGCTGATGCAGGCAATCTGAATTCCTCCAGTAAGAGCATTGCCTTTTGGTTTAACAAGCATTTTTAGAGGCTTACAATTGATAGTTATTACCTGATGTCCTGAGGAGTCAAAATGCTAACCGTTTGTTAGTGGGAAGTGTAATATTTTGGCTGTCTAATCTGGCCAATCCGATGCTTCAGTTAGTGCTTTATGCACAGTAGGTGCTCAGTAAATATAAAATTGAGTTAAGTTTTAATTTAGGAAACTGAGATGGAATTTACTGCAATGACCTATGCTGCTTTAAAAAGAATCTTACTGAAATTTCATGCAGTTCCATTGAGAAATAAAAATATTTTTAGCCATTTTTTTAAAAGATTTTATTTATTTGTCAGAGAGGGAGAGAGAGCGAGCACAGGCATACAGAATGGCAGGCAGAGGCAGAGGGAGAAGCAGGCTCCCTGCCGAACAAGGAGCCCGATGCGGGACTCGATCCCAGGACGCTGGGATCATGACCTGAGCCAAAGGCAGCTGCTCAACCACCTGAGCCACCCAGGCGTCCCATTTTTAGCCATTTTTAAATCAGAGTGCTTTTCAGTATCACTGTACTCTTAAAACTTCAAACCATGTTTATTTTTCATAATAACCTTTTGTAGATATAAACTTCAAAATAAGTGGGGTGCCTGGGTGGCTCAGTTGTTAAGCGTCTGCCTTTGGCTCGGGTCCTGATGGATTGAGCTCCATATTCCACGGGAAGCTTGCTTCTTCTCCCACTCCCCCTGGTTGTGTTCCCTCTCCCGAGTCTTTCCCTGTCAAATGAATAAATTAAAAAAAGCTTCAGTATAGATAGGTGTGTGCAATATGAGAGGCAGAGAGAAACTTCATGATTTCTTTCTTTTTATTTATTTATTATTTTTAAAAAAGATTTTATTTATTTATTTGAGAGAGAGAGAGAGATCACAAGTAGGCAGAGAGGCAGGCAGAGAGAGAGGGGAAAGCAGGCTCCCTGCCGAGCAGAGAGCCTGATGCAGGGCTCGATCCCAGGATGCTGGGATCATGACTTGAGCCGAAGGCAGAGGCTTTATTTAACCCACTGAGCCTACCCAGGCGCCCCCAGCTAAATGATTTCTTTTTTCTTTTTTTTTTTTTTTTTTTAAGATTTTATTTATTTGTCAGAGAGAGAGCGCGAGCGAAAGTGAGCACAGGCAGACAGAGTGGAAGGCAGAGTCAGAGGGAGAAGCAGGCTCCCTGCGGAGCAAGGAGCCCGATGTGGGACTCGATCCCAGGACGCTGGGATCATGACCTGAGCCGAAGGCAGCTGCTTAACCAACTGAGCCACCCAGGCGTCCCCCCCAGCTAAATGATTTCTTAACGAAAAAAATTTTTCTGACATCTTTTTGTGAAAAAAGAATGGAGCTGGAGACTTTCCTCACTGCTAGCTTCATGTTAAGTTCACAGTGTAGTTGTTCCATTGCTCACTAATTTAGTTTACATTTACTCTTAAGTGCATTTATGAAAGTGTTCTAATACTCTTTGTCTTGTACTCTCTGTGATTAATCCAAGATCTGTATATTAAAAATAAATTCAGCTTAAATTTTAATTTAATGCAGTTCTTTTGGAATTGAGTGCTTAGTATATGTCCTTCAAAGCTTTTATTTTGTAAGTGACATTGGTACCTTAAGTCTCGTTACTATATGACTAGTAACTTCTCCGGGCTTGTGTAACTTGTAAACTCATTTTTCAGGGAGTTGTTTTGCTGGGATCTTCAGTCTTAAGAGTTTTGTTCTGACATCTGCATGAGTAAACTCGATGTATATGTAGTTAGAATGGTTTTATCTTTCTTTTAAAGTTTGGTACTGGTATATATTAGAGACTCAAACCCTGTGTAATTTCAGTGAATCATCTTAGACCTTCCTGTAAAACATTAAAAATGTTCTACCTTTTAAAAATTTATTTATTTATTTATTTGACAGAGAGAGAGAGAGAGAGAGAGAGACAGAGAACGCGAGTCTGTGTGTGCCCACACCGCAAGCAGCAGGAGGGGCAGAGGGAGAAGTGGACTCCCGGCTGGGCAGGAAGCCCATGCCAGGCTGGATCCTAGGACCTAAGCTAAAGGCAAACACTTAACCGATTGAACCACCCAGGCATCCCCAAAATCTGCTACTTAAAAAAAATTTTTTTTTTTTTAATTTGAGAGAAAGAGGGAGAGAAAGCATGAGAGGAGAGAAGGTCAGAGGGAGAAGCAGACTCCCCATGGAGCTGGACGCCCGATATGGGACTCCATCCCGGGACTTTAGGATCTTGACTCGAGCCAAAGGCAGTAGCTTAACCAACTGAGCCACCCAGGCAGCCTGCTTCTTTTACAAAGTTTTTATTTTTTAAGTAAATACTACACCTAATGAGGGTTCAGGCACACAATCCCGAGATTGAGTCATATGCTCTATGGATTGAGCCAGCCAGATGCCCCTCAAAATGTGCTATTAAGTGTGGTCTTTTGAACCATACTGATTATGGTATTCTGTATTATTTTAGGAAAGAATCTGGGCCAAATAAATTTTCTTAGCTGTAGTGAAAATGAAATAGACATTAATAATTGGGGAAGAGCTACTGAAAACTTTGAGCAAGCAGAGGACAACACATTCAGGTAGAACCTCTTTATTCTTACAACACTAATTTATTGATTGCCTACTGTGTGTCGCTAATGCTCTAGTTGCTAGAGATATACTGGTGAAAAGGACTGACAAGGTCCTGATGCTAAAAGAACTTAAACATTTAAACATTTAAACCTGAGTTTAAGATGAGTTTCCAGGTGGGCATTCCAGCCTAGGTAACTGCTTACCCAGAGTCATGAGTATCAGTCTTGGCTGGTTAAGTGTGGCCAGTGCCTTGAGTTCACAAAGGGATAGGTTGTGAAGGTACGTTAGTCTGCTAAAGTGTTTTTTTTTTTTTTTTTTCTTTTAGGGGAAAAAGCTCAGGTGGAATATGAAGGATGGGCATTCCTTTTGAAAAATTTTCTTCATCCTTCTGTTCAATGAGTAGAAGTGTTACTGGTTTAATTTTATTATTATTATTATTTAAAGATTTTATTCATTTATTTTGATACACAGAGAAATCACAAGTAGGCAGAGAGGCAGGCAGAGAGAGGGGGAAGCATGCTCTCCGCCCAGCAGAGAGCCTGATGCGGGACTTGATCCCAGGACCCTGTGATCATGACCCTAGCTGAAGGCAGAGGCCTAACCCACTGAGCCACCCAGGCGTCCTTATTATTATTATTTTAGAGTGAGTAAGCGAATGAGTGAGTGGAGAGGAGCAGAGGAGAGAGAATTTTAAGCAGGTTCTATACTCAGTGTGGAGCCTTATGCTGAGCTCAGTCCCAAGACCCAGGACCCTGAGATCATGACCTGAGCTGAAATCAAGAGTCAGACGCTCAATCAACTGAGCCATCCAGCTGTTCCACTGGTTTTCTTTTTTATTTTGGGTTTGATTCTTATTTGTCAGACTAATTTGATAGTACTTTTCTTTAGGTTTTAAATTCCAGTTTTAAGTATAAATTTGATTGTTGTCATGAAACTTTTTTCTAAATCCTTTTAGGGTTTATCTTTTTTTAAGGGGTTATCTTTTTTTTTTTTAAAGATTTTATTTATTTATTTGACAGAGAGAAATCACAAGTAGATGGAGAGGCAGGCAGAGAGAGAGAGAGAGAGAGAGGGAAGCAGGCTCCCTGCTGAGAAGAGAGCCCGATGCGGGACTCGATCCCAGGACCCTGAGATCATGATCTGAGCTGAAGGCAGCGGCTTAACCCATTGAGCCACCCAGGCGCCCCAAGGGGTTATCTTTAAATTGTACCTACCTTTCTTACTCTTTCGGGGCTCATGGTAGGGGAAATAAACAGTGTTTTCTGCTTCTGTGTGGGCAGCCTCAGCACAAGTGGGATTGATGTTTAGTCAGTTTGCACACTCAGCCTACAAGTCCTTGTGGTAAAAGAAAGGAGCAGGGTGAAACTAAAAAGTATTTTATATTCCTTCTGTATTTCTGGGCTAAGGGAGGAAATGTGTGTTGTATATATTAAACATACTTTTCATAACACTTTAGTAACAGATGATAATACTAAACGTAGTTTAAAAATAGCAGAAAACCAGTATGACTCAGATTTGATGATTGTCTTGTTTAGGATTTGTGGCTTTATAGTGTTCATTTTAAGTTTTGTTTCTGTTCTCTCTCATGTCTTCATTCAAAACAGGGACCTCTGCTTCTGTCACTTAATAGCCAAAAGATAGATGGTATAAATCCTGTTATTAATTTGACTTGATTCAATTTTGAAACAACCTGGATGGTATTTTCTAGTTAAGATTAGTTAAAAGTAGAAACCTACCACATAACTGCCATGTTTGTTTGTGGGGGTGTTTATACCTTTTTAAATCGGAAGCCCATTTACTGAGTACTTAGGTGCCAGTTGGGGATGGGTAGAAAGATGAAAGAAAATTTCTGCATAAGGTACTCAAATCTAGTGAGCCAGATGACCTTTAAGTTTCTTTCCTGTCCTAAAATGTGAAGAAAAGTAGGTTATAGCAGAAAAACGTATAGCGAAGTATAGGATGGAGTTAGTCTTTTCCTTTATAAAATCATTTTAAATACGGTATTGGAGAATGACGTTTTTCCTAAATAGGTCTCTAAATGTGAAAGAAAATGATTGGAGACTTGAGTGTTCTTTTTTGGACTGCCAGTTCATTTACAAAATACTTTTTCCTCTGCCTGGAATTCAAGTCCATGTATTAGTAGTAAATTAGTTTTGATTGTTCAAAGAGCAACAAAATTAAATCTTTAAAAATTTATAGCAGTCATTCCTAAGAATTTGGATAAACTAGGCTTGTGCTTAGGTAATCTAGAATTTTAAGTTTTCATTAGCATGATAAACATTTGGGAAACAAGATACTGACTGAAGTGTCCAGAAGTTATTTTATACTGAGTTGTCTGGTTTAAAGAAAAACAACAGCAACAACAACTTTTATGCTAGGTGCCTTATAATTAGAGAAAGGTATTGTTGGGGATAGGGAAATTGGGTGTGGACTAAAACTCTGGGAAAACAGGACTGTTTTCCTTTCTGTGTTAAGAACAAAAACCTCATGTGGTTAAGATTTTAAGTGGTATTCTGTCTGCCCTAGTTTTAACCTAGCATAGAAGCATCATTTATTCTTACATCAGGGCTTTATCAAGGATTTCCCATTACTTTATTCCACTACAGTCCATCAAATAATTGCTATGTTAAGTTTTCGGCACCATTTAGCTAGGGGACCTCAGGTCCTGGCATATGATGACCCATCTTTATCCCATCTTTATGTGTACTGTATTTTGAGGGAGATAGAAATGGCCAGAGCAGAGCTCTTGGAGGAAATCTGGATTTACACTGATAGTGCTTTTGAGTACTTGGGAGGGTCTCATATTAGCCGTGGTGCATTCTTTGCATGTGGTAACTTCCTTGGCTCTTGATGCTGGTTTATTCACAGCCTGGGGCTGGGCCAGTTGCATGTCAGTAGTGGTGGTATCTGCAACATGAAATGATTTGAGCAGCCATTATCACTCTTGGCCTATTTATAGAGGTTGTATCACTGGAGGAAGGTTGGCTGGCAAGCAAGCAGAGCTGCTGTCTTCCCATGGTCTCACAATTTATATTTCAGTCTAGGTGGGCCAAATCCATTCAGCTGCATTAATTTCTAATGTTTCTTTTCTGTACTCCAATTTTTTAGCACTTCAGTTTCTTAGTCAACTTCACTCATGAAGGAAAAAAACCCAAATAACTATTACCACACTGAAGATAATTAGCAATAATTTCTTACTATCATATGATATTTAGTGTTCACATTGTTCCATTGTCTCCTAAATGTATTTTCATACTTATTCAGACTGAGTCAAAAAGGTCTGTGTATTGTTTGGTAATCTAAAGTTTCCCCCTACATTTTTTCCCTGGCAAATAACTTGAAGAAACAGTTTTCCCCATTTGAATTTGTCAGTTACATTCCTATGGTGGTTTTAAACATGTTCCTCTGTCCCTCGGTCTCTTGTTATTTGGTATTAGGTTTAGAGGCTTGATCAGATTCAGTTTTTATACTGTGTGTGTGTGTGTTTGTGTGTATTTTAAGATATTATTTATTTGACAGAGAGTGCAAGAGCGGGAGCGCACACACAAGCAGAGGGAGTGGGAGAGGGGGAAGCAGACTCCTCACTGAGCAGGGAAGCTGACGTGGGGCTCCATCGCAGGACCTTGGGATCATGACTCAGTCCCAAGGCAGACACTTAACCAACTGAGCCACCCAAGCACCCCTGTAATGTATATTGTTTCTTTCCTTTTTCTTTGAAGGGGCAAAAATATACCTTGTTAGATCATGTTGAGTAGTTGTATGAGGAGGCACATAATGTTTGGTTCTCTGTGGTGTTAGCAGCTGTTGACACTCATTGCTGAGCTGCACTTAATTACTCCTAATTCCTCACTCTGAATGCCTTTCATCATTCTCATTTCTGAGGCTTTTATACTGTACCTTGTTTATAGCCTCTTCAACCTCTTCCTTTTGAGAGCTAAGGGAAGGGATGAGTTGCTGTGGGGAAGAGGGCTGTTTCCGTTACATCATTATATTGTAGTGGTTTTATTTCAGTCCTGATCTTTGGTTCCTGGACTGTGCATATTATCCATGCTACCTGCAACTTCTTAGTGAAAAAACTAACCCCAAATACAACAAGTAATCAAAAGAAGTCCTTTGGGAGCAAAATTTGTTTTGAGATATTGGTGCTTACTAAGGTAAGACTACTATTATTATTAGAGTAGGTTAGTGGGTGCCTGGGTGGCTTAGTCAGTTAAGCATCTGCAGCTGGCTCAAGTCATGATTCCAGGGTACTGGGATTGAGTCCTGCATCGGGCTCCCTGCTCAGTGGAGAAGTCTTTTTCTCCCTCTGTCCCTTACCCCCAGTTGTGCTCATGTGCCCTATCTCAAAAGAAATAAAATCTTAAAAAAAAATTGAAGTGTGCATATATAAAAATTAGAAAAAAAGATTGATTTTTCTATTTCAAAAGATTTGGCAACATCACTGTTAAAGACATAGTGGATTCTCTTCCTAGAACTGGGGGCTTTGTTTTGATTTTTAGTAAGATAATTCTACTTTTACCTTATTTGTGTTATGTTGCCTAAGAAATTTAGTTTAGTTGTGTTTATTTTTGCATCTTTATGCATCAGTTCACAAACATTTATATATAGTATTCTTTTTTTTTTAAAAGATTTTATTTATTTATTTGACAGACACAGATCACAAGTAGGCAGAGAGGCAGGCAGAGAGAGAGAGTGAGGGAAGCAGGCTCCCTGCTGAGCAAAGAGCCCCATGCGATGCGGGGCTCCATCCCAGGATCCTGAGATCATGACCTGAGCTGAAGGCAGAGGCTTTAACCCACTGAGCCACCCAGGTGCCCCTATATTTAGTATTCTAATTAAGGAAAAATACCAGGTTATTAGTGGTGTCCGTTTTTGTGTTAGGGCTTTTTTTTTAAGATTTTGTTTATTTATTTGACAGAGACAGCGAGAGACGGAACACACCAGAGGAAATGGGAGAGGGAGAAACAGGTCTCCTACTGAGTGGGGAGCCCGATGAGGGACTGGATCTCAGGACTCTGGGATCATCCCCTGAGCTGAAGGCAGACGCTTAATGATTGAGCCACCCAGGTGCCCCTGTCTTAGGTTTTATGTGGAAAGGAGAGTTACATTGTCAGAAGTCATGTTGACTTTATGTAATGGAAAATATTTTTATATACAAATTGATAGTTCCATTAAGCAAACAAGGGGTTTCATTAGTGGTCTTGGTGATTTTTAAAAATGATTCAGTTCAGTTTAACAAAGATTTAAATATTGTATATAAGGGAAAAGACCGTTAAGTATTAGGAACTGTGAATGAACTGAAAACAACGTAATCAATGTCTTCAGAGGAGATTGCAATATAATGGGGCTGGAGGGGTAGGTAAAAACATTTGCATAAGTGACTGGTTTCTTTTTATTACTTTCTTCATACTGTGCTGTTCCCCCCCCCCCCCCCCATGTTTAAGGTTAACTAACTCTTAATTTCTTGGGCTTAAATTTTCTGTCATTGCTGTGTGTGTGTTTGTTTGCTTTAAAAATCACCCTCATAGCAGTGTATGTGTTGTGTGCTACAGTCAGAAAAATCAGGTAATTTATTAGGTGCTAATTTTTTTTGGATGATTATTTATACTGTGATTCTCTTCCACCCTTAGCTTGTCATATTATCTGTATCCAACTTCTCTGACACTGTAGAGTCACTTCATAATCTTTGACAGTTGCCCACACCAGCAGGAAGTAGGCTTACAAAACTGAAAGCCCTGCTTCATTCTAGTTTTATCTTCTTGGGTTGCAATTTGTCTCTTGGTCTCTGTCTTCTGTTCATGTTTATATTTTAAAAAGTAAAACCATGCAAAACTTCAAAACACCTTAACTTGGGCCTTTTCTTTTAAGTTTTTGGGTATAGGGTAGGCAAAGATAGGTAAAGAACTTAGAAAGTGGTTTTAAAGACCCATAATTGGGGGCGCCTGGGTGGCTCAGTGGGCTAAAGCCTCTGCCTTTGGCTCAGGTCATGATCCCAGGGTTCTGGGATTGAGCCCCTCATCGGGCTCTCTGCTCAGCAGGGAGCCTGCTTCCTCCCCTCTCTGCCTGCTTCTCTGCCTACTTGTGATCTCTGTCTGTCAAATAAATAAATAAAATCTTAAAAAAAAAAAAACAAAAACCCATAATTGTCATGGAATTTTTTTTTAACCTTCGTCCCAATTATTAGGAAAGTTATTACTACTGCAAGTGAGTCAGTAGAAGATGCAAGCTATGCAAGAATTGCAAACATATGCAAGAACATATGCAAGCAACTCTTGGAGGCAGAAATTTCTACTCTCTCAGAGTTAAGCTACATTGTTGTTGGTGGTCTCATGATTTCTTTTGTTTTTAAGGTCCATTCATATAAGAAGTGTTTTTATAGCAGTGTAGAAGCAGTCCAGTTGCTTTTAATTTTATTGCTAGGAGAGTTCATCGTTTTTGAATCATAGATTCAGTAATAAATGCATAGTTGAGGGGTGCCGGGTTGGCTCAGTCAGTAGAGCATGTGACTTGATCTCAGTGCTGTAAGTTAGAGCCCCATGTTGGGTATAGAGATTATACTTGAAAATATATTTTTTTAATAGAACAGCCTCTTTTATTTTTTTTTAAGGGGAGAAGGGACAGAGGGAGAGGGAGAGAAAAACCTTAAGCAGGCTCCTTGCATGGTGTGGAACCCCATATGGGCCTTGATCTCACAATCCTGAGATCATGACCTGAGCTGAAATCAAAAGTTTGATGCTTAACTAACTGAGCCACTTGTTTGTCCCCCAAAATAAAAAGTCCTAAAAAACCCCCAAACAAACAAAAACCTGAACAAACACATGTAACTGAATATTTAAACTATAAGCCAGCTAACAATTTTTGGATTTCAAAGCTAAACCAATAAAAACATAACTTTAAAAAATTTGCTTAGACTGCTCTGAGGCTATTTGGACTGCACTTCCCTTGCTTAATAACTCCTTCCCTCCTTTATATGGCATAGTTTTTTTTTTTTTTTTAAAGATTTTATTTATTTGACAGAGAGAAATCACAAGTAGATGGAGAGGCAGGCAGAGAGAGAGAGAGGAGGAAGCAGGCTCCCTGCCAAGCAGAGAGCCCGATGCGGGACTCGATCCCAGGACCCTGAGATCATGACCTGAGCCGAAGGCAGCGGCTTAACCCACTGAGCCACCCAGGCGCCCCTAAATGGCATAGTTTTAACTTATTTTTTTTTTAAGATTTTTTTTTTAAAATATTTTATTTATTTATTTGACAGAGAGAGATCACAAGCAGGCAGAGAGGCAGGCAGAGAGGAGGAAGCAGGCTCCCTACTGAGCAGAGAGCCCGATGCGGGGCTCGATCCCAGGACTCTGAGATCATGACCTGAGCCGAAGGCAGAGGCTTAACCCACTGAGCCACCCAGGTGCCGCAAAGATTTTATTTTTATTTAATAGAGAGAGGGAGACCAAAGAGGGAGAAGCAGATTCCCTGCTGAGCAGAGAGCCTGATGTAGGGCTTGATTCCAGGACCCTGAGATCATGACCTGAGCTGAAGGCAGATGCTTAACCAACTGAGCCACCAAAGTGCCCTGGCATAGTTTTTCCTTTTATTGATTAAATTGTATGGTATGTGGGCATGGTTTTAAGTAAGTGCAGTATGCAAAAGTACACTACTTTTTTCAGATATAAAGATATCAAAGAGGTGGTGATTGTGTGGTCTCTATAAAGTGAATAAAAACAATGGATATTTGTTTTTAGGGAAAGTTATCAAAGGAGTATCCTTGTTTACCTTCTTAAGTATAAAATGCAGATATATTTTGATTTATATAAAAGATTATTATTTTTTTTTTGGTTCAAGTGTTTTTTTAAAAGTAGTCTCCACTGCCAATGTGGGACTTGAACCTATGGTCCCAAGATCAAGAGTTAAACACTCGGGGCACCTGGGTGGCTCAGTTGATAAAGCATCTGCCTTTGGCTCAGATTCTGATCCAGTGTTCTGGGATCGAGTGCTGCATTGGGTTTCTTGCTTAGTGGGGAGCCTGCATCTCCTTCTCTCTCTGCTTGCTGCTCCCCCTTTTTGAGTGCCCCCTCTCTCTGTCAGAAAGTAATATCTTGAAAAGAAAGAAAAAAAAGTTGCACATTTTTCCAGCTGAACTATCCAGGTGCCCCACAAAACATGTATTCTTGTATAATTGTGGGTGAAACTGAATAATGAAGTAGCTTAGAATTTAAACTTTAATAGCTTATATTAATTGAACCATAGATTGAAGCAAGGAAAAAATCGCATGTCAGTTGCATTTCCTGTAGCTGCTATTGAAAAAAAAATTATGGGCGCCTGGGTGGCTCAGTGGGTTAAGGCCTCTGCCTTCTGCTCAGGTCATGATCTCAGGGTCCTGGGATCTAGTCCCGCATCAGGCTCTCTGCTCAGCAGGGAGCCTGCTTCCTCCTCTCTCTCTCTCTGACTGCCTCTCTGCCTACTTGTGATCTCTCTCTGTCAAATAAATAAATAAAATCTTAAAAAAAAAAGAAAAAAATTGTTACTGAAGCCTTTATCATTATTGTATATATCTGAAAGGCAGGTGTTAAGCTAATATGTAGCTTATTTATAGATAAAGCTGGTGCTGAAGTAAAGGGTAACTGCACTTGTAGCAGAGTTTGTCCTTAAAATTTTTAAATGGTTGGGAAATTATTAAAAAAATAAGATACTGTAAAAGCCAGTGTTTGAAATAGCAGAATGTCCTTAAGATTCTATTTTAATGAAAATGAAACTTATATTTAAAAAATGATATCCACAGGCCCTAGCAAAATGTCTTTTGCTTCATAAATACTGTATAAATATATGTTGTTCAACAAATATTAAGTGTCTGGCAGGTTTGGGGTATTTTTCTAAATGCTGCAGATACAGTAATCAATGCGACAAATTCCCTGCCCTCTTACATTCTATGAAGCAGACAGACAATAAACTGTAAACACAAATGAGCAAGGTAATTTTAGTTTCCTTTTAAAAAATAGAGAATATTTGGGATACGGGTGAGAGAGGAGGTGTTTTAGTGTATTTAAGGAAGGCCTTTTAAAGGTGGGTTTCAATTGAGATCTTAAATACTAGAGCTAACCAGATTTCAGAATAGCGACTACCTTTCCTCGTTGTGGGAACAGCAAGGGCAAAATCTCCTGAATCAGAAAAGATCTTAGCATATTGAAGAATTTGGAGCTTAATGGAGCAAAATGATGCTGAAGTGAGACTTGAGCAATACATGCCTTGTAGGCCTTTCTGAAGAAACTGTAGGTCTAAGCAAGGAGCAGTCTTGTTTACCTTTTTTGGTGTACAGCATAGATGTGCTTTGATTCACACAGAGGAGTTATTCTTGTATATTCATGGACAAAACCTGAATTTTAAATATCAAACCTCAAATACATTAGGAAAACTTATTTTAAAGGAGTCTGACGAAAGCCGTATCTTTAAAATGTATAACCTAAGTGATGTTTTGTAAAGATCCAGATGTTCAGAATTTTCATTTTGGTTAAAGGAGGCTACTTGTGTGTCTTAGGTTAAGAAACAGGTTGGAAATTCAGAAAGTGTTCTAAATATATCTATCTAAGTCTATCTAAATATATCTTGGCCATTGACCTACATATTCTTTTCTTAGAAATGAGGATTATATATTTCAGGTTAACTATGAGCAATAATTAATAAAAATAATTAAAATGTTCTGGAAACCTAAATGGAATTGTTTAGATAGTTGTCAGTATGGATAGACCACTTAACTGTGTGTATCTTTTTAAATTGTAGCTTTGTAAAAAGCCTGCAAATAGGCAATAAAACAGTCATCAGTTTGTTTTTAAAAATAGCAACAGAAGCATTCTTTTAGTAGGCTTTTCAGTTGAAATCGCCTATATCTTTTTTTGCTTTTTAAAATATTCCTTGAGGGGTGTGTGGGAGGCTCTGTCAGTTGGGCATCCAACTCCTATAATTTCAGCTCAGGTCATGATCTAATCTCATGGGTGGAGAGATCGCACATTGAGCTGGTCTTTCCATTCAGCAGGAAGTCTGCTTGGGATTTTCTCCCTCTGTTCCTCCCCTACGTATGCATGTACTCTCTCACAAATTAATAATCTTTATTTATTTATTTTAAATATTAAAATTTAATATTTAAAATATTTTTATTAAATATTTGTTTATCTTTTTATTTGAGAGAGCCAGAGAGGGGGAGAGCACGAGCAGCGTGAGGGCAGGGGGAGAAGCTGATTCCCCACTGAGTAGGAGCCCAATGTGGGGTTTGATCCTGGGACTCAGGGATCATGACCTGAGCTGAAGTAGACTGTTAACCGACTGAGCCACCCAGTTGCCCCAATAAATAAAATTTTGAAAATAAAATAACCCTTGAATGTTTTTAAAACATTGAGATCTTGGCTGATTCATGGTTGAGTTTTATGCTATATCTAATAGTCCTCAGCAGTAGTGCTTACAGGTACTAGTTTTCTGATGCTGAGAAGCAAAGGCGAGGGCAATGCAGATTGATCTCATGTCAACTTTTCGGTTAAGTCTACAAGTAAATCTGTTAACTTTGTTGGTTTTCTGTGAGCAGTGACTCTAGCTTTTACAAAAATGGTATGCAGAAGATGACTAGCATGTATATTGTAGCATCATATGCACTTTTTAAAAAGCAAAAGTGAGATTTAATAGGTTCCTTTAATTTTGATAAGTCCTGTGTGTAGCTGGCCTCTAACCTAGTTGGAGCTAGGAACTCACACTCGACATCTGGGCACTATTTTTCCTGTTTGTTTACTGGCTCTCTACTGCTTTTCTTTGTGGGCTTCATTTTCAGTCAGGCTTTATTCTCATGAGGGCAAAGTTGGCTTCCCAGTAGCTCCAAGCTTACAATTTCCTCAGCATTTAAAAAAAAATTAATAGACTTTATATTTTAGAGCAGTTTTAGTTTTGCTGAAAAATTGAGAGAAAGCACAGAGAGTTCCTCCTCTTCAGTTTCCCTGTTGTTGGTGCATTTGTTAACAACTACGAGCTAATACTGATACATTACAAAAGTCCAAGTTTATATTAGGTCTCACTTTTTGTGTTGAAGAATAGAGATACCGTAACGTGGAATAACAGTTCTGTGGATTTTGACAAATGCCTGTCCTTCCTTAGGTATCCAGCAGAAAAGTTTCACTGTCTTCGATATCTCCTATGCTTCACCTGTTACTCCTCTCCCTTCTCCATTTCTCCTTGGCAACCGGGGTTTTTTTTTGATGGCGTATTTGTCTTAATAGGCTTTATTTTTCTTTTTTGGTAGTTTGTTTACAGCAAAATTGAGTGGAAGATACAGAGATTTTTCCATATACTTCTTGCTCCCACACATTATCAACGTGCCCCTCAGAGTCGTACATTTCTAACAACTGAGGAACCTGCATTGACGCATCATCACCTAGAGTCCGTAGTTAACATTAGGGCTCATTCTTGGTGTTGTACAATTTTTGGGTTTGGACAACTTTATCATGTATATCCACCACTGTAATACTGTACAGAGTAGTTTCATGCCCTAAAAATCCTGTGTGCTCTACCTGCTCATTTTTCCCTCCTCCAAGCTTCTGGCTACCACTGAGCTTTTTAGTGTCTCTTCTCCATAGTTATGCCTTTTCAAGAATGTCATATAGTTTGAATTATAGAGTATGTAACCTTTTACATTGGCTTCTTTTACTTAATAATATACATTTAAGTTTTTTTCCCCATGTCTTTTTATGGCTTAATGGCTCATATATATTTTTAAAGATTTATTTATTTTAGAGAGAGGGAAACATGCACAGGTAGGGGGAGGGGCAGAGAGAAAGGGAGAGAATCTCAAGTAGATGCCCGCTGAGCTGGGAGCTTGATAAGGTGCTCTATCTCACTATCCTGAGGTCACGATCTGAGCCAAAATCAAAAGTCAGACCGGACCCTTAACCACCTGGGCCACATGGGTGCCCCATAGTTCATTTCTTTATAGCATTGAATAATATTCCATTGTCTGGATGTACCTCAGTTTACTTGAATGGTCACCTGCTATAGGACATCTTGGTGGCTTCTAATTTTTGGCTGTATATCCTTTAGCACTTTTGACTGAAAATCACAATATTGAAGGCTCTCTTTTTCTTGACTTTATTACTGTTACCAATAGCAAATATTTATGTCCCTCCTGCCCCCCACACTGGTATAAGAATTAATTATTAGTTTTTCAAAAGATGCCAAGTGTTAGAAGAAATTTTCCTCTTAGGTTAAAACAAGAACATGTCTGTTCTAAAAACTATAAAATGCAAATTAAATGTTTCTCCGTGGTTAATCTGGCATTCAATGGTTTACGAAATATTTTCTCACACACTAGAGAAATTAATACTCATAGTAACATTTTGCGGGATGTGCCTGGGTGGCTCAGTAGGTTAAGTGTCTGACTCTTGGTTTTGGCTCAGGTCATGATCCTGGGTGGTGAGATTGAGCCCCATGCCTGGCTCTGTGCTCAGCAGGGAGTCTGCTTGAGACTCTCCCTTTCCCACTGAATAAATCTTAAAAAAAAAAAAAAAAGTTCTGAGGTTTGTACTGTAGTATCATTTTGTAACTGAAAAATAGGCTCAGAGAAGTTACATAACTTGGCCAAAGTCATATATGTGCCAGATAATCACTTTACTGTAAGTCTTGTGGGTTTTGCTCTCCCTTTACTTTATCCTAACATTTTTTTGTGGGGAGGAAGCACCAGGTACGGGTTGTATTTAAGTTTTTCAAAATCTGCAGAGTTTCTATATAAACCCCTCCCTGTAATCTCGATTTCTCTAACTCCAAAGCCCTGTACATTGGCTTAACAAAGCTACCACATAATTATGAAAAAATAGGATTGAGGATTATCAATAGCAGATATTTATGATATTTATTGAGCAGCTCCTTATTTTAAGGAATGGTGCTAGGTGGGATATACTGTGCAGTGATGAGTGATAAAGAGCTTGGACTCTGGAATTGCTTCTGTGAAAATCCTGACTCCAGTATTGACTTTGTGCAAATTCTTTAACTTTGCCCCTATATGTAAAATACTATAGTATTTGCCTTATAGAATTCGCCTTGTTGGCGGGTTATACTTTTAAATGCTTAGCTGATTTTCCGGAGGTTAAATATTGCTTTATTTTTTATTTTAAAGATTTTTACTTATTTATTTGACAAAGTGAGAGAGAACACAAGCAAGGGGAGCAGCATTTGCCTTATAGTATTTGCCTTATAGAATTCGCCTTGTTGGCGGGTTATACTTTTAAATGCTTAGCTGATTTTCCGGAGGTTAAATATTGCTTTATTTTTTATTTTAAAGATTTTTACTTATTTATTTGACAAAGTGAGAGAGAACACAAGCAAGGGGAGCAGCAGAGGGAGAAGGAGAAGCAGGCTCTCTGGTGAGTGGGGAGCCTGATGTGGGACCCCATCCCAGGACTCCAGGGTCATGGCTTGAGCCACCCAGGCTTTATTTTACTTTTTAAAAGATACTATTTATTTGCCAGAGAGTAGTAGGAGTGTGTGCATACAAGCAGGGGGAGGGGCAGAGAGATAAGCAGACTCCCGGCTGAGCCTGGGGTTCAACCCTAGGCCCCTGAGATCAAGACCTGAGCTGGAGCCAGAAGCTTAACCAACTGAGACACTCAGACACCCTACGAGCGCTTTATTTTAGTAATGTTATTATTTATATGTATATATACAGATGTAGTGTATCCTTGGGCATCAAACAGTTCTATGCAGTCATCCCAAAGGGTGGATTATTCACAGTTATTTTTACTAAAATGAAAAATTAGCACTTTCATTAAAATAAAAGATTAGGGGCCCCCTGGGTGGCTCAGTGGGTTAAAGCCTCTGCCTTTGGCTCAGATCATGATCCCAGAGTCCTGGGATCGAGCCCCGCATCCGGCTCTCTGTGCGGCAGGGAGCCTGTTTCCCTTCCTCTCTCTCTGCCTGCCTCGCTGCCTACTTGTGATATTTGTCAAATGAATAAATAAAATCTTAAAAGAAAAATGAAAGATTAGCACTAAAATACTACTGAAACAACTGCTTGTCTTTCCTACATACATGCTATATATTGAAATAGTGTCGAGCAATATGTGTTTATGATGCTTTCGACTTTTTAAAGTATTCTTAGATTGTTCCATATATGCACGTTTTGTTTCTCTTAACTTGCAAAATCTGTATTTCCATTCCCTACTCAACTTTTTTTTTTTTAAAGATTTTTTTTTAAAAAAAATATTCATTAGAGAGAGAGAAGCAAGAGGAGAAGAGGGAGAGGGAGAAGCAGACTCTCCACTGAGCTGGGAGCCCGACATGGGGCTCAGTCCCAGGACCTGGAGATCATGACCTGAGCTGAAGGCAGATGTTTAACCATCTGAGCCACCCAGGTGCCCCCTCTACTCAACTTTTAAAATTTTATGGCTAAGGAACTGAAGAACAAAGTTAGAGCCTCATGTTAGGTTACACAGTTCGGTTACACAGTTAGCTGCAGAGCTAAGGTTAGAAACCAGGTTTCTTTCTTTCTCTGCTTGTTGCCTTTCTTTTTCATGTCCTTACTTTTACAGAAAGTGAGAGTCAGGTGCAGACAAATAGAGACAATAGTAACTGATTCTCAAAGATTTAAATTTTTCTTTTTTTTAAAAAAATATTTAGTTCTCAGAGAGAATGAACAAGCAGGGAGAGGGGCAGGAAGGGGGAAAAGCAGGCATGGGGCTTTATCCCAGGACCCTGGGATCATGACCTGAGTCGAAGGCAGACGCTTAATCAACTGAGCCATGAGGTGCCCCCAAGATTTGAATTATCTTTCTGATTCATTGTTTTATTTGGTCTTAGGAGCGCCAAGAATACTTTAATGTTCTTGGCAGGAAAATCCAACCCCAATCTCTGCTGACTTTTAGACCTGAATATTAAATACTTAGTGCTTCTCTAAGATTTCTTCAAATGTCTCAAAGGCACTTTAAAATCCCTAAGCCTAAAACCAAATTCTTGATGTCCTTTCCCCCTCCATTCACTACACAAGTCCTTTCATGTTCCCTTGGTGATTGGTTCTACTGTCAGACTAGTTGCAGAATCCAGAAACCAAAGACTTGTCCTTGACACCTTTCTCACTCTACATATGTGCTCTGTAACCTCCGATCCATCCACATCTCTCTGTTGCCAGTACCATCAGTCTAGAGCTACTGTAATTTTTTGCCTTGCCTTGGAATTGTTCTGTTGACATTTATTTGTCTTCTTTTCCATCCTGTCTCTGCTGCCATAGTGCTCTTTTTGAAGTACAAACCAGCTTAAATCTATGTCTCCTTCCCCTTCCCCTCTTTAAAAGAGTGGATTCCTATTTACTTTTCAGGGAAGCCTTCCTGTATCTTTTAGGCTATGTTACATTCCTCTTCCTTTTCTCTCTTTGTGGTGCCAGTATATCTTCTCTCTGTAATACTTACCACGGTAGTAAATTTTGTATTTGTTTGTGTGATTATTCAATCATGTGTTTATTCAGTTGTCTCTTCCTTTTTTTTTTTTTTTTAAGATTTTATTTATTTATTTGAGGGAGAGAAAATGAGAGAACATGAGAGGGGAGAGGTCAGAGGGAGAAGCAGACTCTCCGCTGAGCAGGGAGCCGGATATGGGACTTGATCCTGGGACTCCAGGATCATGACCTGAGCCCAAGGCAGGTTGCTCAACCAACTGAGCCACCCAGGCGCCCACAGTTGTCTGTTCTTTAGACTGCAAGTACTGCTAGGAGGGTACTGTATATTTCTTAGTGTCTGGCACAGTAGCTGATGCTGGGTACTCAGTAAATCTGTGCTGAATGCATGAATGCTGCATACATGAATGAATGGAGAAGTGACATGTTAGTTCTGTGAGGGGCTTGAAGTGAATGAAGAGGAAGAAGAGAATAGATAGGCTAAAAAAATACAGTTTCTTGAAATTTGACTTTGTGGTTTTTACATATTAGGTACTTTGAATGTGTAACTCATTTCATCTTACCAGGGACTGAAGTTTTACAAACGAGGTAATTGAGGCTTAGAGAACATGAATAATTTGTCAGTGGACTCGTAGCACTTCAAATTCCCTTTCTTTTCTAGTGTCAGCACTGATGTTTTTGTGAACTTTTGTTTTCTTGTTTGAAATGTGTTAGGTCACCATATCTTACTGCTACCACTGTCTAGTGTTAGTGCTACTACCTTTTTGTATGAGTGCTGAGAGTAACATTGATGAAAAGAGACGAAAAGAGACAGAGAGCAGTTTTGGTTATGCAGGATTATGGTTCTTTGCTAAAGTAGACCCCTCATCTTAATCTAATCAGTTCCAAGTTACCTCCTGTGAAACTTTGAAATCCCGTCGTGGGTTTTTTGTTTTTGTTTTTGTTTTTTTAAACGATTTTATTTATTTATTTGACAGAGATCACAAGTAGGCAGAGAGAGGGGGAAGCAGGCTCCCCACTGAGCAGAGAGCCCGATGCGGGACTCAATCCCAGAACCCTGGGATCGTGACCTGAGCCGAAGGCAGAGGCTTTAACCCACTGAGCCACCCAGGCGCCCCTCATCGTGGGTTTTGAGTCCAGTACCTCTGACCTTTCTTGTTGCTTTTGATTTTTCTTATGTCTCTTCTGTTACAGAGTTTTAAGATTCTATAATAGCCCTTTTAACTCCTGCTTTTGTTTATTAAAATCATTCTTACTTTTCCAAGTGCAGTTAAATTATCCCCTTCGTGGATACTTTTTCTAGTTCTGAGCTTGTGAAAGTCTGGAGTTCTTTATACTTCTTTTGTAGGACTTGCCTAATTTTGCCCTACTTGAATGGACTCATTCAGTTCATTTGTGTGAACTTCTTACTGTCTTTATCTGCTCTGAAACAAATAGTAGATTTTCAACCTACAAATTTGTATTTGATCACACCTTAGTGTGAGTACTGGGATTTATTCATTTTTTTGTAATCCCAAACCTAGCATGTTACTTGACATAATAGGCATTTGATACATATTAGTTGAATTAAATGTCTTCTGCCCCGGAGCACCTGGATGGCTCAGTTGGTTAAGCGACTGCCTTCAGCTCAGGTCATGATCCTGGAGTCCCGGGATCGAGTCCCACATCGGGCTCCCTGCTTGGCAGAGAGTCTGCTTCTCCCTCTGACTCTCCCCCTTCTCATACTCTCTCTCTCTCAAATAAATAAATAAAATCTTTAAAAAAAAAATGTCTTCTGCCCTAGTTTTTCTTTTAAAAGTAGTTTTAGTATTATGAAGAATTTGACCAGGGGTATAACAAGATCAGATTTTACATTTTTTCAAGAACAGATTTTAATTTTTTGACGATTTATTTATTTGAGAGAGGATATGCAGGGGAGTCGGGGAAGGGAAGGATTGAGGGAGAGGGAGAGAATTTGAAGCAGATGCCCTGCTGTGCTTGGAGCCCCACACAGGGCTCTATCTCACAACCCTGAGATCATGACCTGAACTGAAACCAGGAGTCAGATGCTTAACCAACTATGCCCCCCAGGCACCCCAATTTTTAATTTTTAATTTTAATTTTTATTTATTTGTTTATTTATTTATTTGACAGACAGAGATCACAAGTAGGCAGAGAGTCAGGCAGAGAGGGAGGAGGAAGCAGGCTCCCTGCTGAGCAAAGAGCCCGATGCGGGGCTCGATCCCAGGACCCTGGGATCATGACCTGAGCTGAAAGCAGAGGCTTTAACCCACTGAGCCACCCAGGCACCCCCCCCCCCCCAGTTTTTTTTTTAAACAGAAACAATTCTGGCTGTACTTGTAATCAGGAGTGAGTGTGGGAGAACCACTATGATTATTATAATCAGGCAGTGGGTCACGGTAGCTTCAATGAGGCAGTAGAGATGTGAAAATATTTGAAGATTGTATTGGATGGCTAAGTTGATAGGACTTGGTGATGGAATGAGATTTGGGGGTATGTTTTTGGATTTGGTAATGAGACAGAGTTAATTGTACATTAGTTGCTTGCTAAAGGAGAGGCAAGTTTGGATATATATTTTTTAACATTAAATTTGCAGTATCTTTGAGATTATTTATTTTATTTTTTAAAAGGTTTTATTTATTTATTTGACAGAGAGAAAGAGACATCGAGAGGGGAGATCAGACAGGGGGAGTGGGAGTGGGGAGAAGCAGGCTTCCTGCAGAGCAGCGACCCCAATGCAGGGCTTGATCTCAGGACACTGGGATCATGAGCTGAGTAGAAGGCAGATGCTTAACAACTGAGCCACCCAGGTGCCTCTCTTTGAGATAATTTAAGGAGAATGTAAAGGATGCAGTTGGTCATTAGGATTTGGGGATCTTTGGAAAAACCCTTCAGGCTAAAGGTGAGAATTAGGGAGTTAAGGGTGTGGATGATACCACCTAGAAGTGCAATAAGAGAAGGGCCTAAGATTGGGCCATGAAGAACTAAATTTGGAGCTTTTGGGTTGTTGAACACTAGGAAGTTGGAGAGAGTGGTATGCCTGGGGAGGGTATGGAAGTTCCACATACTTTCCCTCTGTGTCTCTTCATCTGGTTGTTGGTTCATATCCTTTAAAAACTGGAAAATGTCTATTAGTTCATCAAGATGACCTGGTGGAAACACCTCCGACAGGGATTATTAAAACGGCAACTTTGGACATGACATACTCAGGGCCCCTTCCAATAGATAATCTGTTGTTGAAGTTGAAGAACATCACTCTGACACCTCACATTGGAAGTGTGCCTCATCAAGCCAGATGACAGATGATGGAATATTTGGTTGAACGCATCCTGGCTTCTCTCCATGGCCTTCCTATTTCTAATGAAGTGGTACTTAAATGATCTTACGTGGGCTGAGAATTCAGTGGGATGAAACATGGCAGATTAAATGGGGACAAAAATTCTTTAAAAACATAACTAAATTTAGAGAGATGAGAATAAGTCAATAAAGGATATATAAGTTGGTTGAGTTGGCGAGGAAGAAGGAAAAACCAGAATAGTGTGATGGATAGAAGTCCATGGAAAGGGATTTTCAAGGAGGGAGTGGTTAACAGCGTCAGATAACTGCTGAGAGGTAAGGAATGAAGACTAAAAATGTCTCCTGGATTAAAAAAAAAAAAAGATTTAATTAATTATATATATATTTTACATTTTTTAAAATTTATTTTTTATTTTATTTTTATTTATATATTTTTATGGATTTTATTTATTTATTTGACAGAGAGGCAGCAAGAAAGGGAATACAACCAGGGGGAGTGGGAGTGGGAGAGGGAGAATCAGGCTTCCTGCTGAGCAGGGAGTCCTAATGCAGGGCTCAGTCCCGGGACTGTGGGATCATGAACTGAGCCAAAGGTAGATGCTTAAAGACTGAACCACCCAGGTGCCCCAAAATGTCTCCTGGATTTAGTGACTTGAAATAAAGGTAGTTTTAGCAAGCTTTAAGTGGAATGATGGGAACAGAGATTAGATTACATTGGCTTAAACAGTGGAAGGTAAGGAATTAGAGACGCTGAGAGATCTTAAAGTGTGATAGCTGATGTGAAAGAACAAGAAAGACGTGTGCTTTTTGGAGTGCTTGGGTGGCTCAGTAAGTTAAGCATCCCACTCTTGGTTTTGGCTCAGGTCATGAACTCAGGGTTGTGAGATCGAGCCTTACTTTGGGCTCCTTGCTCAGTTAGGTGTCTACTTTAGGTTCTCTCTCTCTGTGCCTCACCATGCTCATTCTCTCTTTCAAAAATAAAATCTTTAAAAAGAGAAGTTTTTTTTTTTATTTTTTATTTATTTTTATTTTTATTTTTTAAGATTTTATTTATTTATTTGACAGACAGAGATCACAGGTAGGCAGAGAGGCAAGCAGAGAGAGAGGAGGAAGCAGGCTCCCTGCTGAGCAGAGAGCCCGATGCGGGGCTCGATCCCAGTACCCTGGGATCATGACCTGAGCCGAAGGCAGAGGCTTTAACCCACTGAGCCACCCAGGCGCCCCGAAGTTTTTTTTTTTTTAAAAGAGGTTCTCAACTAGGTTTTAATTTTTTTGACAGAGAGAGATCACAAGTAGGCAAAGAGGCAGGCAGAGAGAGAGGGAGAAGCAGGTTCCCCGCTGAGCAGAGAGCCTGATGTGGGGCTTGATCCCAGGACCCTGAGACCACGACCTGAGCCGAAGGCAGAGGCTCAACCCACTTAGCCACCCAGGCGCCCCTCAAACTTTTTGTTTTCTTGGCAGTGTCTTTGTAGAGCAGAAATTTTTAATTATAATAAAGTCTTTTTTATGGGGCTGTGTTTTGGTATAATATTTAACAATTCATTGCCCAACCTAAGTTCACCTTAATTTTCTCCGGGTTCCCACTATAAGTTTTTTAGTTTTGCATTTTATGTTTATGTCTCTCATCCATTTTGAGTTAATTTTTGTGGAAGGTGTAAGGTTTGTGTCTAGACAATTGTTTTCCCTGAGAATGTCCAGTTGTTCCATTTGTTTAATAGACTTTATCCACTGAATTGTTTTTCTTGTTCTTTTGTCAGTGGTCAGTTAAATGTGTTTGCATGCATCTACATCTGGGCTCACTATATTCTGTTCCATTGATCTGTGTTACCTGTTCTTTGGCTAATACTACACTGTCTTGATTACTGTAGCTTTTATAGTAAGTCTTGAAGTTGGGTAATGTCAGTCCTTCAGTCTTTAGTATTGTGTTGACTCTTCTCGATCTTTTGCCTTTCCATATAAACTTTAGGATTTGTATGTCAGTATAAGGTAGCTTGGGGTTTTGATTGGGAATACACTGAGTCATTGGATCAGGTTGGGAAAAATTGACGTCTCAACAATAATGAATCTTCCAATCCATGAATATAGACTATTTCCCCATCTTGAAGGTTAAGAATAGACAACGTTGATCTGTGGTGATAAAGTCTGAGAAATGGTTACTATTGGGAGAGGGCAGGTAATGACTAGAGGTGGCATGGGGGAGGTTTCTGGGATTTGGGAAATGTTCTGTATCTGTGTGGTTGTTATATGCGTATGTTCATTTAGTAAAAATAATGATATGTGTACCTCTCTTTGGTAATATTTTCAATATTTCTTTCTTTCTTTTTAAAGATTTTTATTTATTTATTTGACAGAGAGAGATCACAAATAGACAGAGAGGCAGGCAGGGAGAGAGAGAGAGAAGGAGGGAAGCAGGCTCGCTGCTGAGCAAAGAGCCCGATGTGGGACTCGATCCCAGGACCCTGAGATCATGACCTGGGCCGAAGGCAGCAGCTTAACCCACTGAGCCACCCAGGCGCCCTATTTTCAATATTTCTTAAAAACAAAACAAAACAAAACAAAAAAACCCCAAACAACAACAATCTGACTATTTTGATTAAAGAGCAGAAAACATGGGGCACCTGAGTGGCTCAGTGGGTTAAGCCTCTGCCTTTGGCTCAGGTCATGATCCCAGGGTCCTGGGATAGAGCCTGCATTGGGCTCTCTGCTCAGTAGGGAACCTGCTTCCCTCACCCCCGCCTGCCTCTCTGCCTACTTATGATCTCTGTCAAATAAATAAAATCTTCAAAATAAAAAAAAAATTTTTTTTTAAAAAGCAGAAAACTTGTATCCAAATTTGTGTTTTAGTGGTCTTTGATACCTACTTAGTATCTTTGAAATTTGTAGGTATAAATTTTTGGGGGGGAGGGAAGTAGGTAAGGAATTTAAGTATTGAGGATAAGAGCAAACTCACATTAAAGGTTATAGTGTTGCTTGTAGTTGTTTTTATATTAGGTCGTTTTTGGTCACAGATATAGGCAGAATTTTTTTTTAAAGTATCAATTTTAGACAAAATGAAAAACCAATGTAGACTAAATCTTGAGGAAATAAACTATGTTATAAATTCTGTTTGAAACAGTGTTCTCCGGGGGTGGTTTGTGTAAGCCCTATCACTTGGTAATTGACACTAGATTAGATAAAACAGTAGAAGGTTTCCTGTTTGGAACAATCCCATTTTATTGCAAGGAAATCGGGTCACTTGTATGGATTTTTTTTTTCACTTAAAGTTTTGTGACAGAGGAAATATATCTTCTGCTTTAGTGGTCGAAAGCATTGTTATTTTGTCATTAAAACACTGGCCCTCTTTAAAGCTGCTTTTTCATATTTAGTGCATTGTTTTGTGTAAGAGCAATGTTGGAAGTCATGAATAACTGTACATGTGGAGAAGCAGTGTAAGTTAATGGGTTCATATAGATTGTTTGAAGCATTAGCTGCTTATATTTCTTATACATCTAGGGTGGTGATATGAACTAAACAGATGTAGGAGTGCTATTAATTAGAATGCCCCATTTTACGTGACTGTAGAGCAAGATCTTTCCTAGAAGCAGTTTCACTTAATGGGCTGTGCTTGTGTCAACTTGTGGTTTCAACGGAACAGTGCCTGTAGCAACAGTAAACTTCTAACAGCAAATGACTTGAGTTTGCATTTGTCACATTAGGAAGGACAATACCGTTTCAGTTTACTCATTCATTTTGTGTCATTATAATGGTGTTTAAAGCATGGTTAGTTGCTCATTAGGAGTAAAATTGAACAGTATAAACTAAGGCAAATCTTTGTTATGTTGAATGCTTAATGCTTTTATATACAGTGCTATGTCAAAACTCTGAGGACGGTTTCCTGTAGTGGTTGGCCTTAGATAAGACCCCATCATTCTGGGCACCTGGGTGGCTCAGTGGGTTAAACCTCTTCTTTCAGCTTAGGTCATGATCTTGGGGTCCTGGGATCGAGTCCAGCATTGGACTCTCTGCTCAGCAGGGAGCCTGCTTACCCCCCTCTCTCTGCCTGCCTCTCTGCCTGCTTGTGATCTCTCTCTCCCTGTCAAATAAATAAATAAAATCTTAAAAAAAAAAAAAAAAAGACCCCCATCAGTCATGGTCCATTCTCACAATTCTAAATTTATAAGTTGTTAATCATCTAAGAATATGTTGTGAGAAGTAAGACTTTCTTCTGTGTGTTTTATTGATACTTTCATTTTTTTCCCTCCAAGGATAATTGTTTTACCTATCAGTTTATACACTAAAGCAACAGATTCACATTTTTAAAAAAAATCTGTTTATAGAGTTTCTCCTATGTTTACGTTTTATGCTTTCTCCCTGGATTAGCTGATACAGTCATCTACCACCTGTGCTTACATTGATAATGTCCAGATCTGTATTTCTGTGTTTTTTTCTTTGAGACATGTTCCTAAGCATTATGTAGTTATATTAAAGTTGATTATTTCTCTTTTTAATTTTCCAGTAGTTCACATCACTTTTTTTTGTTTGTTTGTTTGTTTGTTTGTTTTGAGAGGGAGAGAGAGATAAAATGGTGGTAGGGGTAGAGGGAGAAAGAGAATCTTAAAGCAGATCCCACATCCAGTGCAGAACCATGTGTGGGGTTCAGTCTTACAACCCTGAGATCATGACCTGAGCCAAGTCAGACACATAACCAACTGAGCCAGCCAAGCACCCTCCAGTAGTCCACATCTGAATTTGGGGTTACCCTGTACCCAGTTGTAAATGCCAGCAACCACCCAGGGGTGGGGTGTTCCATATTGTCATATGGATTGAATTGGTTGATAATGTTCAAGTCTTCTAAATTCTTCTTGACTTTCTGTCTTTACAGTGAGGGCTGGAAATCTACAACTATGGGTGTTGAATTCTCTCTCTCCTTTTCATTTTGTTAGCTTTTGCTTCATATATTTTGATTTTTGTATTTCACTGATATATTAATCTTTGAGTCATTATGAAATGTCCTTCTTTGTCTCTAGTAATTCTTATTGTCTGATGTTGATATAAATATTTTAGCTCTCCTGTGGTTGCTCTTTGTGTAATATATCTTTTTCTATTTTTCTCTCAACCTATTTTATCTTTGAACCTAAGGTATGTTTCATAGACTATATAAAATTGATCTTTTTGTTGTTGTTTTTGTTGTTTTTTTTTTACAGTTGGATCTTTTTTATCCATTCTGACAATATTTTGCTTTTTGTTTGGAATATTTAGGTCATTTATGTTTAATATAGTTATAATATTGTTGGGTTTACATTTGTCATTTTATTTTATTTTATTTATTTTAAAGATTTTATTTATTTGACAGAGAGAGACACAGTGAGAGATGGAGCACAAGCAGGGGGAGTGGGGGAGGGAGAAGCAGGCTACCTGCTGAGCAGGGAGCCCAATGGGAGGCTCTGTCCCAGAATCCTGGGATCATGACCTGAGCGGAAGGCAGACAATGATTGAGCCACTCAGGTGCCCCTGTTATTTTATTTTTTATAATGTCTCCTTTGTTGAGGTACCTCTGTACCTTCTTTAATGTCTTTTGCAGGGGTTAGTTTTTTAACTGTATTTAAAAATTTTTTTTAAATTGTTGCTCTAGGGATTATACCTATATCTTCATTTATCACAATGTTCAAATTAATGTTTATTTAATTTCAGCCACTCAGGCGCCCCTCCTTTATTATTTCTTTTAAAGCAGGTCTGCTACCAATGAGATTTCTTAGTCTGCTTATCTAGGAATTCTTTTCCTTTACATTTTTTAAATTTTTAGTAGTTTTATTTTATTTTACTTTATTTTAATGTCATATTATATTATATCATATTATTTTTTACAATCCCTCCACTCAGTGTTGGGCTTGGACCCATGACCTTGAGATCAAGAGGCACATGGTCTTCCCATTGAGCCAGCCAGGCACCCCTCAGTTAAAAAAAAAAAAAAGAAAGGAAAAAAAAATTAAAGTAATATCTGTTGCCAACACGGGGCTCAAACTTGCCACCTCAAGGTCAAGAGTCATATGCTCTTCTGACTAAGCCAATAAGGTTCCCCTTTTGTCTTTGTTTTGAAAGAATATTTTTGTTGGATGTAGAATTCTTATTTTTTCCCCTCAGCACTTTGAATGTCATTCTCCCTTTGGGTTTCTAGTGTTTCAAAATGAGAAATCAACTGCTAATCTAATGTGGTTTTCTTGTATATGATGAATTTTCTTTTACTGCTTTCAGGATTTTTCTAATTGTCTTTCACTTGTTTGACTATGATGTATCTATGTGGCTTTTATTGAGGTCTCCTTTGAGATTTGTTGAACTTCTTGGATATGTGTGAATTGATGTTTTTCATCAGTTTAGAGGATGTTTGGGGCCATTATTTTTTCTTTTTTTTTTTTTTTTAAAGATTTTATTTATTTACGTGACAGAGAGAGATCACAAGTAGATGGAGAGACAGGCAGAGAGAGAGAGAGGGAAGCAGGCTCCCTGCAGAGCAGAGAGCCCGACATGGGGCTGATCCCAGGACCCTGAGATCATGACCCAAGCCGAAGGCAGCGGCTTAACCCACTGAGCCACCCAGGCGCCTGGGGCCATTATTTTTTCAAGTATTTGTTCTACCTCATTTTTTTCTAGGATTCATATTGTATACATGTTGGTGTTCTTGATAATTGTCCCTTGTGTTTCAGAGGCCTTATTCATTTTTCTTTAATCTTTTTCTCTCTGTCCTTCAGATTGCACAGTTTCTGTTGACTTATTTTGTTTGCTGATTTCTTTATTTGCCATCTTGAATCTGTTGTTGAGCCGTTTTTGTGAAATTTCTTTTCAGTTTTTATACTTTCCAACTGCAGAATGTCTGTTTGTTCCTCTGCTAAGAATTTGTTTCCTTGGGGCGCCTGGGTGGCTCAGTGGGTTAAAGCCTCTGCCTTCGGCTCAGGTCATGATCCCAGGGTCCTGGGATCAGCCCCATGTCGGGCTCTCTGCTCTGCAGGGAGCCTGCTTCCTCCTCTCTCTCTCTGCCTGCCTCTCTGCCTACTTGTGATCTTCGTCTGTCAAATAAATAAAATCTTAAATCTTAAAAAAAAAAAAAAAAGAATTTGTTTCCTTATTGAGATTCTCTACTTGTTGATTCATTGTTATCATACTTTAATTTTTAAAATGTATTTGCCTTTAGTATTTGGAACATATTTAAAATAGCTCCTTTGGGACGCATGGGTGGCTCAGTGGGTTAAGTCTCTGTCTTCAGCTCAGGTCATGATCTCAGGGTCCTGGGAACAAGCCCCATATCTGGCTCTTTGCTCAGCAGGGAGCTTGCTTCTCCCTCTGCCCCTCCCTCTGCCAGCACTGACTCGTGCACGCCCCCCCCCCTTTCTCTCTGACAAATAAATAAATAAAATATTTAAAAAAATAAAATAGCTCTTTTGATGTCTTTGTGAAGTCCATCATCTGAGGACATTGTTTTTCTAGTGACTGCTTTTTATCTCCTGTGTATGAGTCACGTTTCCTATTTCTTCAAAGGTCTCTTAATTTTTTATTGAAAACTGGACACTTTAGATAATATATTGCTGCAGCTTTAGATTCTAATTGTTTTTCCCTTTGAAAGGGTTGCTGTGTTTTTGTTTGGGTAACTGGGATACAATTGAAATCTGTCTCTCCTGTACTGTGTTGTTGCTTATGTCTCTGCTCAGTTTTTAAATTTTTTTCTCTTTTAACTTTTAAACCTGGCTTTCTATTCTTTGCTCTTGTCCTTTCCAGCATAGTTTACTGGTCAGCCAGTGCTTGGTCAGAAATTGTGCTTAAATACCTCCCACCACTAAAGGTTTTTGGCATCTCCTCTGCATAATCCTATAGTGTCAGCGAAGAATATGCTCGATCCATTCATGATCACATCCTCAGGCTAGTGGTACGCTCAATTGCCCTGTCTGCCTGCTGGTGAGATGGTCACTTGCATCAGTAATGCCCCTGAGTATAGGTGTGGCCAACCATTCCACTTTGGGGGCTCCTTTGTTAGTGCAAACACAGATCATCCAGGTCTGTGCCACCTAATTAGGCAGAACCTATTGAGCTGGGGGGGTTGGGAATGGGAGTGGCCCCTACTGTTCTTAATAAAAATCCTACAAGTTTTTATTTTTTAAGATTTAATTATTTATTTGAGAGAGAGAAAGAGAAAGAGCTTATAAGCAGGCGGTGGAGTAGAGGGAGAGAGCCTCCTGAAGCAGGCTTCCAGTTGGGTTGGGAGTCTTACACTGCTCTACCAGGATCCTGAGATCATGACCTGAGCGCAAACCAAGAGTCTGCCACTTCACTGACTCTGCCAGCCAGGCGCCCCAAACCTGCAGTGTTTCTTTGTTTGTTTGTTTTTAATTTTATTTATTTATTAAAGCGTGTGCAAGCAGGGGGAGAGACAGAGCAAGGGAGAAGCTGACTTCCCCGAGCAGGGAGCCTGACAGGGGCTCCATCCCAGGACCCTGAGATCATGACCTGAGATGAAGGCAGATGCTTAACTGACCAGGTTCCCTGATACTGCAGGTTCTTAAGCATCAGCAATTCTCTTTGTGTATGGATTTGATAGATTTCCAGAGCTCTGAAGTGGTTTTATTATTTTTTTAAAGATTTATTTATTTATTTATTTGAAAGAGAGAGAGAGAGAGCGCACACCCAAGTGGGAGGGAGGAGAAAGAATCTCAGGCAGACTCCACCCAGTGGAGAGCCCGATGTGGGGGTGCAGTGTGTTTGTGTGTGGGGGTCCCCGATGCAGGGCTGATGTCATGACTCAGATCACGACCTGAACTGAAACCAGAAGTCAGGTGCCCAGCCAACTGGTGCTCCTGAAGTAGTTGTTTTGATTAATTTTGTCTTGTTTTATAATTACATTTTGGGAGTATTAGCTGACCCTTTCCCTTGCTCATAACCAGAAGTGTCCTGCTTTACCAGTACTTCTGAAACCCTGCATATTCGTAATCTATCATCTCTTCCTCACACTGAGGCAACCATTATCTTAACATTTTGATAATCATTCCTGAGCCTTTTGTTTTTTAAAGATTTTGTTTAGGGGTGCTTGGGTGGCTCAGTGGGTTAAAGCCTCTGCCTTTGGCTGGGGTCATGATTCCAGGGTCCTGGGATCGAGCCACACATCGGGCTCTCTCCTCGGCAGGGAGCCTGCTTCCTCCTCTCTCTCTCTCTGCCTGCCTCTCTGCCTACTTGTGATCTGTATTTGTCAAATAAATAATAAAATCTTTAAAAAATAAAGATTTTGTTTATTTATTTGATAGACAGAGATCATAAGTATGCAGAGAGGCAGGTAGAGAGAGAAGGGGAAGCAGGCTCCCTGCCAAGCAGAGAGCCCGATGTGGGGCTCAATAGCAGGACCCTGAGATCATGACCTGAGCCGAAGGCAGAGGCTTTAACCCACTGAACCACCCAGGTGCCCTCATTCCTGAGCTTTTTAAAGTCGTTTTAAAGCACAACTAAGTATCCATATATATTATGTCATTTCATATTGTGTTGATTTGAACTTTATATATACTGAATGACATAGGGTTTTTTGGTTTTGTTTTTGCAATTTGCCTTTTTTGTTTTGTTTTGTTTTAAAGAATTTATTTATTTGACAGAGAGTGAGAGAAGGAGAGAGAGCACAAGTCGGGGGAGCAGCAGAGGGAGAGGGGGAAGCAGGCTCCCTGCTGAGCAGGGAGCCCGATGCAGGACTTGATCCCAGGATCCTGAGATCATGACCTGAGCCGAAGGCAGAGGCTTAACCCACTGAGCCACCCAGGTGCCCCTGTTTTGTTTTTACTTACCATTGTTTTCATTGTTTTATCCATGTTGATGTAGTTGTCTTTTGTGTCCATTGCTATATGCTGCTTTATTGTAGCAGTGTACCACAACTTATTTTTCCATTCCACTGTTTGTCAGTAGATGTTCTGTTTTTGTTTTGTCTATCACAGAAACAGTGCTGCTATGACACATGGTTTCTCTAGACAGTGTTTTTTAAGCTTTTAGGTCACCACCTATTGGGTTGTGAAATCAATTGACTGAGTCATGACTAACACTAAAATTTTTTAAATACATAGAATGAAAAAATATCTGAGTGCTTTACATAAGTTTTTGTCTCACAGATGTAACCACAGGAAGCTCCAAACTCCTAAGTCACCCCTTATTTCTTGCATTTCAGAAAGCACTGCACATTCCCTGTTGTTTGCCCTCCCCTCCTTCTCCACCTCTTTTCTACTTTGGTTCATCATCAGCAAAATCACCAATATTCTTTTTTTAAATTTTTATAAAGATTTTATTTATTTATTTGACAGAGATCACAAGTAGGCAGAGAGGCAGGCAGAAAGAAAGAGAGAGGAGGAAGCGGGCTCCCCGCTGAGCAGAGAGCCTGATGTGGGGCTTGATCCCAGGACCCTGAGATCATGACCCGAGCTGAAGGCAGAGGCTTAATCCACTGAGCCACCCAGGTGCCCCCCAAATCACCAATATTCTTAACTTCCTCTCTGAACTTCCCCTTTACCTTCTTGCACTAGTAATACTGTGGCTTTCCACTGAGGGTACAGCTTCATCTTGCAAGGGGTACCTGTGCTTTTTTTTTTCCTCCTGCAGTCCTTATCAACTCTGCCTGGATTTCCTTGTTCCTCACTGCCACTTTGCAGGTAATTTTCCTCTTCATTAATCCCCATATTGTTGTCCTCTTTTGACCACTGACTGTGGTGATTTTTGTTCCTTGCTTAGTGTCATTTTGTCCATTATTACTTTTGTCTTAATTAATTCTTCCTGATTTTAGTATATACAGATGATCTTCTCACAGTGCCCACTCAGTTCTGTGAACTTTCTCATAATGATTTTGTACTCCACCTCAGCCAGGTATTTCCACAGTCCTACTCTAACCAATGCTTCTCAAACTATTTGTTGTGATGAACTAGCATGTGTGTGTGTGTGTGTGTGTGTGTGTGTATACACACATTTTTTTTTAAAAGATCTTATTTATTTATTAGAGAGGGAGAGAACTTGTGTGTGTATGTGAGCCAGGGAGAGTGGGGGATGTGATGGGAAGGGAGAGAGGGAGGAGCAGACTCTCCCCTGAGCAGGGAGCCTGGCATGGGGCTCGATCCCAGGACCCTGAGATCATGACCTGAGCCAAAGGCAGGCACTTAACCTATTGAGCCACACAAGTGCCCCAAGACCAGTATATTTTTACTTCCAATCCATCGCTGGTGGATTTTTTGGGTAAAATACAATTAATTAAGGTGCCTGGGTGGCTCAGTGAGTTAAGTATCTGCCTTTGCTCAGGCCATGATACCGGGGTCCTGGGATCAGGCCTCTTTCTCTCTTTGTCTTTCATGAATAAATAAATAAAATCTTTTTACAAAATACAGTAAATTACTAGGAAATTGAAATGCTGTTTCGTTGTCATGACAATACCAAATTGCTATAGGTCTCTAGTCAGTTTTCTTAATTTCTATACTTCTCTCACTGCAGACAGTCCTTTAAGAACACCACTTTGAGTGGCACTATTTTAGATCTCATTAGTTACCAATAAATGCAACCCTTCTGTAATCTGTTTCATTCACAGTACTCTTGGACTACCACCTTCTTTATGCAATTCACTATAGTACCTTGACTCCACTGGGATGTTCATTCCATTGGACGTTTTCACTGCCCTCTCCCTTCTGACTGTGATCATTATAGTCATTTCCTTGTGTACACTCTTCTTTCTTGCACTGATCTACTTGCTTGGTAAAACTAGAATTCTGGTTAAACCAACTTCTTCCTCCTCTGTGCTTGGACTTAAACAGCTGAATTTCAGAGGAGAACAACATACCTATGTGTGCCAGTCTCACTTGAAGTTCATGTTGCAACCCTTAAAGTGGGACCTTATTACTGTCTGAAAATCATATACTATACTACTCTAGTGTCTTCACTTTCATAATACTTTTTCACACCTTGTTTTCTGATCAGCTCACCACCACCTCATTCATCCTCACTCAATGATGACCTTGCTTTCCACTTCCTTGAAAAATTTGTAGTAAGAGGGAACTTCCATAGATTCCCGTTATGTTTATCATTCATTGGGCCTGAAAATTAGGATGACACCTTTTGTCTTGACACATTCTGTCTTAAGGTCTGTTTTGCCTGTTAATCATAGAGATAAATAGATTGGGGGATTATGTGATTTTTTTCATTTTACAATTTTTTATTTCTCTAAACCTTTTATAAGTCCCTGTGTATGGTAGATGGACAGTGAACAGTAACACAGTTAACTATAATTATGCAAAGTGCTGTGGAAGAAAATAGGTGTGTAATCTGTATATAACAAGGAACCTCTTAGTAAGGTACCAAAGGCTATCCCAAGGAAATGATACTTATTCTGATATCTGTGAAGAATAGCCAATAAGGGAGAAGGCTCAAAATGAGTGTGAAAGGCCAGAGATCTGGAAAAGTTGCTTATTCTTTGTATCCGGAAGGAGTTAGGGTGTGAGTGGCCCAAGATGAAACTGGGGATGTGGGCAGAGGTTTTGAGCAGGGAAGAGCAATTGCACACTACCTTCTTCCCTAAGTTTGTGTTGATGATCCCTCCCTAGCGTGGAAATTGAGTAGTATTGCAAATTATTCTTTTTGATGCTCTATAAATTATTGTGCTTAGTAGTTTTATTCTCACATTTTCTGTAGCGAGTGTTAGAATCCTTTTCCATTTTCACAAACCTCCAAACTTGCTCTTTTCATCTTGCATTAAGTTTTGCTGACCAAGAATGAGGTCTGATATGAGAGAAACTCCCTCCAGATTTTCACAGTAGCCTCATTTAGCCTTATACTTTGTACTTTTCACTTCGTTTCCCTTAATACTTTACACTTCTCTGTCTCAGAGGGGCAGGGTATTGCTTTCTTTCCATGGTTTGGCTCTCCTATCTGTCCTCATCTTTTGTTATCTTAGTTTCCTAATGAATACAGGACTAATAAATGCTGCATTTTGATTGTCCAGAACTGACAGCCTGTTTTCAATTTGTTTATTTTCTTAAAGACTTCATTTATGTGAGAGAGTGTGTGTGTGTACACAAGTGGGGAGTTAGAGGGGTGGAGAGAGAGGGGGGAGAAGTAGACTCCTCACTGAGCAGGGAGCCTGATGCAGGCTCAATCCCAGGACGCTGGGATCATGACCTGAGCTGAAGGCAGATGCTTTACTGATTGAGCCACTCAGGCACCCCTTTACTTTTTTTTTTTTTTTTTTTTAAAGATTTTATTTATTTATCAGAGAGAGAGGGGGAGAGAGCGAGCACAGGCAGACAAAATGGCAGGCAGAGGCAGAGGGAGAAGCAGGCTCCCCGCCGAGCAAGGAGCCCGATGTGGGACTCGATCCCAGGACGCTGGGATCATGACCTGAGCCGAAGGCAGCTGCTTAACCAACTGAGCCACCCAGGCGTCCCACTTTTGTTTTTTTAAAAAGATTTATTATTTATTTTGGAGAAAGCAAAAGAGTGCAAGCCCTTGGGAGAGTGAGTAGGGGGAAGGACAGAGGGAAAGACCCTTCAAGCAGACTCCCATTTGGGCTCAGGGCTCAGTCTTACAACCTATGAGATCATGACCTGAGCCCAGACCAAGACAACGATGCTTAACCGACTGTGCCACCGAGGCACCACTGACAGCCTGATTTTTAAAATTACTGCATATAATCCTTTTTAAAGGGAAGAGGGAAACTCCTCAGGTAGAACTCAAGTTGCCTTGACCTACTCTCCTCTCGGTCATCTCCTTGCTCTTGTAAGACATTTATAAAATACTTTATGTGGAATCTACAAAAAACTCTTCCTATAAAAACATTATATTTGCCTTGTAAAAATGTTGTTCTGTTCTTTATAGAGCAGGTTGATGGGCAGGAGTAACACTGAACATAGGAGATGATGATTATTGATTGTTCCATTGAAAAATAAATTATGGAGATTGTGTTTAGAGTGGTTGACAGTGAGATGGAGAATACTAGTCTGGAAATATGAGGTAGGACTGATAGGAATTAGTGAATGATGAGATGTAATGAATAAAGGAGAAGGCATTGTCAAGGGTAACCCTCAGGTTTATGACATGAGCAACTGAAGTAATAGTGTTGTTATTTTTTAAAAAAGATTTATTTATTTTATAGATAGGGAGAAAGCATATGTGCAAGAGCGGACGCAGGGCGGAGGAGGCAGAGGGAAGAGACTTTTCAGCAGATCCTGCGCTCAGCATGGAGCTTGATGTGGGGCTCAACCTCATAATCCTGAGTAGGACCTGACCTCACCCGGAGTCAGGTGTTCATTTGTGCCACCCCGGTGACCCTAGTGCTGTTTTTATGAGCTAGGGAAAGTTAGAGAACGACCAGAGTGGGGTAATACAGAGATGACTAATTTGGTTTTGGAAATGAAGAGGTTGTGATACCTTTGTGAAATCGAAATGCAGATGTCGGTTGGCTGTTTGGGTAGACTGGATAGAGCTTGGAGAAGAGCTGAGATGGAGAGACAGAATTACTAGTATAGGGATGGTATTGGAAACTGGATGTAGAAGAGGTTTACTTTGATGGGTGTGAAAAGGACCTAGTCCTAGGAGTAACACTGGAGGTTTGGTAGAGTAAGTTAAGTCTGTTATAAAGTAGGCTGAGAAGGAGCAACCAGAATAAAGGAAACCTTGGAAACCAAAGAAAAACATTAGCTTAAGGAGAAGAGGGGAGTGGTTAAACATAGAATGCTGCTTAGACGTTAAGATGAGGGCCAAGCTGTTTGTTGGCTTTAGATATACCAGGGTCATTAATGTTCTGCTGCTCTACAGGTTTAATAAAAGCAGATGTCAGATGGGATTGGGTTGAAGAGTATGAGAGGTAAGGAAGTAGAGGCTGGGAATTTAGACAACTCTCTTAATGAGGTGGTGAAAGAAGAGAATGGTTTCTGGAGGAGATGTGAGGTTGAGGTGGTAAGTAGAAGGAGAATTTTTTCAAATGAATGAGTAAATGGATGAATGGATGATCCATTTGAGTGGGAGAAGTTGATGAATGTATATCCTTGTAGAAGGGGACTGCCATTAGAATGGAGGGAAGAACAGCATGGTGGAAAATGCTGTTCTAAGGAAATAAATGCTGTATTTACTATTTCATTTACTTAAATGCTTATTTACTATTTCATTGTGAATTTACTATTCTACCAGGTGGTTGAGAGCCTTTTATCCCATTTATAAGATGCAACTATTATTTGATAGTTTTATCTTTTTCTATTGCCAGCTACTTTTAATTACCTCTACCAAGGGGCGCCTGGGTGGCTCAGTGGGTTGAAGCCTCTGCTTTCGGCTCAGGTCATGGTCTCAGGGTCCTGGGATCGAGTCCCGCATTGGGCTCTCTTCTCGTCAGGGAGTCTGCTTCCTCCTCTCTCTCTGCCTGCCTCTCTGCCTGCTTGTGATCTCTGTCTGTCAAATAAATTAAAAAAAAAAAATTACCTCTACCAAGAATATCCATGTATTTTCCTGGACCAACAACAATATATGCAGTAAATACTGTGGTTGTTGGGGAAGATTACTTTGTACACATGGCATCTTTCCCCACTGTGTTTAGGGCACTTTATTTTTATTCTGCTGCAGAGAGTTTTGTCAGAGCTTGTATTTTCACTTCCTGTGACTTTTTCTTCCTTTGTGTTTTATGAATTATGACAAAATTCCGCTACAGGGGGGAGACTCTAATTGACTTCACTGACTAAATTTGACCTGAACAGTGGTTGCTGTTATGAGCAGAAAGGTGCAGCTCCCCTTTTATTCAGAAGACTTTTCAGTAGACTTGTATGGTTTTTTTTTTAATTTTTAATTTTTTATAAACATATATTTTTATCCTCAGGGGTACAGGTCTGTGAATCGCCAGGTTTACACACTTCACAGCACTCACCAAAGCATATACCCTCCCCAATGTCCATAACCCCACCACTTTCTCCCAACCCCCCTCCCCCCAGCAACCCTCAGTTTGTTTTGTGAGATTAAGAGTCACTTATGGTTTGTCTCCCTCCCAATCCCATCTTGTTTCATTTATTCTTCTCCTACCCACTTAAGCCCCCATGTTGCACCACCACTTCCTCATATCAGGGAGATCATATGATAGTTGTCTTTCTCCGCTTGACTTACTTCACTAAGCATGATACGCTCTAGTTCATGTTGTCACAGATGGCAAGATTTCATTTCTTTTGATGGCTGCATAGTATTCCATTGTGTATATATACCACATCTTCTTGATCCATTCATCTGTTGATGGACATCTAGGTTCTTTCCATAGTTTGGCTATTGTGGACATTGCTGCTATCCGAACGTTTATAGTAGACTTGTATGTTTGATTGGGGTTTTGAATAGGTAATACTTGCATGTGATAATAGAATCAAGAGGTAAAAACAAAACAAAGGTCTTTTGACTCCTGTTCTCTCATTTGCTTTCTTTCCTTGCCAAATTAGCTGCTGTTACCTGTTTTCTTGAGTATCTTTCTAGAGATTCTGTACATACGCTGACGAACTCACAAGTATAATTTTGTTCTTTATTTACACAAATGGTATAATGTACTTTTTTAAATTCATTTAACATTATGTATTGAAAATTGCTCCATATTAGTGTATTAAAGAACCTTTTCATCCTTTATGGCCACATTGTATGGACATGTCACTGTTAGCTAACAGGTGTCCTACTCATGGTTGATGCTAGTGTTTGTGATTAAAATTGCTTTTTTTAGGCAGCAGAAGTTGTAAACTTGTCAATAAACTCTTAAATATATGAATCTTGAAATGAAAGATAATTGAGTTGTCATATTGAAAGACAATGATAATGTGATGTTTTCTTACAAAGAAAAACAGTCTGGATTTATTTGTCCTACCCACACAATTTATTTACTGAACAAACAGGAGTTTTTTTTTTAAATTTTATTTATGTATTTGACAGAGATGGCAAGAGAGGGAACATAAGCAGGAGGAGTGGGAGAGGGAGAAGCCAGCTTTCTGATGAGCAGGGAGCCTGATGTGGGGCTTGATCCTAGGACCCCGAGATCATGATTTGAGCCAAAGGCAGACACTTAACAACTGAGCCACCCAAGCAACACATAGGAGTTTTATGGTCATATTAACATATTCACTTTTCCACCTGATGTTATATTATGTACTTAAAAAGTTCCAGGGCTTCCTGCTTTCAAAAATTAGAGACTTTTGATTCTTTTTTTTTTTTTTTTTTAAAGATTTTATTTATTTATTTGACAGACAGAGATCACAAGCAGGCAGAGAGGCAGGCAGAGAGAAAGGGGGAAGCAGGCTCCCCGCTGAGCAGAGAGCCCGACGTGGGGCTTGATCCCAGGACCCTGGGATCATGACCCGAGCCGAAGGCAGAGGCTTTAACCCACTGAGCCACCCAGGCGCCCCGAGACTTTTGATTCTTATGCTTTATTTATTTCTGACATCAATTTCATTTGAGTATATTTCTAAAATATTTCAGCTGTAAAAAATTGTTTTATTCTGGAATATATAACATCATTCTCTACAGACGAGTCAACTCTCATTTTTATTTAGTTAGAAAATCTTGATCTATTCCTCATATTTGGAGTAATTCATATCTGAATATTTTATTTCCTGTTTGTATTGCCAACATGCTTTAGTTATGACACTGGCAGTTTCCTGGTTTAACTTTCACTCCCTCTGTTGGCTTTCAGAGGTGTTACATTCCTTTTGGAATTGTGTTAGGAATAACATTTATGCTTATTTTCATCTAATTCAAAAATTAGTATTGATGCAAATATGCATATGAAATAGGCTACATATGGGATTGTTTTACATTAATGAATGTTTCAGTGGCCGCAGATGTTCTGGTTTTCATGAATGTGTTGAGGAACCTTCATCAGAATGTCTGTTTCATCAGCAGCTGAGAACAAGGCCATGAAAAACAAAAAATAGGAACATAGAATATTCATGTTTATAGTAAGCAAAAAGTAGGCTTGGTATGTTAGATCAAGGAAAGGATATTCTGAGTATCTTCTGGTTGCTGTCTACCATATATTAAACTGTTAGTAGAGTTGATAGAGCGGAATGAAGATGTCTTCTGGCACCTAATTAGCACACCATCTAGCTCAGTGTTTGTATCTGTCACCATTGGGACATCATAATTGCCTTCCGTAACATCACATGTACAGAGAGATATTTACTTGTTTTGCACATTCTTAGCACCATCCTTTTAAACCCAGACCACGAGGTAATGAAGTTTGCTCTGTATAGGTTACAACTCTTGTGTTTAAAGATTGTGTCTGGGGCGCCTGGGTGGCTCAGTGGTTTAGGCTGCTGCCTTCGGCTCAGGTCATGATCTCAGGGTCCTGGGATCGAGTCCCGCATCGGGCTCTCTGCTCAGCAGGGAGCCTGCTTCCCTCTCTCTCTCTCTGCCTGCCTCTCCATCTACTTGTGATTTCTCTCTGTCAAATAAATGAATAAAATCTTTAAAAAAAAAAAATAAAGATTGTGTCTGTCCTGTTTCTCCATGATTAAGTAGAGTTGTAGCACACTCAGTACGGGAAGGATGTTAGGTTCTCATGTTAGCATATGGGGCATCTAGGTGGCCCAGTCAGTTGAAATCCAACTCTTGGTTTCCACTCAGGTCATGATCTCAGGGTCTTGGGATCTAGCCCTGAGGTCAGGGAGGAGTCTGCTTGAGATTCTCTCCTTTTCCCTCTCTCTCCTCTGCCCCTCTTCCCACTCATGCTTTCTCAAATAAATAAAATATTATAAAAAAGAAGTTAGCTTATAAGGCGGAGAATGTATGTAGGGTGTTTTAAGCTCCTTAAGTCATTCATAGACTATAGTATACTAGGTTTCCTGGGTTCACAAAGTAGTTGGTCTGTATTTAATGGCTGCTGTTTATGAAACAAAACATGTTGAAACACTAGGCTCACATTCAGCCTGATGAGAGGTATGTGGGAACTAGGAAAGGAGTGTGAGGAAACAGCGTAGTGAGGCCTGGCCTCTTCATACGCGTGTAGAGCAGCTTCTTCTGAGAGGAATAGCACAGAGGTTTTGATGCATACAGTTACTTTGGGTGCTCATTTGCCAAATGCATGTAATTGAAAGGGTTTTTTTTTTTTTTTTTTTTTTTAAATGTAAGTGTGTATATTTGATGTTACTCCACTATAACTTCCTCTCTTTGAGGATTTGAATATAAAAGTAATCATTCTAGCTAACTTTTTCTGAGACTAGTTTGCCTTTTTTTTTTTTTTTAAGATTTTATTTATTTATTTCACACAGAGAGAGATCACAAGTAGGTAGAGAGGTCAGCAGAAAGAGAAGGGGAAGCAGGCTCCCTGCTGAGCAAAGAGCCCGATGCAGTGCTCAATCCTAGGACCCTGAGACCATGACCTGAGCCGAAGGCAGAGGCTTAACCCACTGAGCCACCCAGGCACCCCTGAGACTAGTTTTTTTGAAGCATTCTTTTTCATTGATGTTAAAGTCAGAATATATACATTTTAACTGTATCAGAGTTTTGAGGATCCTTTCTTGAATATTTTAAGTAAAGTTTTAAAATTGAAAATCCTTGTTTGGTTCCTTGCTGGGCTTGCAAGTTCAGTAATTGAGGATCAATATTACACCATTTTTAGTAGTTGTGTATGCTAGTATTTTGATAGTACTAAGTCCTTTGGATTTGACTGTTAAGCAGATGACAGATTTTAAAGGCCTGGCTAAGGGTAACTTTTGCTACTCAGAAAGGTAGGCATGTTGTATAGATAAATAATCTACCATTTCTGTTTATTGATTTTGTGTGTTTTTGTACAGGTTGCTTTCCTGTTGCATCTTTGACCTAGTTTCCTAGACTCTGCTCCATGATTTAACTTGAAAGTCTGAAATGAAGATGGAGGAGGCAGTGGGAAAAGTTGAAGAACTCATTGAGTCTGAAGTCCCTCCAAAAACATCTGAGCAAGAGACAACGAAGGAAGAAGATGGATCTGTAGAACTGGAATCTCAAGTACAGAAAGATGGGGTAGTGGATTCTACCGTTCTGTCTTCAATGCCCTGCTTATTGATGGAACTGAGAAGGGACTCTTCTGAGTCTCAGTTAGCATCCACAGAAAGTGACAAGCCGACCACTGGCCGAGTTTATGAGAGTGACTCCTCTAATCACTGCATGCTTTCTCCTTCCTCTAGTGGTCACCTGGCTGATTCAGACACTTTGTCTTCTGCAGAAGAGAATGAACCCTCTCAGGCAGAGACAGCGGTAGAAGGAGACCCTTCTGGAGTGTCTGGTGCCACAGTTGGGCGCAAGTCTCGGCGTTCTCGATCTGAAAGCGAAACATCTACCATGGCTGCCAAGAAAAACCGGCAATCCAGTGATAAACAGAATGGCCGAGTCGCCAAGGTTAAAGGTCATCGGAGCCAAAAGCACAAGGAGAGAATCAGGCTACTGAGGCAGAAAAGGGAGGCTGCTGCACGAAAGAAGTACAACCTGTTGCAGGACAGTAGTACCAGTGATAGTGACCTGACTTGTGACTCAAGCACGAGCTCATCAGATGATGATGAAGAGGTTTCAGGGAGCAGCAAGACAATCACTGCAGAGATACCAGGTAGAGGATGTTTTTTAAACTGACTGTAGAGCAACCGATGGCATTTCTAAGCTGTCAGGCTCAGTTAGATGAGTGACACTTGAAAAAATCCAGGACCTGCAGCTCTGTGTAAATTTGAAGACTGCAGTGTATTAACAAGACATGGCCAATTTTAAAAACCTGTTCTGAGGTTTCCAGTGCACTTTAGCACATCAGCAAAAAATACTTAAATGGTTAATGATAGGGACAAGATTATTTTTAAGTAATGGAATTTCTCACAAGTCTCTTTCTCTGTAACACATGACCTGAACTCCCATCATTGCCTTTTTAGCACTGCTTAGATTTAATACTGTTCAACATTATTACTAAGTAAATTCTCCTCAGGAATAGGCATTTTGCTTTATTATATAGCCACTGTACTTGAGCTTATGGTGTCTGAAATGACATGTTCCATCTTCTGTTAAAGTTTTCTAGTAGCTGTTCCTCCTAAAACAGTAGTTTTATGAGCTTTTTCCCAGGTCAGTGCATGATGAGATATTTATCCTTGTTGCACATTTTTCTATTCTGAGTTGTCACTTGCATTGGAAAGAATGCTTTTTTGCAGTATTTTCTCTTTACTTTAAGAAGTTTGATAGAAATCTCCTTATTCTAGCTCTCATTGGTGTAAGGGTATGTAATTTATTACATGTTTGACATATCTGCCTTTTCCATATTATCATGACTAGTACTGTGTACTACAAAGGCATTCTTGAGATTTCAAGGTACAAGAATGATGAGGTCTGAATGGTTCTTAATTGGTGAATTCTCATTATTGAAGAGGCTCTTATGATTAGAACATTTTATAAAGTACATGGCATTTAATAGATAATGACAGCATTGTTTATTGCTACATTAAAGAAGGGGAGGTTTTGGTTTTTAAAATTTTATGGGTGACTGTTCTTTCCTCTTATTTTTCTGAAAAGTTTGTTTCTATACATGAAGACAGCATATTGCTGATATACAAAGAATATTTCAAGAAAAATCATATTGGTTAATTGAGACTATAGCCAACCAAACTTACATAAACTCAGTAACAAGAATGATCCTATAGGTGTTCATCTTAAAATAATAAAAGTCTCATCCATATATTACATTAAATAGGCGTTTTTAACAATTAGAAATGCTTACTGTTTTAGTATCTCTTGAACTCCTTTGGTAGTTCCTTGTGTTAAAATTGCTGGGGAGGGGGTTTATTTGAATTTCATCAGTTGAGTGCATGAGAGAAGCAACTTCGGGGTTGTTCTCAGACACATTCTAAGTATGTTTCAGTTTTTCATTTAATATTTTTTAGAAAGCTTGATTAGCACCTGTAAAATTGTTCATGCATTCTTATGTCCTGTGTTCTGATCTGTTAATCAAGATCATGATGATACAGTGCTTAATTTTACTCACTAAACAGAGTTTTAGGTAACCACCCCAATATTTTGCCTCCTTATGGAAAGGGAAAAGAAGGTGGGTGAACAGAATAGACCCAGTTATAGAGGTGGCATGAGAAATGTGTTCATGGGCACTGTCCTGTTTGGGTCACATAGGTTAGGTGTGCTTTGTTTATATTATCCAGATTTCCTTGCTATTTGACTACTTTCACCAGTGTTTAAAACTTCCAAAACCCTGGTGGTCTGTTTCTTGTCTATTCTGAATTATATACAAACCAAAAGACCAAAGTAAGTTATCTGAGTCTGTGATTTAATTTCTCTTGCTCACAGCATTTAGTAAGGTTGTGGCTTTTGAAAGTTTGTAGGGTTTTCTAAGGTAATCCCGGAGAATCAAATGGTAGGTAAGGTGCTGGGCCACTTTATCTGACCACCTAGATTGTGTGCACTGCACAGGTTCGGGAGGTGCTGTTCATATGAGCGGGTATATAAAGCAGCAAAGATGGAGCAGCTGAAGTTTAAGTATTAGGAGGTTCCTTTCAAATGTCCATATTGCTACTCCTAAAAAATTATGACATTGTGCGTCTCTAATGTAATAATTATGTATATGTAAGTTTTCCTGAGTCACATTATGAGTTCAGGGAAGGGGATGCATTCAACCTAATAGCAAGGGCAATTGTTGAAAAGTTGTATAAATTGTAAAGATTGAATAAATTATGAACTGACTTGGATAAATTATGACTGACTTGAACGTAGACATTCAGGTGAACTTAAACTCAATGTGCCTGACAGAATCTCTTGGATGTTGACGTTTGAATCAAGCTGTTTACACAGAATGGATATCAAGGGGAAAAGTAAAAACAGATTCTTGCTATCCTTTTTCATTAAGGTACCACTGATTTAGTAATTCAGAAAATGCTTCATTTATAAACTTTATCAGCAGCATAAATGTTGAAGGAATTAGACTTAAAAGTTCTTTTACACCAATTTTACAATTAATGCATTTTCTTTTTTCATTTTTATTTTTTTAATGCATTTTCTTTTAAAGAGTGAAAATGGTGGAGACTTCTGTATTTTATAGTGCACGATCATGTTTAATTGAGTTTGATATTTGGAAACAAATGTTTATGAAGATTATTTTTTAGTTAACAGTTAACTGACAGGCAGCTTATTATCCATGCTAAATCATTTTCTCCATGAAGTTTTTGAGGCTGTATTGCTGTTTTACGAAAGTGTTTGGAGAGATCATGTCAAGATAATTCTGACAGTTCTTGCACTTGGGGGACTTAGAGGTGAGCAAAATAGAGTATTTTATAGTGAATATTAATGTGAAAATACTTTGTAGTGGTCTTGAGTATTCAAGGTTTTTAATCAAATATCTCATTTATCTTTATAGATGATCTTTTTGTACTTTTTTTTTTAAGATTTTATTTATTTATTTGATACAGAGAGAGAGATCACAAGTAGGCAGAGAGGCAGGCAGAGCGGGGGAAGCAGGCTCCCTGCTGAGCAGAGAGCCCTATGTGGGGCTCAATCCCAGGACCTTGAGATCATGACCTTAGCCGAAGGCAGAGGCTTAACCCACTGAGCCACCCAGGTGCCCCTCTTTTTGTACTTTTAATCACTCTTTGCAGTTTTATAGTTGGATAGTTGGACATCATTTCTCTGTAAAATCACTTTGAGTTGAAGCTAGTTCTGTAAAGTCTGCTCTTGCAGGGAATTTTGATTTTAGTGAATATGAATGATGGACATCGGACTTCATTCAGGTAAAGAAATTAGTTCTCTAAAGAGACTTACTTAGGTCCATCAGTGTACATGGGGAGCAAGGAAAAGTTTTTTCCAATAACTTTTTTCTTTTTTTAAGATTTTACTTATTTGAGACAGCGAGCGAGAGAGCAGGAGTGAGGGGGAGCAAAGGGAGATGCATACTCCCCACTGAGCAGGGAGCTTGACACGGCTTGATCCCGGGACCCCAAGGATCATGACCTGAGCTGAAGGCAGACGCTTCACTGAATGAGGCACCCAGGCTCCCATAACTGTTGTTTTTGATAAATATTTAGTATAGAGTAAACCTGAGGGTAGCTTCATCTTGTCTTGGCTGTAATGACCTGCTTTTGTGTGCTTTAAAAGTCCATCATATAAATGCCTCTTCAGACTGAGGTTCCAAAAATAGTACCCACCTTTGTTAGGTAAGGGTCAATTATCTAATTTTGCATTTAGAAAATCTCTATTTCGGAGAATGTCAGGGAGGCTGTTGAGGACAGCTGTTCAAGATCATGTAATTTGCAGTCCATGTGGCCAGGTCAGCCCCGCTGAAGCCAGGATCTTGGTATCCCTTATTCACCATACACATTTATTCCCTGAAATGCATCCTGATAAGCTATTATCTTAGCTCATAGTGTTTCTGAGGCAGAGACTTACTATGCTTCATCAACTAATTCTTGTTTGAAAATGAAAAAGAATTTTTTTAAGTAGTAAATGCTTTGTAGAAAATTTTGAAAACAGAAAAATATGAAGTAGAAGATTAAAATCACCCACAATCCTGCTTTTGTTAACATTTGAGTATGTTGCCTTTTATAATATGTAACAAAATTCACTACCCTATATATACTTCCATCTTCCTTTCCTCTTAACATTGCGTTTTGAACATTTTAACAAAACACAATATTCTCCCTAAAATGTGTGGATTTTGAATTATTTAGCTGACTGTAAGATAAATTCCCCAGTGTTGGGCCTTTGAGCTGTTTTTAGTTTTTGCTATTATGAGAAAAGGCTATGAATACTTTAAGGCTCTTGACACAGACTGCTTTTTAGAATATATTAAGTTTATTGCATCCAGGAGTTTATGTTCGTCGCATTATATTCTTACTGTTGAACATTTATATTTTTAAAAAGTCTTGCAGATTTGATGGAAGAATTGTATCTTAGTGTTAATTTGCATTTCTTTGATTACTAGTGAAGCTGAAAAATCATGTTTGGCCATTTGTTATTTTGGTAAACATTCTATTCACACTCTTCGCACATTTTCCTCCTGCCACATTTGTTTTTCTTACTGATTGGTGAGTGTTCTTAGCCTGTTGGGGATTGAATTACTTGAAAATTTTTTATATTAAGCAGTGGGAACTCAAGGGCGAAGACCCCAAGCCCACATCAGCAGTCCTTAACAGATTTTTTCCTGGATTGAATATGAAGTGGCTAAAAGCGCCACCTTCCCATTTTAAGCCTCTTGTATTCTTACTGTATTTTAGGAGACTCACTGATAACAAAGCACTGAGACATAGTAATCAGGTGGAAACTGCCTATTTTCAGCTTAGTAAATGCAAACAAGGCAGGTAAAATCTGCAGTTTTCAATCTGACTATAGGTTAGAATCACTTGGGAGCATTTAAAACTAATGATGCCCAGGCCCCACTCCAGACCAATTCAATCAGGATCTCTGGGTCTCACCCAAGGCATCAGCATTTTTTCCCAGCTTTTTTGAGATACAGTTGAAACACAACATTATGTAAGTTGGAGGTGTACAATGTGGCAATTTGGTATTATGCATATATTGCAGAATGATTACTGCAGTAGGCTTAGTGCAGATATCTGTCACTTCACATAGGTGTGTTGAGAACATTTAAGATCTGCTCTCAGCAGCTTTCAGATATACAGTACATTATTAATTGCAGTCACCATGCTGTACATTACATCCCAAGAACTTATTCATCCTATAATTGGAAGTTTGTACCCTTTGATCACTTTTACCCATCTCCGTATTCATCCACAGTATATACTGTATGAGTTCCCTTATTTTACATTTTACCTACATGTGAGATCATGCGTTTTTAAAGCTCCCCAGGTGATTACCATGAGCTGCCAGGGCTGAGAGCTACTAGTCAGTTAAGTGGTGATGTTTTAAGGCTCCCATAGCTAAAAGTCATTGTGAAACTAGTAGTCTGATTCAGTTCTGTTACTGCTAATGGGCATCAAGTTATGAACAATGGAGTCCAGTTTTTAAAAATCGTATTAGTTATAAAAACCACAACACAGTTCTGTATTAATTAACAAGCATAAGCATTCTTTTCTTTTACTTCAGTTAAGGGATTATTTTCAAAGCATGCATTGTTTAAATGTGGTTTTCTCTGTGGTACAATGTCTGGATAATGTTACTTCAAATTTGGAAGCTTCACAGTCTTACTGGTGGGTATTTTTTGGTCAGTCTCTTACGTTAAAGCACTAAGGTATTATTTTCGGCCTGCTTTTCCTGACTTCCCAAAGTTGAGTGCCTGTATTAACTTTGTGTACATGCAAAAGTGTAAGCTTTGCTTTCAATAAGTCTTTTTTGCAAAGTAGGATTATCTTAGTAGTATTAATAAAAGGACATGCATGTGTTTAAGGTGAGAATATGGTCCCTGGTTTTGTTGTTTTGTTTTGTTTGAAGGTTTTATTTATTCATTTGACAGAGAGAGAGGGGGAAGTAGGCTCTCCGCCCAGCAGAGAGCCCCATGCGGAGCTTGATCTCAGGGACTGTGAGACCATGGCCTGAGCCAAAGGCAGAGGCTTAACCCACTGAGCTACCCAGGACCCCACCCTGGGTTTTTTTTTTTTTTTTTTTTTTAATAGACTGTTTTTTAGAGCAGCTTTAGGGTTGAAGCAAAATTGAGCTGAAGGTACAGAGACTTCCCAAGTATTTTCTGCCCCGACATATGGACAGACTTCCCCACTATCAGCACCCCCACCAAAGGCAGTGATGAACCTGCATTGACTATGCTATCACTCAGAGTCCGTAGTTAATATTAGGGTTCACTCTTCTGTGGGTCTTGACAAATGCATAGTTAATTGGTCCTTGATTTTAATACTTTAAAATGTCTTATTAATCAGTGTTTATTACTACATATTACTACATAGTATACTAAATATACTACATAATACATATTACTACATAATATACTACATATTACTACATAGAGATGTAGTCATCTCTGTGAGGCTGCAACTTATCTCAGTATCCTTAGCATAAGTATTCTTACACCATTTTCTGAATTCAGCCATTTTTCAGTGTTTGCTGAAAAAGAGTAGCACCGGAATCTGAAACAGATCAAAGTAGTCCTCTTAATTACCTATCCTATACACTTAAGTTTATCTATCCAGCACTTGTAATGGGGATAAACTGCTTAAAGAAAGTTTAACATTCTTTAAATTTCACTTAGTGTTTCCATAAGCCAAACACAAAATTTTGGGAAAGGTACGTTCTTGAGAAAGTTTTTGTATGAACAAGATATATATTTTTTTAAACATGAGGACAAGGGATGGAGTGGTCAGGGGAAAAGTAATAATATCAAAGAATAATAAACTTACTCTATTTGCTAAGTAGAATTGGGCCAAAAATTTGTTTCATAGCCGTTTAGGCATTGAAAAGAGGTGGTATGACTGATTAAACAATTCTCATTATCTAGGAGAAACACTGCTAGTATTTTTTTTTTTTAAGATTTTATTTATTTATTTGACACAGAGAGAGTACAAGCAGGGGGAGTGGCAGGCAGAAGAAGAGGGAGAGGGAGAAGCAGGTTCCTTGTCGAGGTAGGGAGCCTGATGTGGGGATTAATCCCAGGACTCCAGGATCATAACCCAAGCCGAAGGCAGACGCTTAACCGACTGAGCCACCCAGGCACCCCAATACTACTATTCTTAAAACTGAGACCTGGGTGATTTTTCTTTTGCGTCTTCATAAAAAGCCACTATGAGATAAAGTAAACCATATTTTCAGAAGTACCGTGGAATAAATACAATAGAGCATTTCGTATGGCTGTTCTTTGTAAGACTTCTTTGTATAGGTAGAAGGGCTAAGGCCAGGATTGATTGATTTCCATCACTCATTTATTCAGCAGATATTTGAGCACCTACTATGTAGCACGTGAGTGCAGCAGTGAATGAAAAGTCTCTGCTGTCATGGAACTTACTTTTTTTTTGAGGAGATGGATGCTATCAGGAATATACATCATGGATAATAATGAAGCAGGATATAAGAGATAAAGATTGACTAGGAATGGGGTAGAAAAGCTAGTTTAGATAGTACTGTAGTCAGGAGTGGTCTGATGAGGTAACATTTTTAAAATAGTTTTCTAAAGAAAAGAGGTTGGCATTATTAGTTTTATTGGAGACCCAGTCCAATCCAAATCAAAGATAATCACCTAGTTCAAGGATAAAACAATGTTTAGAGGAACAGATCCTGAACTGGAATCCCATGAGATGACTTCCTACTGTGTATTAATAGCTGTACACTGTTCACACATTTGGAAAGTGCTGGACCATGTTGAAATAGGTTTCTTTACTGCAGGACAACTCAGAGCCGTTAATGTGCTCCGCAGAGGAAGAGGATATAATTCGTAGCATATTCTAAACTTAACCACAAAACCTTTTTTTTTGCTTGTTTGTTTTAAATAAAGGCATACCTTTTAGCACTTGCGTAGACCTGGGTTTGTAAAAAGCTGACCCAGAGGCATATACATGGATTGTATATATCCTTTACATAGTTTCCCATAAAGAATATTTTTTAACTTAATACAAGAGCTTTTGATATGAATCAGTCAGTTGAGAATTAATTGTATACTGATTTATTATGGATCAGCTGTGAAAACAGCTTTTAGAATTTTAAAGTTAAAGCAGTGAAAATATCACCTGGGGAGCTTAAAACAAAGTGACCTTCAGTGCCTAGGAGCCCTAGGTTTTGATATTTGTTAAACCACTCCAGGTTTTTATGTTCAGCAGAGGTTGAAAATCACTTACAGATTAATAATTAGTTGTATAGTAACACAATACAGGTTGCTGGGCGAATAATATTGAAGCTGTGAAAAATGGTAGTGTTATGTTACTTAATTTTTCTTGGAGTTACTTTACTTTTGTTAATTTAAGTGCTTGCGTATCAGTGCTTTACATGGCTCTTTTTAGTAATGCTTAAGCCATTTTCCTAAATAGGCATGTCTTAATAAAAAATACAATTTTCTGAATTAATGATGTTTTATCAGATGGCCTCAATGTCTTTAAAGCTGACTTCAGTCGTGCTGGGGGATCTGAAGGAGCGCCCAGGGAAATTCCAGGATTACTTGACAGGGGTGCTGTGTGTGATAGGCACTGCATAGGCAGTGTCCTGGAAGAGGCCATGAGCTGTTTTTCCAAGATGCAGAGGCAGACAGAGGAGAAGTTTCACGTGTGGATGGAAAAGCTAACTCACCTTGACAGTGGCGAAGAGAACAAGCAGCTGTGGAACCCAGGGAACTTAAAATGCAACTAGTTGGCCAAAGAATTTCCCCTCTCACCCAGTCAGGTGCTTATATGCAGATGCCTGATTTCCAAGAACTACCACAGCAGCCCTTTGGTTCTTGTGTGACTTGTCGAAATGTTGACAGTACAGAATTCCCGAAGACTTTTAACAGTTTTCCAGCTAACTTTGCCAAAAATGGCAATATTACAGAACAGCCTTTGAATCTGTCACAAATTCAGTTGTGTTTACTATCTGGTTTTTGGATTGTATAAGAAGGAATATAGTTTTGCCTATTTTAAGTTTCTTTTGATGGTGTTTTAAAAATTATGATAGTAAACAGTTTCTTTTTTAAAAATTAGATATTCAAAACAGCAGAATTGGATAAATTTTAGCTTGTGTTTCATTACATTTGGTTGGAACATAGAACCATATTTAGATGATAATAGGAGCGATCTTCATCTTTATGCTTTTTTGTGCCAAAAATATAAATAAGATATAAGATAGGGAATGTTAGTGAATCCAGATAGTTAAGTGATTAATTCCTTGAGAATCTCTTAGCATTTATTCTCTAAAAACACTGTTGACTCCCTTCTATTTTCAGCAGAAGAAATCATGTAATTAATCCCACTCTGAAGATCATAAATGATGAATGTACTGCATGAACATTTTTATATCATTCTTCCATATGTCATTTAATGAATGCATTTGTTGCTTGTCTTTAATGAATTATAACTTTCAGTAACATATGTATGTAGGAAGAATGAATTAGCTTTTGAGGAAATGTATACTACCTACTATGCAAGATATTGTAGAGAAAGCAGAATAGAATGGAATTTGATTATATGCATGAGAATTTTTCATTGCTACATAGATGAATTTGTATCTTCAGCATTAACTTAAAGCTCAGCGCCTGAGTAACTTGGCAGACAACATTTGGTGAAATTGTCTGGTTCCCTGATGTAAAGGGTACTTCTAGAGGAAACAGATGAAATGTTCACACTGTTAATTAAGGGTGTATATTGAATGGGTTTTTTCATTTACTAGTCACTAAGTATATTAGCTAATGTACTACCGATTTAATTTTGTTTTTAATCCCTAGACAGAAAATAAATGGCCCTTTGGCATGTTAAAGGCCCATAAGTATGTCAAAGGGGAGAAAACATCACAGGATTGAAAGTCTTACAACATGATAGCTGTTTTTATGTGTAGCCTGGGATTGGGAAATATTGATATTTTATCTTTTCAGGGTTGGTAAGACTATTGTGAGAAACTGCTAAATTAGGATGAAATTTTTAAATAGGAATATGTAACCTTGATAACACTTTTTTTTAAACATTTTGCTTTATATTTGATTTACTTAAAATAAAAATTTATTAGTCTTTTCCTTCAAATTTATAACTTCTCAATATGAAAAAGGGTAATATTTTAATATTTAATGAAATTGCAACTTTGGGAGAACTGTAATTCTCTGTTTTGTAAGAGAAGGATGGGTGGTTTACATAACAATGAAGACCTTTATTTTAATAATTTATCAGTAACTTTACTCAGAAAATTGTCAGTACATTTTCTGTTTAGTTCTTTATCCAAATATTTGTTACTTCTAAATTAACTGTAATAGAACAAGTCACTTTTTTTCTTCTCTAGTTTTTGTTATTCGAAAAATAAACTGGGTGTTTTTTTTTTTTTTTTCTCTTTTTTTTTTTTCTTTTTTCTTTTTAGAAACTGATGGATAAGGAGTTGGGAGTTAACTTTGGGGGAGGCTTGTTAATGTGCTCCATTCTTTTTGGAGAATGTGTGGTAGGAATTGATGAAAAAGACTAGAAGTCTCTTCTTTATTGTGTAATGACTGTCAGATTTCCTGAACTTGGTATTTGACAAATAGGGGTAAGGTTTGAACACCAGTGCAACTTGCAATAAATTTCTTAACATCAGCTAAGCTCTTACATAATGTTAGTATGAATTTTTACCATAAACTGTATAAGAGTTTATTATAACAGATTTCTTTGAAATGATCATGCAACATTTGTAAATGACTTCAGCTAGTGTTTTTCTTTTTTTAGTTTAAGTTTTATATCAACAGAAGAACATACTAGTTTGGGATGACTGACTAGATTATAAGTAATGTGTAATCTTTACTTGAATTTGAGATATTTTCAGGGAAGTTTGTTCTGTCTTCAGTTTCTTACTGGGATCACAGATTTTACTAGATATGGACTTTTAGGCATAAAAAATGTTAATTTAGGGGGGCGCTTAGCTAGCTCTGGTAGAGCATGCAACTCTTGATCTGAGTCAGGAGTTCATACCCCACATTGGGCATGGAACCTACTTAAGAAAATGAAGTTAATTTCAACATGTTAATGTGACTTTTTTTTCTATGCATGTGTAAACGGCTTGAAGCACTTAGCAGGTTTCTTTTTTATTTCATGATTTAATATTTGATATATTAAGCATGTACTGCTGTTTTTTATTTTTAAAATAGAAAATATGAATTCATCTTTTAAGAATAACACAAATTATTCCTAGTATTGATTGGATATATTCTAGTTTTTGTTACTAGATAATTGAGCAAAAAGTCTACAGATATATTTTTGCATTTAAGAGAAAAATGAAAAAATTTCAGTGGAATAGAATTATCAAAGATAGGTTTTAATTGACATTCTAGGTAGGACAAGATTTTAGATATTTAGGAAGGTGTCAAACAGTAATTTTGGGAAGCCTTTCTACATAATTTTGGGTAAAGAGGTGAAAAAAGGTTTTGGTAGAAAGAAAAGGACCACCAAGATACATTGATTTCATTCATAGAATATATTCCAAAATACTAAAATTTATTCTAAAGTAAAATTGGACACTTTGTGGTTTGGAGTGTTTAAGAATAATTTTGAAGCAGAAACATACATGCAAATTTTATCCTGATTTTCAGTTTCTCACAGTGCCTTGAAAATGTGTTGCTCTCTTAGGGAATATTGTTTTGAAAAACAGTAAGTTTTTATATGAGTTGTGCTTTAAAATGATCACACCTTGTCCAGATTGCACAATTTAAAAATACCTATTTTAAAAAAGTTTGATTTTATATTCTGTATATTTAAAGAAGTATCAAGTATTGAAGTAGTTTTAATACATATTTTTATATGATTGCTGTTGTGGATTATTGAATTCTCCTTTAGCGAGTCAAAGTCTTTATCCCTAAAATTATACCCCCTCATCCATGGGGATTATGTCCCAAGACCCACGTGGATGCCTGAAAGAAACCACGGGTAGTACCACTCTACATACATTTTTTTTTTTTTCCTATACAGACATACCTGTGATAAAGTTATATTAACTAGGCACAGTAAGAGATTAACAACAGTAATGAAATAGAACAGTTATAAAAACATATTGTAATTGAAAGTATGTAAATATAATCTGAGAATCTCTCATTGTCCTGTACTCGCCCTTCTTGTGATGATTTGAGGTGATAAAATGGGGTGATGAGAGGAAGTGAGGTGAACGACACATGCGCTATGACGTAGTGTTAGGCTGCTGTTGACCTTCTGACCATTTGTCAGAAGGCGGATCATCTGCTTCTGGACCACTGTTGACTAATGTAACTGAGACCATGGAAGTGAAGCCATGGCTAAAGGGGACTGTTGTACTACAGGGACTACAAATAAGAAATGGAAATGACTTTTGGATCATGTGTGGCATTTTAATGTAGGTATTGTTTTAGAAGTGCCTAGTGGTCCTCCCTAACTTCTCTTGAATTCCCTTAATTTTCCTAGAATTTTACAAAGGGTAAGAGATGTATCCTGTTCTGACCTTTTTGTAGTATATAAAGGGCTAATGCTGGGAAGAAACCTTTCAACCTCTAAAGCATAGACATGGTTGAAATGCTTTTTAATAAAGAATAAAGTCCCATATTTGAGCATGTCATTTCTCTAATGTGTACATATGGAATTAGGTGATGATCTTTAAAAAGGAGCATATCCCCTCAGTAAAGGTAAATGTGTTTTCGGAAGCTCTGTCTACAGACTACTTCCTGCCTACTTTTTACTAATTCAGTGTTCTAAAACATTAAATTTTTAATTATTTTAAGAACATTTAACCAGCAGATTAGAACGATCTGGTTATTCGAGCCATTTGTTAGATAATAATAACTCTCAATTGTATTGATGTGTATTTTGTGCACATTATTAAAAATGAGTGTAATCAAAGCCCAAATAAAATTTTAATTTATAACACAACACAGTGAAATTAAAATCTTATGATGTAATGTTTTGCATGAAGTGCTTTTTTAACTTTAAGAAGTAGAATAAAGGATTCTGTCATTTTGGGGCTCCAAAAGAAAAAGCCTGTCTGTTACTGAATAAGAGGAATGAGAGTCATCTTAAGGATGTGTATGTCTGCGCATGTGTGTGTACACATATGCCCTTCAGAATTCTGAAATAATTTCTGTATTTTTACTAACGTTCTATTTGATAAGTTGTTGGAGACAGATAACTATGTAATAGTCTTACAGGGATTTTATTGGATTTACATCATTAATATCCATTCATTGCTTCTTACTTGTATGTAAGAAAAAGAGTTGCCCACATATAAGCTTAGTTAGCATGATTAAATTGGAGAAAAGTGTTACTTTATGGATATTCTTTTTATTGCCAAGGTTTTTGGCCTCATTTCACTAGCAGACTGAGTAAAAAAATAATTTTGCTTCATTGCTTTTGTCATTCTCTACTGTTACAGATTTACTAGCAGAGATCCAGGTCTCTGGATCTAGGTATATCTCAACTTACCTAAGGTTTATTACTTAAAATTTGTATGCAAATCAGAATATTAGAAATGAAATAATTTAAAATGAATTAAATCTGCTTGTTAATAAAAGAAGTGCCATAGTGAATCTTTTTCTTGAGCAAATCACCCAAGTTGGTATTACTGATAATTTTCATTTTTAATGTCTAGCTGAATTTGCCTAATGCTACAGCTATGTGGAAGTCATAGGAAAGATGGCGAACAGATTTCTTGCTGTTTTTTGTTTAGAATAACAGATTATAGGCATCTTAAGGATGGTGACCTTTTAAAGTAAGTGTACCTGTTACCTTTCTTTAGTTTATACTGATTTCCCTCTCTCCTGTTTGTATTTAAATGATACAGTGATAGAGACAATGAAAAAGATCTTCTGGAATGTCACATGTTAGAAAATACAGCATCAGAACTCTTTCAGCAAATTTATTAAGCTTGAAATTCATTTTCTGTTCAGTAAAAATTGTTCTTGAAGGAAAATTCTCAGATCCTTTCTAAAAATGGTGTGTGTCCATAATCATTGTACAGATAAGAAACTTGTCTTCTTAATTTGTCTAGAATGAATTCTTCACAACATGAATAGCTTCTGAGTTTCTATACTTCTTTTTTTCTTGGTTTTTGTTTTTAATTTCTCTGAATTTTAGGAAAGTAGTGGAATTGAAAACAATTAGTTTCTAGCATTGAATAGATCTTAACCTTATGTTAAATTTACCACAACATAAAGCAGAAGACATCCTAAAAATTAAAGGAATAATAATCTATGAGGAAATATATTCTTTGGTAATGAAATCTTTAAGATTTGGGGAGAATGTTATCAAATAACTGATTTTTATTTTATTGCATTTTCTTTATATCTTTTACCTAACTGCATTTGAAATGTAATAACTAATCTAGATAAATAAAAGTTTTAAAAAAGAAATGTTTCTTGTTGCTATGTTGAGGACAGCATTGGTTATATTAGTGATTCTCTACCAGTTAATTCACATTAGGTGTTTGGAAGTCAAGAAACTTGCTTTTCCATAATGTAATGATGGTATTAATTTGTAGTTAGAATAATATTTTTGAGATAATTTTCAGGTTTTTTTGGTAATTGATGTATTGAGAAAGGTATTAACAAATTCCAATGTTAATACAAAAGTTGAGATTCTTTTCCTTTGCATGTCCTATTAAGTTATCCTCCTAAAAATTGAGGAGTATTTGGAAAATAGCAGAATGTAGACTACTTTGAGAAGTAATCAGAAAAGAGTGAAGGTGGGGCGCCTGGGTGGCTCAGTGGGTTAAGCCGCTGCCTTCGGCTCAGGTCATGATCCCGGGGTCTTGGGATCGAGCCCTGCATCGGGCTCTCTGCTCGGCAGGGAGCCTGCTTCCTCCTCTCTCTCTGCCTGCCTCTCTGCCTGCTTGTGATCTCTCTCTGTCAAATAAATAAATAAAATCTTTAAAAAAAAAAAAAAAGAAAAGAGTGAAGGTATCTTTAGCAGGGAGTATAGACATGGAGATGTGGCTAAAATCATACCTAATTTTTATGTCCTTCATGTACATAGTACAGTTATTTCAGTTTTGTTCCCTATAGATCTGAATATTAAAGCAGTAGGTTGTTGTTTGTTTCTGAAATAGGCAGAAAAATTGAAAGATGGTGACCTCTTCAGATGCCCTGTTTTCTGTATTTTTAGGGTCTTTTTTTGAATATCCAGATACATATTACCTGAGTTATCTCATGAATAACCCCATAATTTTCCCAGCTTTGTAATTAGGGGTGAAATGTTAAAATTAAATTTTCTTTCTTGCGATCAGCTTTCTAACAACTCTGATAATCTTTAGTATTTGATTTTATCTCTTTAGTCCTTTTAGAATTAACTCTTAATCAGTATCATAGGTAACTTTTCTGGGTGACAAAGTGATCTGTCATTGACCAGTATGATATAAGGACAGACATGTTTAAAACTTGATTCCCACCTTGCAAACTTAATAATCTCAAAAATGTTAATAATTGGGATGAATATAGTGGAAAAAGCACAAAATAGACATTGATTCAGTTTTATTTTGAAAATGACTTAATGCCAGGTGCCTGGTGGCTCCATTGGTGGAACATGTGACTCTTGATCCTGGGGTTTAAGTTCGAGCCCCACTTTTGGTGTAGAGATTACTTTAAAAACAAGTAAAAATTTAAAAAGTAGAAATGACTTACTGCTTAAACATAAATTTTCAGTGCATATTGCACATTTCATTTCCATTTAGCCCTGTTCTCTCAGACATTTTTCTTTTCACCGAAATAGCTTTTGATAGTATTTTGCAGAAAATATATACACACACAGTTTTTTGTATTTAAAGGTGCTTTTCTAGAGATAGCACTTTTCTATATAGATTTTTGTTTTTTTCTGGTAGAGGTAATTGTCTTTTCTAAGACAATTTCTAAGAGCTGCTTTGAAAACGACTGCTTTCTGTTTCTTCAAATTGTGTGTGTGTGTGTGTGTGTGTGTCTGAGAGAGAGAAAGAGAGAGAGAGTAATAAAAATATAGCATAAGTATTCTCAAGTATTTTTTCTTATGTGCAAATATAAATTTTCACTTTGGTAAGTATTTTGGTATGTAAAGAAAAAGCCTTTTTTTTTTTTTTTTTTGGAGTAGGTTTTGCTAACATGCAAATTTCCTTCTTGAGGTTTGCCCTTTCCCTCCATTCCTCTTATCCACACCTTATTCCCCCATACCTCATTCCCTCACCTGGCCACCACACATACATACTTTCCCTTGTTAGACCCCTTGAGTAGGTAATTTCTAAGGAGTCTTTCAGGTGTAACTGTTTTGAAACTGACTATCTGGTTTGAGGCCAAGTGTGATTTTTATCTTTATCTTGATGTTATAGATAATGGCACTGGGCCTAGGCCCTTTAATGACTATGGCAATAGAGATTGTATGGGATCATTTGGCAGTAACAAGATAGATTTTTCCTCTCCTCATGAGGGGTTTCAGGAAATAGGCTATAATAGGGACAACAGAAGGAATTTTCTGTGGGCTTTACTATATATTGCTATAGTCATAGAAGTGGGAGTTGAAGGGGCAAAACATCTGTTGGGCCATTGCCCCACCTTTCCTTGGGCCTAACACTTAACCTGTAGAGAAGGAGAATTGGCATTCTAGGATATCTGGGATACAAGAGGAATTCCTGTCTCCTAGATCTAATCAGACCTCATACTGGGAGACTGACAACACTTGTGTTAGTGAGAGGGCTCTGTAGGCAAGGATGGTGCAAAATATGAAATAATCCAAAAATGATCTCTTTGGCTTTGAAACACTTTCATATGAATACACCCAAACTGACATGACACTTCAGACAAATATAAACATACAAAAGCTCCATTTGTGGTGATCTCAGTAATCCTAGCAAAGCATTTACTTCACAGGTTGGGTTAAATTTTTTTTTAAACATATAATGTATTATTTGCCCCAGGGGTACAGGTCTGTGAATCATCAGGCTTACACATTTCACAGCACTCAACATAGCATATACTCTCCACAATGTCCATAACCCAGCAACCCTACCCCTGTCCCCCTACCCCCCAGCAACCCTCAGTTTGTTTTGTGAGATTAAGAGTATTTTATGGTTTGTCTCCCTCCTGATCTCATCTTGTTTCATTTTTTCCCCTTCCTACCCACTACAATCCCCTCATATCAGAGAGAGCATATGATAATTGTCTTTCTCTGATTGACTTACTTTCCTTAGCATAATACCCTCTAGTTCCATCCATGTCATTGCAAATGGCAAGATTCCATTCCTCTTGATGGCTGCATAGTAATTTCATTGTATACCAATCTTCTTTATCCATTCATCTGTTGATGGACATCTAGGTTCTTTCCATAGTTTGGCTATTGTGGACATTACTGCTATAAACATTCGAGTGCACCTTCCCCTTTGGATCACTACATTTGTATCTTTAGGGTAAATACCCAGTAGTGTGATTGCTGGGTCATAGGGTAACTCTATTTTCAACTTTATGAGGAACCTCCATACTGTTTTCCATAGTGGTTGTACCAGCTTGCATTAGATTGGGTTAATCTTATGACCAGAATGAGGCACCAATCTAGGCAGTGATGTTTTCTCAAAGCTGCTTGTTTGCAGGCTCTGTAGGGCAGAATTTGCATGTAAAGATAAGCAAACAAATAATAAAGTAGGGCAGGTGCTAATTATAATGGAAGGATGGGCCAATGGACCAGTATTATGCTGTTACGTCATCTTTAACTCTTACCATAACCGTGTGAAAAAACTGAGTCTTATAGGTTAGTAGTAATAGGCAGGACTTTTAACCTATATATTTGCTTCTAAAGATCTTTGTGTTTCCTGTGCCATTGTCAGTCTCCTGTATATTCCCAGTTCCCTCAACAATGAACAACTATAATATAATTGATTCTGGTCTCTCATCTGTAAAATAAGAATGGTAAATTATGTATTATCTTACATAATTTTAAAATTTTGTGCTTTTGATTGTCAAATTTGAAAAGGGGTTTGTCAGGGATAAACATAGTAAAGGATGTTGGGTTTGTTTTGCCTCTGTTTATTTACTTATTTAATTTTTTAAAAAAGATTAATTTTATTTATTTAACAGAGAGAGCACAAGTAGGCAGAGAGGCAGGCAGAGAGAGGGGGGAAGCAGGCTCCCTGCTGAGCAGAGAACCTGATGTTGGGCTCCATCTCAGGACTCCTGAGACCATGACGTGAGCTAAAGGCAGAGAGGTTTAACCCATTGAGCTAACCCAGGCGCTCCGCCTCTTTTTATTTTTGATTCAGATTCTTTCAGTGAGGTTTAAAAGAACATATTTTTAAAAAAGAACATATTTGAGGAAACAAATTCATGAAATTAAACACCGATGGCAACAGTATGAAGGTTTAAGGTCCATAAAAGTAAACTTCACTGTATCAGGAATGTGTGATGACACAGACACATCTGTATTTTATTATTTGAAAAGTTAGAATGGTGTTTATAGCTAGGAGGTCAGTGAGAGGGTACAAACCTATTTCCAGCATAAAACGGATAAATCGAGATTCTTAAAAAGGCAGTGGATTGCTTAACATTATTTTTTCTTGCCTTATAATTATAATGACCAGCAAAAAAAAATTTCAAAAATATTTCAATTGGGAGAAACAGCACTTTAACCATAGACCAAATAGTTATTAGTTAATTGTATTAAATTTACCTTTTTGTGAGATACGCTTTTAATGATTATAGAAAAGCTAATAAGTCCTTATTACAAATTTATGTTTTAAGATTGTGACAAACTTCAAGGTAGCAGATGGGAGATTGTGCAGTTTGGCTAATCCTTAAATATTGTTAACATGAATGTGCTTATATTAATGATTAAATTTTAAATTGGAACTGTTTCCATGTGTAACTGCTTGAAGGGACTATTTTGATATTTTTGAAAGGGAAAATAATCTTAGTAGCAGTGCATTTGTTTTACCAGCAAATAAGAATAATAAAGTGGGAAGGAGGACAGTATCTCCTCCTTTATTCCATCCTGTAGTGAATTGTTAGAGTCAAATTGGAAGCATAGTTGTTGCTTCTATTTTTAATATTCTGTATTTTCCTAGCTCTTCTCAGTGGCTTTTTCCCGCCTTTCTTTTAAAAGGCAGATAAAATTACTATAGGATCTTACCTGTCTCTTAATTCTTCTGTGTAGCAAGAATCACTTTTAAAAGAATATCACAAATTATCACTGTCAGTTAGCTAATACTTAAGGGTTCAAGTCCAAGCCCTGGTGCTAAGTGCTTTAATATGCCTTATTTAATCTTGATTTGCTAATGATAAGTGTAAGATGACCTTGGAACACAAGATTCTTAATTGTGGTTTGTTGTTGGAAGAAGGATAAAAAGGCAATCATTCCTTTCTTAAAGTTTGTATAGTATTGTCATCATTTTGGATACACTGGAAATGAGAAACAACACTGATAATTTATTTTAACTTTTAAGTGTAATTAAAATATGAAAATATTACTGTCTTTGTTTATGATGAATACTAAATTTAAGCTAAGCTATAAGGTGTGCTGTTTGGAAATACGGAAGATGCAAGAATGAAGCCAGATAACAAGTTTATGCTTGTATTTCCTACTGATGAAGACTTTCAGACAAGTTATTGCATTGGGTAGGTGATGTTAACTCTGCATGTACATATACAACTATACTCTTTGCATGATTCTACATGTAGGAGTGGTACAATTTTGACTTGACTGTTGACCTCATGCCTCAATTTGATGGTTGTGGGAGAGGGGAATGTGTGAGCAGGAGGTGGTGAATGGTAGTAGTGTTCAAATTTTAAAATAAAGCACTAATTTTTTGTAAAAACAACACTTAACTAAAGCCCTTTTAAAAATAGAACATTTGGTCAAATAGTCAATATTGTACTTGACCCTCATATCTTCTGCACCCAAAGTTTGGACATCCACAGTATCTTGATTCCATAATAATCATTTTGAACTCTGACGAGAACTCCATAAATGATAGAGCTTTCTTTTCTTTTTTAGAAAAGAAAAATATCAAACTTCAACCAGTTTTTTGCTATTTGAGCTAAAATCCATTACCAGCTGATACTGAGGCCACACTATTGAATTCTATGAACTTGATTTACCCGTTTGGGAGAATTGGAAATTATTTTTAAGTAGTCAGCTGAAATTGTCACGATCGTCAGAATTTCATTTTGTGACATGTCTGTTCTTGACATAGTGGCGCTTAACAACTCATTTGCTTTTATTTGGTCATTTTTAATTTTAAAAATGTTGCTGCATAAACCTGTGATTTGATAGCTTTGCTTTAAGGGATAAATACCCCAGATGTGTTCCATCTTTTGTTCAGTGACTATTTACACAATGGATGTCTGTGTTAAAACTAATCCTTCATTGTGTTCTATTTTAATGATTCATTGGCATATGTTTCATAAAATAGGTGTGCTTAATGTTAAATAGTCTTGATCTTAAAAAATCTTAATCGATAGACATAATTTGCCTGCACTTCATAAATAGCTGTTGGGGGAGAAATTGCATTCCTTTATTTATGCTGCTTCTAAAATGGAGATAGGAGTAAGGGATGTGTTTCATAATAGAATGAAATTTGTATTTTTGCTTTTTGGGGTTGCATTAGAAAAAGGGTAGCATTAGCATTTTAAAGCATGTATCTGTTCTACAAGCATGAATATCGAGTTATTTTAGCATGAATCACTGCAGTTTAATTACTCTGGAACTCTGCTGCCTTTTTCAGCTTGTTAGGGTGATTTGGAGGTAGAAGGGATCTCTTACTAGCCAGTAAGAACTTTCATATTGTCTCTAAAATAACCCATAAGGTTGCATATCGTTGCTTGGAGTGTGAGCTGGTTGTCTTTCTCAGGGAAAAGAAAATTTAAATATCCCTAACAAGACATCCAAAGCAAAATCCTGAATGTGGATTTTGTGAGTATTGTTTTTTTTGTAGAATGTTGTAAAATGTGTAACATCCCTGATATTTGTAAAGGGCTTTACTGGACATAGTCAAGTAGAGCTCTTATTGTTGGCCTTATTTCTCTAGAATAGGAAAATATGTATTTGATTTTCTTCTCTGAATCTATTAGTGACTTTTAACTATCAGCTATTAAGAGAAAGAACTAGATTCATTCTCTTAAAAACTATAAATTGAGTTTAAATTGTTTGCATCAGTTTTTTTTTTTTTTTTTCCTTTGAAAAATCAGTTTTACTCTGTGGAGTCATTCCCTTTTTCATAATCTTTTGCTCTTTAGAATTAAGACAAGAACTCAATGTATTTTTCAGTATGCTGTTGTCCTCTGTTCTTCATAATGCTCCTTTTCTCCTTTTCAAACGTGTTCCTCATCTTTATAAGCTTGGGTTATCTCTTCCACTTTCACCTCATGTACAAAATACTAGATATATGAAGTGCAGCTTTTCTGACCAGATAGAAATAAGAAGATAAAGGCAACTGCATCTTAGTTGCAGAAGTATTTTTCACCCCGGAAGTTAGATACAAGTATACATTTTCTTTCCTCCCTAGATGGACCTCCAGTTGTAGCTCATTATGATATGTCTGACACCAGCTCTGACCCAGAAGTGGTAAATGTGGACAATTTATTGGCGGCTGCAGTAGTTCAAGAGCACAGTAATTCTGTAGGAGGCCAGGACACAGGAGCTACCTGGAGGACCAGCGGGCTTCTAGAGGAGCTGAATGCGGAGGCAGGTTGGTCTCCCTCCCCTCCCCCTCTCTAATGGTGTACTGTGCATGTGTCCCAGCAGCTATTTTCCTTGTAGTGATCCTGCCGCTGAGAGCAGGCCAACTAGACATCTGGCATTAGATGACTGTGACTGTCCAGGGCACCATTTATAACTGAAAAGGAGATGTGGGTAGCATGTCATTCATCTTGCCTAATGTGAAGGAAGCAAAAATGAGAAATAATGGTAGGCATAGGTAGATTACAGTAGACCTATTTCTTGGGATAAAAATGCTTCACATATGTTAAAAACCACCCAGGCGCCTTAATACTCTGCCCCACCCCTCTTCTCCAGAGGCTTCCTTCACTTATTCTGTACCTGACCTTACCTTGCAGTTTGGGGAGGGAGCTGATCAAGCTGGCCGCTAGGGGCTGCTGTGCAGGCCTGTACTGTTTCTTCTGCTCTGGGTGTTCCTGTCCCTGTCAGTTCTCTATGGTAGCTCTCAAGTTCATCTCTTCCAACCCTTTTCTTTCAGTTTCTGCTTCTGGGATCTCAGGAAAATCTCCCTCCCTGTCTTGCATAATTTATCTGGGCTATGTTATGATTCTGAAGAGTGATACTTATTCACTAAAAAAAAATAGTGTTTCGGGACACCTGGGTGGCTCAGTGGGCTAAGCCTCTGCCTTCAGCCCAGGTCACGAACTCAGGGTCCTGAGATCGAGCCCTGCATCGGACTCTCTGCTTGGTGGGGAGCCTGCTTCCCCTCCTCTCTCTGCCCACTTGTGATCTCTCTCTGTCAAATAAATAAATAAAATCTTAAAAAAAAAATTTCTTTTGAAAACATTGCCAAGTGCCTCCAAGTTTCCATAATTGTGTTCCTCAACACTTTTTCAGCATTCTTTCTCACTTAAACCTTTTTCTTAAAGCCCTAGTACTTCAGTTTGAGAAGAGAGGGGGAGGGGATTGAGAGACTACATTTAGTGTGTATTTTCTTACATTAGTGTTACAGAGGGTTATAGTTTCCTAGTTAAATTATAAATTGCATTGGCTTTTATGAGCTACTCTTATAATTTAATCACTACCTAAAATACTATGTTTATGGGTTTTGCAAAAATAATAGTGGGTTTAGAACTTTTTATATTGAAATTGCTAAGAAATTGAAAAGGAGACAGAGCTCCACAGATCATTGCCCTTAAATCTTCCATAATGTTTGGTTGGAACAAAATAAAAGACTCTTACCTGTTGAGTTTCTGCTTAATTGATTGTAGTTAGTTTTGGAGCAGGACCTGACTTTAGTTTTAAATGTGTTTTGACTGCTAACTGTCTATTTGACCTTGGTCAAGGTGTTTCTCCTCTGGACTTCAATTTTTATATGTATAAATACTTGCTTTGCCCAACAAGGTTTTTTTTTTTTTTAAGATTTTATTTATTTATTTGACAGATATCACAAGTAGGCAGAGAGGCAGGCAGAGAGAGGGGAGGAAGCAGGCTTTCTGCAGAGCAGAGAGCCTTGAAGCAGGGCTTGATCCCAGGACCCTGGGATCATGACCTGAGCAGAAGACAGAGGCTTTGACCTACTGAGCCACCCAGGCGCCCCACAACAAGGATCTTTATTTTTTATTTTTAATTTCTTTTTAAAGATTTTATTTTTTTATTTATTTGACACAGAGAGATCACAAGTAGGCAGAGAGGCAGAGAGAGAGAGGAGGAAGCAGGCTCCCCGCTGAGCAGAGAGCCCAATGCGGGACTCGATCCCAGGACCCTGAGATCACAACCCAAGCCGAAGGCAGCGGCCCAACCCACTGAGCCACCCAGGTGCCCCTATTTTTTTTTTTTTTTTTTAAAGAGAGAAATCACAAGTAGGCAGAGAGGCAGGCAGATAGAGAGAAGCAGGCTCCCTGCTGGGCAGAGATCCTGATGTGGGGCTTGACCCCAGGACCCTGGGATCATGACCTGAGCCGAAGGCAGAAGCTTTAACCCACTGAGCCACCCAGGCGCCCCTCCAACAAGGATCTTTTAAGGATTTATTAATATATATAAGTACTTTAAAAAATTAGGCAGTAATATTTTGTATCAAAGGAGAGTAGTTTGACCACATTTTGTGCAATGTGTATTTCTAAGTTACACAATTTGTTCTATACACTGGATAGGTTATCTTCATTTTCTTACTGTTGACTAGTGATGCATTCTACTTCACTTTTATTTCCCTGATTTTTAGTCTTGCTGTTAAATGTAGATCACCGTGTAGTAAAGTCTTGGGGGTAAACATGAATGATTACTTTTTGTTTTGTTTTTCATGTGAAGAATTTTAATATTAGTTTGAGCCATATGAAATTGTTAATATTTGACTTTTTGACCTATAACAAACCCAGCAGTTTCAGATAATTCAACCTAATAGTGCAAAGTTGTAGGGTTTTAAAGTATCCTTAAAGTTACCAGTATTGGGGTTAGTATCACATTTTAAGATTCAAATAATTGTTACCTTGATTGTTTAAAACATCACTAGCCTTTGTTTACTTAATTCTATTTTTGGTTTTTCTTTTTAAATTTCAGTCACAAAAAGTTTTAAAGAATATATTACTCCGGTACCTTCTTAAGAACCACCATTCTTTTTTTTTTTTAGATTTTATTTATTTGTCAGAGAGAGAGAGGGAGAGAGCTAGCACAGGCAGACAGAATGGCAGGCAGAGGCAGAGGGAGAAGCAGGCTCCCTGCGGAGCAAGGAGCCCGATGTGGGACTCGATCCCAAGACGCTGGGATCATGACCTGAGCCGAAGGCAGCTGCTTAACCAACTGAGCCACCCAGGCGTCCCAAGAACCACCATTCTTAAGAAATGAAACATTACCAAATATGTAAGGAAAACACCCAAAACACCCATGGCTTCTGTTCCCCTTTTCTCCTCTTCTTTCCAAAGCTGTCTTGAATTGGATATTTGATGTTTGGTATTCCTGTGTGTTTCTTTATATTTTTACTGCATTTTGTTATGTACCTGTAATCAAGCATGTTTTAATACTAATTGATATTATATTGAAGGCAATGATTTGTAACTGCTTTTTTCAACACTTTGTGTTTTGTTCTTGTTAAGTGTAGCTCTAGTTCATTCATTTTTCACTGCTATTTAGTATTCACTGTATGACTCTATAGCAGTTGATTTACTTATTCTCTATTGGACATTTAGGATGCTGTTCCAGATGATGCCACCATTAACATTTATTGTACATGTCTCTTGGTACATGTATGTGATTAATTTCTCTAGGATATAATATAGAAAGAACATATGTGTGTATTGGGTTATGTATTGTGTGTAGATTTTTAAATATCGTCACTGTTCAACATATCCTCAAGCACAGTTTCTTATGAAGCCATATATTGGCTCAAAGTCTTCTTTTCAAAATCTGACAGTGCAGGTATATGAGTAATAAAACTTAATACACTCTGGTCTTGATTTAATTGTCTTAGTGGGAGCCCATCTCATAAATTTTGAATATACTTTCAGTGCCACAAAATGTTAACAGAATTCATGCTTGCTTGCCAGTTTATAGTTTAGAGATTGAACTATTAGCATCAATGAGACGGTCATTCTTACGGTTTGAGTTTAAGATAAATTTTTAAAAAGATTTATTTTTCAGATTTTATTTATTTCAGGGGGAGAGAGGAGGAGAGAAGGAGAGAATAGAATGAGTCCGGGGAGTGGCAGAGGGAGAAGGAGAGGCAGGCTCCCCACTGAGCAGGGAGTCTGAGGTGTTTGGATTAGGACCTGAGCCAAAGGCAGATGTTTAACTGACTGAACCACTCAAGCACCCCTTAAGATAAATGTTCTAATGGTTAATCTTGAGTTGTTCTCCTCTCTCTCCCAGCAAAATAAGAACCCAATCACTGAACAGACTATTCAGGGGTTAATCAAGAGCAGCATCTCAGACCAGGTGTGCAGCTCTACTACATTTAGGGTGCTGTAAGTATTCTTTGGAGATAAAGAACCTTGCCGAGTACCTTGCCTGTTTTTCCAGGCAATAAGACAATGAAAAAAAAATTTTTTTTTTAAGATTTTATTTATTTGAGAGAGAAGGAGAGAATGAGCAGGGAGAACGGGGGTGGGAGAGAGAAAAGCAGACTCCTAGCTGAGCAGGGTTCCTGATGTGGGGCTCTATACCAGGGTGCTGGGATCATGACCTGAACCAAAGGCAGATGCTTAACCCACTAGCCACCCAGGTGCCCTAGATGATGTTTGTTTATGTAAAAGAGTTTTTACTCTTCAGTTTTAGTTTTTGTTTTTTTTTTTAAAGATTTTTATTTATTTATTTGACAGAGAGAGGTTACAAGTAGGCAGAGAGGCAGGCAGAGAGAGAGAGGAGGAAGCAGGCTCCCTGCTGAGCAGAGAGCCCGATGCGGGACTCGATCCCAGGACCCTGAGATCATGACCTGAGCCGAAGGCAGCGGCTTAACCCACTGAGCCACCCAGGCGCACTTCAGTTTTAGTTTTAATCAAGGAAAAGAATTAAAATTGGAAAGCCACTGGTCAGCAAAAGACTTAAGCTTTCCATTTTAACTCTTGCCATGTGTTTACTTCTCCCTTTAAAAAAAAAAAGATTTTATTTATTTATTTAACAAAGAGGGAGACAGAGCATAAGCGATGCGGGGTGGGAGGGGGCGAGGGGCGGGGAGCAGCAGAGGGAGAGGGAGAAGCAGGCTCTCCACTAAGCAGGGAGCCAGATGCAGGCGGGGTTGATCCTAGGACCCTGGGATCCTGAACTGAAGGCAGATGCTTAACTGTTGAGCCATCCAGGTGCCTCTACTTTTCCTTTCTTGATGCTAGAATTGAACAAGTGTAGTAGGTGATAGCCTGCTGCCAACAAATCCTGGTTTGAGCCAGCAGCCACTTATATACTGTCTGGACTCATGTAAATTACATAAAGCCTCAGTTTTTCCTATCTGCAAACCAGGGTAAAATTAGTATCCATCCCAAAAGGTTGTCCTTCCTGTTAGGTGAAATAATGTCTATACTGTACAGAATATAGCACAAAGTAAGACCTCAGGAATGCTGGCCAGCGTTATGTTAATGTATTTATGCTGAAGTGGGTTGAGTAAGGAAGTGCTTAATGGACCTAATCAGTGAATTTCTAATTTACTGTTCTGTCCTGGAATGAGTTGCTCTCACCATAGGAATTTCCTATACTTGGCCTGAGCATAAGAATTACCTAGGGTGCTTATAAAAATTCAGAATCCTAAATTTCTCCCCGAGGATTCTGTAAGTAGATGTGGCATGGGGTCTGAAAAATCGTTTTTTGTAATCACCACCAGGTAACTCTTGTGTTGGACATCTTGAAGAAACGGTATCAGTAAATAGGATTATGACTTAATTTTTACTTATTGCTAGTAGTAGCTCACTGTAGACATAAATGTGGATGAGGCTAAGACAAGCAGGAATCTGAAGTACTTTTGGTAAGGAAGACTTATAATTGTGGTAAACTAAATTTATTTATAGTGTCTCCCCACCGGTCCAGGAAATTAAAACTTATGAGAAACACGTTTTTTCCATCAGCCTTCTTGTCAAGAAGGTAGCCTATGAGCATGTTCCCATCCTTAAAATAGGGATGATGGTCTTGATTTGTCCAGAACGCTAGTTATAGGGCAGAGAAACAAATCTTGGTTTTCCTGTTCTTAGCCTAGGGCTTTTTATAATCAGACCAGAATGGCCATGTTTCTATTAATAGCACTTTGAAGTCTATATCAGTTCTGTGAAGGAGATCAGATTTGGTCAGGTTTCGATTGTTTTTACCTGGTTCTTATGAACTGTAAAATTTTTAGTTTTCTGACCTTCCCTTCCCCTGCTTTGTAAAGTTGTTTTTCACATTCTTACTGAAAAAACTAAATACAAGGTCATAATTCACTTGTTTTCAAGCTAAATGAATAATGAATTGAGATGTTACACTTTTTTATACCTAAAACATTGCTGACATCCTATATATAATAATTTCCTTTAATGTGGTGCAAATCGGCTTTGGACTAGTTCTTACCAGTAGATTTATGATTTAAAAAGTAGCTACATTATTTCTTTTGAAGACAAAAAGAAAATGTGCCATGATAATTTAGTTTACTTTTTTATGCTCTTTTCTTTCTGACATGTATATTGAAAAGGTGTTCAGTGGGAGGACAAAATTTAGAATGTTCTTAGAGAGTGAAAGAAGTTATCTTTCCAAAGAGCTACCCAGAGACAGCCAGCTGCCCCAATAGTTAAATATAAGTCCTCTGATTTATTTTCAGTTTACTATATCGTAATTGTGGTATTTACACTTTTTCTACAGGACTTATTCTTGCCCTGGAACAGGAAAGATTATTGCCATTGACAGTATTTGAAAACTCCACAGCATCTTTGAGACTCAGTTTTGTGTATGCTTTGGCCATTGCTGTGTCATTGGATTCCTGTGAGGTCATAGGTTGGAGGGATGACAGTGGAGGATGGCACAAAGGCCAGAGAAGGTGAAGCTGTGCACAGGAGCTCCCGAAGGAATGTATGACATACTGAAAGGGTTATCTTGAAAGAAAAGGACTAATTGCTCGGGCTCTGAAATAGACTGAAGAGGGAATATGTTCCTGGCTCTTGGAGAAAGCCTTGGTGTCTCTTATAGAACATGGCGTCCCATAAAATTGGTGGGGTCGTAGCTGACTTGTTATCTGAGTGGCACATTTTATCCGATGGCTCTGACAAGAAATGTGGCAAAACTCTCGCAACCAATGGTCTAGAGTTAACATTCACCGGGAAATTTGTCTTTAGCCCCCATCACTTAACCTCAGTGTCCCTTATTTCATTTTATACTGATATTTAGACTAAAGAGTAAAGACACTGGCTACATGAGCAGACCCTGATTTTAAGTGAGCAGTTTTAGAACATCACACAAGTTCTATAAATGCCAGCAGCGTGGGATTACAATTTTTATGGCCCAAATCGTGCTACCAAAATGGTTTGAATTGATGTAATAATGTGAAGGTGGTTTGTAAATTATTAGTGTCTGGATCCATAATGGATGACTAAAGTTAGAAGAATCTTAAATATTGATGGTAGTTACCTTATTTTTCTTAAGATACAATAGTAAAATTGTGAGCAAAAGTAGTATAGTAATTTTTTATTTCTTCCTCTTTATTATTTTTTTCTTCTTCCCCTTTCTTTAAACAAAGAAAGGCAAAGTGATATTTCCAGATCTGAAATGTGGTTCTGTAGGTGACAGGGTCAGGATGAGGGGCCTAATCAGTGAAGATTGGTTATTCAGAAGTACTGTTGACGGAGAACATTTCATAAGTTGGAATTATAAATTAGAACTGCAGGCTGCCCTCAAAAAAATAAAAAAAATTAGAACTATGGAGATAGAATGGAGATAGAACTGGGCACAGAGATACTAAGAACTAATGGTGTCATAGTCTTGTCATGTTTTCCTAAATTACTGTTTAGAAGATATGAGAAATCAAGGAGGAATAGTTTAGTTATAGCAACCATGATTCCTACAACCTGCCTTTTTAGTTTGGTTTAATTCAGTTATCTTGTGTATTTTTAAGATGGTAAGGGCTGAGCCCCTTGCTACGAGTCTACTACAGTGAGTGTGAAGTGCCTCTTGAGGCTCAGCTCCTTAGGGAGTATTTATGTCCCCATAAATAACGAGCGCTCATAGAGTAATAAGGAATCATGGTAGCAGGACTTAAAGTGGAAGGAGAGAAACTAAGCCCAGTGCCAGGAATGTTCCATGGAGGGGTGAAACTGCCCCGTAGTTTGTACTTGGAAGTGCTCTAGAAGGGGGGCGGCAGGTGCTCTTGTGCAGGATGGAGGGCCATATTCGTAAGTGATTCTGGTCCCCCAACTGAGGTGTAGGAGCAGCTTCCAAGGACTGCAGGGTAGATGGCATTTTCCAGAGATTCAGGTTTCCACAGGGAGGTGAAAAGTTCAGTGCAGTTTTCCGTGGATCTGGCATTCCAGAGGGCAGTGGAGAAGTTGTAGGAAGGTAAGAAGTGGGTGGCTAGAGCAGAGGAGAGTAACAGTGGAGCAGAGGACGAGACGGGAGAGCGGTGGCTGGCTCCCAGAGGCTTGTGTTTGTGGGTGGCCAGGAGGATGGAATTACAATGTTTTACTTCTCATAATGATTGGTTTTCCTCCTACCTGTTCCTCTTGCTTTCTCCTTTTCCACAGGAGCTCCTGTACACTCTTATGCTGTTACTTCCCTTATACTGTTTTTCTGCCTCACTGACCATCACCCGGCCCTTTGCCAGCCCCGTGCGGGTGTCTCTTCTTCCCTGCTCCAGCATGTTCAAGCCCAGCTCTCGTGGGCCATATCCCCAGCTCCTGTAGAGCGGGCTTTCCTGTTGGACCCAGCTGGCAAAATCTGATCCCTGGGCCCACACTTGGAACCTGGATCACACTGCTTAGCATAGCTGGAGAAAATCAAATTCCGCTAGGCAGAATTGAGGGTTGAGTTAGCTTCCTGATCTGCAGCCCACCTGGCTCTCAGTGCTGCCCAGCAGATCCTCTCCTTCCTTAGGCAGTTCTGTCTTCTTAGTGGCTCCTTCACGTTTCTGAACCCCCACCCCGCCACCCACCACACCTGTGCACCGCACGTGGCCTTGCTGCATTCTTCACGGATGAACATTGCCTCAGCCTTCTGCCATCGCGCCTGTTTCTTCTTGGCCTTTTTTCCAGATATGGCTGGGTCTCTCCCGTCTTTTAAAGTTCTTCATACACACACACACACCTCTCTCCCTCAAGCCCATTTTCCTTTCTCAGTACTGTCCTATTGCCTTTTTCTTCCTAGCCAAACTGTTTTAAATGTGTCTGTACTTCGTTCCCTGCCCTTGTTCTTCAGCTTGCTTTGCTGCCTTGGCTTTAGCCCTGTCACTCCTCTGAGGCTCTTCTTGCCAAGGCATAAGTATGGTCATCATATACCGATTCCAGTGGACTATATCTAGTCCCTCTTCTCATTGGACCTCTCTGTTAGGTACCGATAAGCATTTCTTCCTAGAAATGCTCATTCTATGGTGTCCTGGCTTCATATTTTAAGATTTTCTTCCTACCTCTTACTTAACTTGGTGAACTCCCCTTCATCTGCCCATCCTTAATTACTGGCATTTGTCGGGCTTCTGTTCTAGACCCCCTTCGCTCCTCTGCTGCCTTTTACCTTTCCACTTACTGCCAAAGACTCTTATTTCCTCCCTCAACCTCTGACCTGAGCTTTAGAAGAGTACCCCCAGGTGCCTGTTGGACATCTCAGAGGCCTGCCAGTGTCATGTCCTGAGCAACCACCTTCATCTGTTCATTGGTGCTCGGAAGGGTGCTGTGACTCTATCCAGTTACCTAAAGCAGAAGCCTAGCTATTTTTTTTTACTAAATTTGTTGATTTGCCTGATTCCCAGCATTACTAGCCCTTCTGTATATATACGTATACAGAGTATCCCCCCTCTTTTGTTCCTTTACTAGTTCAGCCGTAGTCATTATAGCAGTCTAACTGGTTTTCTTGCCTTTCATATTCCTTTCCCTGATAGTAGTTCCATTTGTATACTCCAAAAGGAAATTTTTTATAATGGAAAACCAGATCATGTCACTGCTTACATTCTTCAGTGGTTTCCTGCCTCTCACAGTCAAGTCCAGACTCTTTACCATCTGAGTTCTGCTGACTTCGCGAGTTTCATTTCCCATTACTGTTTTTACTACATTACCCCACATTTCGCTGAACGTTTATACCCTACAGGGCAACACGGTGTTCCTTATTGCTACTTCCCTCACCTGTGCCTACTCTTTCCTAAGACCTCTGCATCCTTGATTATTCCCATGTCTGTGTCTTTAAACACACACCTTCTATAACAGAGCAGTTTTTTTTAAAAAAAAAGATTTTATTTATTTGAGACAGAGAATGTGAGAAAAAGCATGAGCAGAGGGAGGGGCAGAGGGAAAGAGAGAGAGAGAGAGAGAAGCAGGCTCCCCACTGAGCTGGAAGTCCGATGTGGGACTCGATCTCAGGACTCTCGGGATCTTGACCTGAGCCGAAGGCAGCTGCTTAACCGACTGAGCCACCCAGGTGTCCCTATAACAGAGCAATTTTCAAGCCATGGACTGCTTTTTATAATCCCTGAGTGTATCATGAGCTCATTGAGGGTAGATACTGTATATGTCCTTTGTTCTCCGTAATATTCCTAGCACCTAGTGCATAGCCTCTCATAAACAAGTACTTATTTATTTAGGAACAAATAGATGAGGTAAATTGTTATAGTTGCACAAAGCAAGGCTGCTCAAAGGTTTGAAAAAAGACTATCAATTTATAGTCCTTCCTAGCAGTGCAGTAGGAACAGTGTGTGTGAAAATAGTTGTAACTCCAACATTGAAGTGGAAATTGGACAAAGCACTTGGCCACAGGCAAGGTACTGGGGTCAGAGCAAGAACCTGAGTTAACCAAATCAAGACTTAACAATGCATACTCCTCATTTAAGCAAGCACCCCAGATTTAACAAAACTAGGTTTTGTCTGGTGAATGCCTCCTTTCATATGCTTGTAGGGTTCAAAGTTATTTACCCACTGCCAATTTTTAGAATCCTATTTCTGCTGTTCTTTAATACAGAAAGTTAAGCCCTTTGTAGACTGTTATACAATCTCGATCTCCAGTTGTATCTGGAAGCCATTTTAAGCTTTGTGGTCTTCTGTTTTCTCATATGCATCATAGTCAACTAAAGAAAAAAATTAAAGAATTGTTAAAAAAAAAAAAAGGCCCACAGTTGTTTCAAACTTGATTGCTTTTTACCAGCTTTTATCCAGCACCAAAGTATTTTGATACTGTCCTGTGTGACACTTTGTGTATTATCCGTATACTTCTCCAAGTTTCTATGGTAGTCACTATCTTTGGACATCATTGCATTTTGCTTACTTAGAGTTTTTTCCCTTAGGCTAAATTCTCAGAGATGGGACTGCAGGGTCAGAGAGTATAAAAATTAGAAGTCTTTTGCTTTGGGACTATCTATAACTTTTCAAAAGGGTTATACTAAAAGTTCGCAAGAATACAAAAGTACAAGGTTTCTGAGTGACAAACATTGGAGTGAGTGATGTGAAGGGGTGAGGGAGGGGGAAGGGAGAGTTGTATGTTTAAAATCTTACTGATCGTGGTTTAGTCTATATGCGGTGTCACCAAGGATTTTTTTTTTAAATGTGGAGACATAATGTGTCAGATGACAATACATTTAAATAAAAATACCCTCTAATTGAATAATTGGAAATTTGTGTCTGTTGCAACTCGGTTTATTTCATAATTCCTAGATATTCTAAATTTCATAAAAGCCAGAACAGTTAAGAACTGGGTACATAGGCTGAATTATTTTAGATTTTTAAATTCTTGTTAGAATTGTTTATATTGCTCTGTACTTTGCTGTTGTGCTCTTAGCCATGACTGAGAGAGTTCCTTGAAGCTCATGTTTTTGGTGAGTTGGAGAGTGTGTTTTACTGCACCATGTAATAGATAACTTTGTGAAGCCCCTGGTGAAAAAGTTCTTACATGCCCCAGTGCCACAAATTGTTGTGTTTTTCCCACAGTATGTGGTTTCTTTCTGTCTAACAAGAACTGTCAGCAACGTGTAGGTTCTGTTTCAGTTGCTCAAAGCCAAAACTGTGATCTGCCTCTAGTCTTTCCTTTTAGATGTGGTTTTGAGTTTAGATTTTGTCAACTCTACATTCCTTTTGAGAAAGACTGTTAAAATTGTTAAAAATTTAAGGAAAATTGTTAAATCCTTCATAAAGCATTCCAGTACAAATATGATACTAATGAGAATTTCTGTTATTTATTCCATTTATGCCTTTGAACATTTCTGGGTTAGAATTATGTTCTATTAAAATTCACCGTTAAGCGGTAGAGAACCCCATTGCCCTCTAGGTGGTGACAAACCTGTTATACAAGTCATTTAAAAGCAGACAGAAGTTAAATGCAAAAAACATTGTGGAATAAAATATAATAGAGTATTATCACAGTTTATATATACCTATTTACTAAAGTACTCGAAGTTTTTTTTTTTTTCTTCCTGAGGAATAGAGAGCAAGAGACGTGACAGTTTTGCTCTAGTGAGCTCTTGTACAGCAATACTGTTTCTGTGATTAAACCTTGATGGGAAATCTGTCAGTGGGTTTTTTATGCTGCTTGCGAGAAGTCAAACTGTAGAGCTTATTTTTCCCCCCTTCTCTCTCAGGTCATTTGGATCCAGGATTCCTAACAAGTGACAAGACATCAGCTGGCAATGCACCTCTCAATGAAGAAATTAATATTGCCTCTTCAGATAGTGAAGTGGAGATTGTGGGAGTTCAGGAACATGCAAGGTAGGATATTAAGTGGAGCATTCTGATATTTTATTTTACTCATTTATCTTTTAAGAAGATTTTATTTATTTATCTAACAGAGAGATAGAGAGCATGAGTAGGCAGAAGGAGAGGGAGAAGTAGGCTCTGCTGAGCAGGGAGCCTGATGAGGGGCTCAATCCCAGGAGCCCGGGATCGTGACCTGAGCTGAAGGCAGAGCCTAACTGAGCCACGCAGGCACCCCGCATTCTGATTTTTTTTTTTTTTAAAGATTTTATTTATTTATTTGACAGAGAGATCCCAAGTAGGCAGAGAGGGAGGGGGAAGCAGTCTCCATGCTGAGCAAAGACCCCCCCACCCCCACCCCCCATGCAGGGCTCGATCCCAGGACCCTGAGATCATGACCTGAGCTAAAGGCAGAGGCTTAACCCACTGAGCTACCCAGGCACCCCGCATTCTGATATTTTAAATGTGAATTTGATTTTAACCTGAAGCCAAGTGAAAAGAAAATGGTAGTCCTCATGGCATGGCTGGCATGAACGGTGGGAACTATCTCTCCGCTTCCTTTGGCTTAAAGAATGCCTTTTGATTAGACATGATATGAACTTCAGTATGTGTTGCATATTATTTCATCAAGAACTTCTCAACCATACAGGTATGTGAATTAGAACTGGTTTCCTCTTTATTTTTAGCAAATGTCCAGATAGCTTGACAGTTTTTTCTCTTACGGCATAAGTATCACCCTGCTTTCTCCCCTATCATTCATATTTTCTTGCCCTTCACTTTATCTGGAAATATATTGGGAGCAAGCAATTGGGAAATATACATCAGACATCATACCTCTATTGCTTGTTTCCTAAAGCAACTCTCCTTGTCTTTCTTTAAAACTTGAGTTACTTCAATTTGTTCCTAATGTAATAGATTTCTAGTGAAGTTCATGTGACTCAAGCAGTCCTGTGTTAGTATTTAAAAAAGCCAGAAGACATCAGTTTTGTGTAGTATTATGAAAAGTTTTGAAATTTATCATTCTTCATGAGCAAACGGTAGCCAGTGGGTTAAATCTGTTCCGCTGCCTGTTTTTATATGGACCTTGAGCTCAGACTGGTTTACATTTATAAATGTTTAAGGGTCAGAGGAGGGGGGATCAAAAGAAGAATAATGTTTTGTGACATGTGGAAATTATTTGAAAAGAAATTCAAATAAAACACATTTATCCATAAATAAAATCTTATAGGAATGGAGCCATATTTGTTCATGTGTATATTGTCTGTGACTCCAGTGACAATGTTGATAAGTTTCAACAGATGCCTTAGAGACCTCAAAGCCCAAAATATTTACCATCTACCCCTTTGTAGGAAAAAATGTGCTGACTCTTCCTTTAAGATACTGTTCCTAAGAATTAGTTATAGCTCTCTCAGAGGTACTCTTGAGGAACATTTAGCACACATATGCATAAAGAACAAAAATTTAAACTTTAAAAAATGTGTATTCTATCTTAGCAAACAGTTTTTCTCCTGGGCCACAAGAGTTAAGTTGTGATTTCCTGATTGCCCCAAGTAGGTATTGACAGAATATCTACATTACCTGGCTTTTATTTTATTTATTTTTCTTTTTAAAGATATTATTTATTTATTTGACAGAGATCACAAGTAGGCAGAGAGGCAGGCAAAGAGAGAGAGAGGAGGAAGCAGGCTACCCGCTGAGCAGGGAGCTCAATACGGGGCTCGATCCCAGGACCCTGGGACCATGACCTGAGCCGAAGGCAAAGGCTTTAACTCACTGAGCCACCCAGGTGCCCCATTACCTGGCTTTTAGATCTGATTTTACTCTTTTGTTAGATGTAAAACATTAACCAGGATTTATTCTGTCATGTATATAAAAGGCAAACTTAAGAGTGGAGAACGTAGGCAAAGTATATATGTGTGTAAATTGAGGCTACATTTGTCTTCATGAGAACTAATCCTAATTTCCTTTCCTTTTTTCTTTTAAAAAGATTTTATCTATTTATCTGAGAATGAGACAGAGATAGGGAGAGAGAGCAGGAGCAGAGAGAGAAGAAGCAGGCTCCTCACTGAGCAGGGACCCCCATGTGGGGCTCCTTCTCAGGACCCTGGGATCACGACCTGAGCCAAAGGCGATGCTCAACTGACTGAGCCACCCAAGCGCCCCGATCCTAGTTTCTGAGAGCATTTTTCAGGTCATACCTGTTGGGATGTTAAGGATGTAGAGTTAAGTCATTGTTTAGCATGTCTTCTCCCCAAAAATGGCCAGTTCTCAGATGTTATCAGACCTAAACGCTTCCTCTTCTGTCCTGTGTTTATGCTGTATGTCTGTCTGCATGGCTGCTTCCTTTTTCCTTTCCTGTTTTCAATGGTTATTTCCCATGTTCTGGTGGGAAAGAGTTTTCATTTTTCAGTCTTTCCTTAATCTCCTTCTTTTTCCTTTTTTTCTTTGCCTTAATCAAGAACTTTTTCCTGTTCTCTTTTTTCACCTGTTCCCTGCATGCTGACTTATGCCTCAGATGACAGGGTAGAGCTTTTGATTTTTTCCTTTACTTTAGCATGTATTTGCCATTATTTATTTCACCATTGTTCCTAAAAATACAGAAGATTATCCTTTTAAATCCCTACTATAAACCTTGTCTTGCCTATTAACAAATCGATAGAGGTAAATTATTTTCAGTTTTGCCAGGAACACATTATCCATTCACCAACTTCCTCTTGAGTTACATTTCATGTTTTAATTCACTGTTAGTCATGTGTTCCTACTGAAGTAGCAAAGAGCAGGTAATAACCTGTGTTGCTTACCTGATCTCTTTGTCCCTGAGACATTACTTGGCCCAGTTCTCTATTAACTTCTATCACATCTCCCTTCTTTAATGTTTACTTCTGCCTACAAGTGTTACAAAGTGAGCCACCTTTCTTCTTGGCTTCTTTGTTCAACTTTTCTTCCATCATAAACTCTTTAGCTTCTTTTTTACTACGAGTATTTTGGTATCTGGAGTTAAAATTATCCTTATATTTCCATTGAAACTTGGAAATTTAAATTGTAAGTTCTTACCCAACACACACACACACACACACACGCACACACACACACACGCACTCACGCACTCACCCCCACGTTAGTATACTGGTGTCAATACTTAATAGGTCTTTTATCCATATTGTCATTTTACTCTATAGACTTGTCTGTTCCACTCTTGAACTAAGTCAAGTGACTGCCTATATTGTAAATAACATGCCATAATGTTACTTTCAAGGAGTTTTTCCTTGCAGGCTCTCAATCATCAGTATGTGTTTTATTCTGATCCTTTGGATTGAATCCGGTGGAAATGCTCTCTTAAAAGTGACAAACTGATTATGAAATCTCAGTGATGGTGAATACTGCCCATCTGATAGAATGTACAGTTGGCAAGTTTTGTTGGAGTATTTTGAACTGACTCCTGTGTCATTCTGAGGGGATTCTTTATTTTGCTTTTTGTGCCTAGGACTGAATAGAATCTCGCTGGCTCCTCTGTCTTTCTGAACATTTTTCCAGTACTTTTTTAAGAGGAAGCCTGACAATCTTTCAAACATTTGAGATTAAAAATCTGAGAAGCAGGTGTGGGGAGAAGCTTTCTTGTTGGCTGCTTTGGAGTTACTGCTTTGGTTCTTGTATCTCATACGGAATTTATTTCTTTTACAGGTCTAGGGTTGCAGTTATGAAGTATTGATGGGCTTCTGGCAGGGTTATCGCTTGGAAAAAAAGGTTTTAGGTTTTGATCCACATCTTTTCTAATTTGATTTGCATGCATAGATGTTTTGTTTGGATTTAGTTGTCCCTTTCTTGTTTTTTCTTTTGACATTCTACCTTGCTGTGGGCTTTTTGAGAGTTTTGAAAAACTCAGACTCGGTTCTTGAGTTATTCTCTTTGCGATTGTGGTTGCTCTACTTGAATTGCGTTGCCATTTTTCCATATTGGAAGCATTTTATTTCATGTGGACTCAGTAGTTCTACTTACGATGTGTCTTTTTTTTTTTTTTTTAACAGTTTTTCTCTTCTTGTACGTTAATATCTTTCCCGGCTCTTTAAATGTAGATTTTGAAATGTTCTTTTAGTTTCTGTGTTTCTTCTATTCATAGACTAGAAAGCATGCCTTCTGAACTAATGGTTTGAATGCATCTTTTATGGCTGTCTTGTGTTGCTGTGATTAACTCCTATTGTTACCTAAATGTTATCATTTCTAAATGTTAATTTTGGGACAGTCCATTTTTACAAGATATTCTTTGCCAATGAGATAGAGATTTTTCCAGCACTTTAGTTCCTCTGTTCCTTTAATTTTGTCAGAAGTTTTAACTTATGGTCCTCTGCCAGTATTTTTCTTTATCCTTGGTCCTTTTTCCTTTTCTTCTACTGGCCTCATTGGTAATTGCCCTAAGAAGATGAGTGCATGTAGAACAGACCTTTCTGTTATGGAACTCTTAACAGTTTCTTTGGTACCTGTCCTATGAAGCTTTGGGGAATAATCAAACCCTTAACTCATTTCATTGTAGTCTTTGGTCCTGTGGTCATTTGTCTTAATGTTGTTTCATCCCTCCCTCAATAGAAGAACTGATGCTAGAAGCCTTCTGCATTTAAGACTGACTGCTTCCTAGAACCAGTTGCAAACATGAACCTTAAAAAAACAAGGGAGCTATACAGATAGGCATTTCCCTGAAGCCAAGGATTAATTTCATCTTCAGTTAGGAAAAATAAGTAGGAATGTTATCTAAGAGGTCACGTTCATGTTTTGTAAATGAGAGCAAAAATGATTAATGTTTAATGTTGTTTTCTTAGGATAGTAAGTTAACTGTATCAAAAGCTGACCATCAGAGCCTGCCCTCTTTCTGTGTTTTTTCTTTTCCACTGTGAAGTCTCTCCTTTATTGGTTTCAGTATATGAAGAGCAGGAAATTATTCTGTCAAAACTTATTATTTATCAAGTAGGTTTTTTTTGTTTGTTTGTTTGTTTGTTTTGTTTTGTTTTGTTTGGGCGGCGGGAAGTGAGTCCTAAGCATTTTCTCAAAGCATTTACTCAAAATATGACTTTAGGTTATGTTTTGTGCCTGTTGCCCATCATACACAGATCAAATGGCTTTGTGAAAGCACAGCCTGTATCCGCATTAGAATTGGATTGGAGCAGTTAAAAAACAGCTGGGTGTGTTTCCACGTCAGGTCTTTCATCATACAGAAAACGGGTTTGTGGTAATCCATGAAACTGTATTTTATGTTTGTAGCCTTACCAGAAATTTGAGCCTCTTACATCCTTTTCTATAGGGCGGATAACAGTTGTACTGGTGCCTTTTCCTCCTGAAATTTTTTCCCTCCCTATCTGGTATACGTTGATCTATAACATATGCCATCTTATAAAACAGTGGAAAGGTTTCTCCAGCACTCTTGTTTATCAGCTTGAGTCTTTTTGCCCCGTACTTAAAAAGGATGTGGTAAAAGCCTTGTTCAGGCCTCATCCATCTCTTAGCTACCATTTTGTTCAAGATGGTCGAGGTCATTAAATCATAGATTTCTTGAAGGTTTTACTGGCATATAACACACACAGTGAAGTCGTAAGTGTACACTTTAGTTTTTGCAAATTGCCGACACTGGTAACTAGCGCTCTGATCAAGAAACAGAAGTCCCTCTTGTGCCATCTTGCATTTTCAACCTTCCCACCATTGTGCCTTCCTGTGACCACTAGCCTGACTTCTAAAAGGAGAATTTTGCCTATATTATTAAAAATCTTAAAGTCAACACTAACCTTAGAAGTTGTCTTAGAGTACTACTCTTTAATATTCCTGACAGATAGCCCAGCACTTGCTTGAACATTTAAAAGGCAGTTTATACCATTTGGTAACCGAAGCTATACTTGTGGTGTAGTAATGATCATCTAAAACTTCCCTCCATAAACTGATTAATGGTTGGTAGGTTGTTCTCAAGATCTCTGCACATGGTGGAGTAGCCACCTTCTCCCATGGTGATTCTCCATTCTTTGGGAATTGACCTTCCATTGCAGTTAAATAGGAGCCCAGAAAGCTTTTGACAGAAGATGGGATCATCATACAATCCAGAGAATCTAAAATTTTGAAACGAGAGAAACAGACTGAGAGGGTTGAGGCTTGAGTCAAATGAATGAGACTAGTTATTCCATCATCCTTAGGTTCTTTGAGGTGCTCAAGTGTCTTTCCATCAAATTTGCTTTTTTGCTTAAAGTAGTCTGAGTTGGAGTGCCTGGGTGGCTCAATGGGTTAAAGCCTCTGCCTTCTGCTCAGGTCATGATCTCAGGGTCCTGGGATTGAGCCCCGAATCGGGCTCTCTGCTCAGCAGGGAGACTGCTTCCCCCTCTCCCTCTGCCTGCCTCTCCACCTACTTGTGATCTCTCTTTCTTTGTCAAATAAATACAAAAATAAAAAATTAATAAATAAAGTAGTCCGAGTTGGTTTCCAGTAACTGGAATCATTTGTAACATAACTACAGCAGCCAGCTAATTCAGATAGTTGAAGAAGTGCCTCACCTCCTTATTCTCTTCTCTGTGTCCATCATTCCGCAGTGGTATATATTGTCTTTACACCTCTCACTCTCCTATTCTTGAGTGTATTCTAGAATCTGCTTTGCTGTTTATTGAATGATTCCCAGGGGCCCTGCTCCTTACAATCAGACGGAGTATACTGCGTTAGGTGCTGTCTGAGGAAGGCATACTTAGTGGAAAATGAACTCTCTGATGGAGACTTTTTTTGGGGTCCGGTGCTTAACTTGCTTAAGACCCTGGGCAGTTGTCTTTTGGCTTTGGTTTTCTCTTCAGTAAAATGAACATTATGGATCCAGTCCCTTTTATTTTATTTTTTAAGGATTCATTTATTTATTTTAGTGAGAGAACGCACTCAAGAGAGCAAAAGTAAGCATGGGGTGGGAAAGGCAGAGGGAGAGAGAAACTTTCAAGCAGACTGTTCTCTAAAATGGGAGCCCGACCCTGGGCTCAGTTTCACAACCCTGAGATCATGACCTGAGCTGAAACCAAGAGTCAGACGCATAACTGACTGAGCCCCCCAGGAGTCCCTGGATCAGATCCTTTTTAAGCCACTCCCTTGTACCATTACTTAGGGAGCAGTGCAGAGTAACAGTTGGGACTAAATAACTCTTTTATTTTGGACATATTTCTGGGAATTCTGCCAAAGATTACACTGATTCTCTCTGTAGCCATTCATTCTCTGAATTCTGCTAAGTTCTAGCCTCCTTTAATTAGTACTTATACAGATGAGCTTTTGAATTTTTGAAGAACTTTGTATTTTTAAATTGTTAATCTGGGCCCATTTTTGTACTTTGCTTTGTACTCACTGTGTTTTGCCTTACCTAATTTAATACACACATTTGTAAAGCAACAACCTGATGTGAAAAGCCAGGACTCAGGATCAGACCTGGCTTGAAGCTCCGTGGCCCACAACCTTCAAGCATTGTGACTCCGGGCAAATCATGTAATCACTATAATCGTCAGTTTCCCTTTCGGTTGAGTGTGGATTGTAACTTTGACATTTGTTGGGATTGTCTAATGAGGTGAGACTGCTTAAGAAACTCAGTATGCTAGTGCCATCAGTCATCAGAAGCATTTCTGTAAATGCTGAATGGACTCCTTTGGCTGACATTTTCTGTGATTATAAGATCACTTCATCTGAGTATACTTAATGGATTGGACAGATCTGGATTAGCCTTTGGACTTTATGTCTCACATTTTAGTGCTTTTCACTCACTAATCTTTGAAAACATAGTAGCTTCTGGGTTAATAGCTACTTAGCCCATTCTGTAAAGATAATGGGCTTCTGGTATGGTAACAAATCTGCGTTCTGCCCCTTGCTCTGGCCGTGGGGGATCTGTTTTTTGGCACCTCTCTTGGTAAGGGAGTAGTTTTCAGGCTGTTGTAGGAGCAAGGAGTCTTTGCAGGATCATAAGAGTCCTTCAGCAGTTTTGCAACTAAATCTTGTCCATTGTTACCCTAATGTTCTTTTGCGTCTGGTAGTGTAGGTAACAGTGGGTCAAAGCTGGAATTCTCCAGTGATCCAGCACCACTTATTGTACACAGCCTGTTAGAGCAGCTACTCAGGACCCACTATAATAGTTTATGTGACTAGAATCCTGCCAGCTGCCACTTTCACATATATTACATAGGATCTGGTCAGAAATTTAGGAGTGAGGATAAAAGTAGCAACGAAAGCTTGAGCGGCCTACCTTCCTCTCATCCGAATCCAGAATCACTCAGTGATTCATCAGGGAGGCTCACAGTTCTATCATTTGATTGGAATGTGGAATTCATTATGTCAGTGTTTCAGAAGCAGTTTCCTTCCGTTGAACTCTTGGTGAGATTTATCACCAAGGCAGTTCTGTGCCTCTGATAAAATACTTTTAGAAGACCTTAACTGAGCACTTCAGCCTTGTTACTTTCCCTCAACTAAAACACATAGGCAGTTCAGATGCATGAGTCAGGTGTTCTGTTGTGACCTTCAGGATAAGGGAAATTGATCCTTTATGCATGACCTAGTACTTACAGACTTCAAGAAATCCAGTCTGTAGAAGGGTATTACTGCTACTGTCTTGTCTGTGCCTAGTATGGCACAGAACTTATTTGGGAGAATAGCTTGTACCTGTATTTCCTACTGTTTTCATTTGGTTAGATAAGGTTGTTTAGGTATCTTAATTTTGCACTGGATTTATATTCTGCCCTGTTCTGAAGACCCCAGAAGTTTAATTGTGTTGAGAGAAACATTATGTTATCTGTCCATTTCAGTAACAAATCTAGACATAACTCAGGAGTTTCTGAGATAAGACTCTTGTCTGTTTTTAGGCTAAATTGAGAGAGGAGGGAGACACTAGAGGGAAGAAGGGAGGGATATTGGCTGTGAGTTTCATGAACTCATGCAGTAGGCTTATGTTTGTGAAAGTTTTGATTGGTGCCGCTAGAGCTATATTGCCTTATTTTTCCTGTGGTGGGATTAACCATGCTTACGCTTTTCATCTCAATTGCAGGTGTGTTCATCCTCGAGGAGGTGTGATTCAGAGTGTCTCCTCATGGAAGCACGGTTCTGGCACGCAGTATGTCAGCACCCGGCAAACACAGTCATGGACTGCTGTGACTCCCCAGCAGACTTGGGCTTCACCTGCGGAAGTTGTTGATCTTACCTTGGATGAGGATAGCAGACGTAAATACCTACTGTAATACAATGTCACTGTGTTTCCTCTGCACTGTTCCCTTCTACTTCCTCCTCCTCCTCTTTGTGACATGGAAGTTCATTGTCATAGCTTCAGCCTCAGAAGCTGTTCGTGGCATTTGTATAATCGAAACTCATGGAAAATTGCCCCCCCCTCACCTTTTTTTTTTTTTTTTTTAAAGAAGTCACTTAGGAAAATAACTTAGCACAGAGAAAAGAATTTCTTCTTTCCCTCAGTAGGAATATGAGAATGATGAATTTATTAGACAGCTTCATTTTACTTGGTGACTTTTGATCTTAGGAAACTCTTCCTCCTAGAATAATATTTTAATTACTAAGTGAAATGGATTTCAGTTTTGAATCTTGTATTTATTTTTCTGTGTAATAAAATTAATATCTAGACTTGACCACTGTCAGCCCACCCATTGGCACTCCTACCTTAGGGCATTTGCACACATTTAGTCAGGTCCTTCTTGGCACCTAGTAGGGCATGTGCATTTGAAAACCTGTCCTTAAAAATAGAAGACAGAAGTATTACTTTTCTTTTAGCTTAAGTCTTCTACCTTCTTTCCTGACTTTGCTCCTGGCTGACTTCCCACAACACAAATAATTGATATGGCCCTTTGTGTTTATAAATACTGCTAAGGTGACTTAGTTGGTCTCCTTGTTGCAATAATTCATAACTCTTTGGAAAATGTCTGCTTTTGGGGCAGAGGCATTTCAGATAGATACCCACCATGAGGTTTTCTGGGCATGTGAGGAGAGTATTGAGAGATCAGTAGGAAAGTCTCTCTCCATCAACTTTTTTTTCCTGGTTTGTTCAAATAATGGGAGAACACAGAAACCTACTACTTAGGTAGAATATGAAAAGTTGTGTTCACCTCTAAGACTGTGGGCACTTACAAGTCTGAGAAGACTGTGCCTTCTTTCACAGCTGGTCTCTCCAGACAGGAGGTACAACAATTGTTTAACACTCGAGCTGAAATAGACCTGATACTGTATTTGGGTATTTTTCTCCTCTACCATCTAAAAGTGGAAAAATCAAAATGCACCATAAAAAACCAGATGCAAAGCACATAAATGACACTGTAGGTTTTACAGTCTCTAACTAAGCAAAGGGTAGTAGGAGCTTCAGGGAATTTAGGAAATGCCAGTGTTGGAGTTCTGTGGCATTAGTTACTACCTTTTTTCCTATAACATGTTGTAGTTACTAGTGAATTCTTTTACAAGCAATACCTAGTTAGAACACTATGTACTGTGCACAGGGAGGAGTGAAGTATTATTGGCTAAGAAGACCTCATCTTTTGTTTTTCCGTGGTTTTTGGTTTTTGTTTGCTTTTTTTTGTTTGTTTCCATATTTGCCATATAACATTGCTGTAGCCCTTTGCTTCCCTCCACAAATGTCTTGGGGGCCCTTCCTTATAAGAGCATGAGAACTACCATTTCAGATTTCATTCAGTGGACACACATGTCCCGATGTCTGTCCTGCATAAGGCAGGGTAGCTGTGGTGGGGCCGCCAAGACAAATGGGGACCCCCTGTGCGCGTGTGTCAGAGTCTGCCTGGCCTCCTCCTCTTCCTCCTCTCTTCTTCCTCTTTTTCTTCTTCTTTTAAAGACTCATTGAGTCCTTTATCCTTCTGCTGCTGCTTTAGTTCGTCCATGTACCTTTTCCATGGCAGTGGATGGAAACGTGTTCTTTGATCTTCTCTGATAACATCTCATTGGATCTGGCCTCTGTTATTCATCAACTTTTTATTTTCCCGTCAATCTACTTTTAATAGATCAGGCTTTTAAAAGATCATGAACCTCCACTTTTAGCACCTCATATATCAAGTCTCACGTGGCCACAATTCTAGACAAAAACCAAAGATCCAGAGGCCAGAGCGAAATAGGACCTTCTGCAGAGTCACTACTGGTGTATCCTTGGACCTTCATATTTTACTTTAGGATTAATTTATTGAATTTTGCTGTTACACATTGTTTTTGACTTGAATTAAAATGCTAGACAAAGCAGAAATGTACAATTTCTGGTCTGTGTTTTCCAGGAAAATCATTGGGAAAAGAATAGAGTGGATTATATGACTTGAAGTTTTTACAGCTTATTTTTTCCCCAGCATCAGGGCAGAGCCCCATTTTAAAGAATGTTTTCACATTACCTATTCTTATGTTAATAGTGTGTTTTGTCCAGTTCTACACAGCAGGTGATTTCCCATGACATACTTTCTTTAGCCCCTAATAGTCATCCGCTAAAGAGAATTCTTCTGGTGTGCTGTGTGCACTGTGGATCGGGGGCAGAGAGCAGAGTCATAACCAGGCTCTTCTGTGGCCTTTCACTTTTATACCAGGTTGCACTTTTCCCGCACCTGCCCCCGTTCCAGCATCCTGACTACCTGACTTGATGCACCAGAACAGGGATTTAGAAATCAGTATGCGAAAGGGGGGGGGGAAGGGATGGTAGAGACAGTCAGCTGTTTTCCCCTACAGGGTTGGGATTTTTCCACCTACTAACTATAGAGAGACTCTGTTTCAACTCTTCTTTCATTGCCAGACCCAGAAGAGTTGGGGTGTGGTTTCTGGCAAGGGATTTTACTGATAAAATTCTGCGGGAAACAACTCCTGTGACATTTGAAATTTTTTTTAAAGGGATTGTTACTTACCGAAGTGTTTCATTTGGTAGCATAAACACTTTATGCTTCACAGAACATTGCTCACAATCTCTCTGCTAAAGTGGTGTACTTGGGGTCACAGATTTGATTGTGGCACGAATTCAGTTTAGTCCCTCCCTGCCCTCCAGTTTGAAACCCCAGAGCAGGAACTGGCTATCGCGTCAACGTGGCTGCCCTAGAACACGTACGTGCTGCTCACTAGCAGCTATTCTTTCATTCTGTTGGAAGGGGCCAGACTGAATGGACTCCGGTTAGTCGTTAAAATTGAGCATTGCATAAACCCTGCTTTTATTATTCTCAATTGTGAATATGAACCGTCTGATTTGCTAAGTTAGTCAGTTGTTCACTGTTACTTTTAGCAGATTAGCACCATAGGTAACTTAAAAATGAATTTGTTGCCTGCTTTTTATACTGTGTCACAAGGTTTTTGAAAGAGCTGGGACACAACTTTGTCTTTTAGTCTTTTAGTTTAAGCTTTTTTTTTTAATGCAAGGAGCCCCTAATTTCTGTTTTCCAGTATGTGTATGATGTGACTTCCATGTATATATAAAAATGATTGCGCCCTAACCAAACTTCCTCAGATTGTGCACTGTTTGTTTAAAATAATCACGTATTTTAGTCCAATGCTGTTGTATTTTTCATTTTATTTAAAACACTACATACTTCTTATTCTTTTAACAAATTTTAAAGGGTAGTGATCTTAAAAGAAAAATCACTGGATAACTAGGAAATATTTTTGTTGTTGTTTTGTTTTGTTTTTTAGAGAGTACAAAGGTCCTATGAAGCCTTTTGCTCCTCTTACCATGAAAATGAAATGTTAGCCATTGTATGGCTAGGAACCAATGCACTTGGTGGTTAACAGGTCTGCTGTTGCTGGAGTGTGAGCGTGGACTTTGATGCAGTGACGACAAATCATTGCTTAGAATTAATGTTTTAAAATGTGCAACTCTAGTTTTTAAAACAAAATTTGGTTCTTCTTTACATTCATTATTTAGTTTTTGTTTCCATTTAGTATTTAATGGTCTTTGGAGAAAAAAATAATAAAACAGAGTGTTATATATATATTTTTTGGTGCAAGATAAGATTTTCTGTTTTTTGAAACAAGTCTGTAGCATAAAGGTTAAACTATTTTAAGACAAAATAAAATAGAGTGTATTTAAACAATGATAATTTCTGAGGATTTTTTTTTGTATCTGCTTCAGTTAATTAGATGGTGCCTGGAGCAGCTTCTCAGTTAGCTTTTGGATGTGAAAGTCGATTATATTTTGTTAACAGATCTTACTGGTATGCCGACTTTTTCCAAGCAACAGCTGTATCCTCCTCCCAAGATGTTTTGCATGTGGCCGTTGGTGTGTTAGATCCGGGTAAAAGTAGCTCTGCACTGGCTTTCCTGTAGCCCTGCCTCCCTTCCCAGCTAGCACCAGTGAGGTTTCAGAGAGAGCCCAGAGCTTCCTAGTGCTAGGTGCCTTTGCTCCTGGGCAGAAAACTCAGCGGACAGTTACTTCCCAGGACCCAGCACCAGATGCCCAACTGCATGCACTTTGCACGTGGTTGAACACTGAATCAAATATAGAGGATTTCAAAGCAGTCTGAAGAACTTCTCCTTTAATTTGGTTCTATTTTCAGGGGTTTTATTTGGCTATAAAAATGATAGGAACTATCATATTAATACCTCATAACTTTTTTCACTTACCTTCATGTAAAAGGGAACAAGGAACTGGGGAGAATGAGGCTATCTTTACTAAAATACCACTCCTGGATCTCTCCATGTTCCTCAGGAATTCTTAGTTCTACTTGCAGTGTAAAGGGGTCTGTTAATGAGGAAGTACACCATTAACAGTTGGGAAATGTTTTCAGCATTCTGGAACAGTTCTGAATGCTGTTCTAGGACTAGCACTGTACTACCTTGTATCCGAAACCTTGAAATATTAGTGCCTGTGAGAGACTCTTCTCGGGATTCCAGACCTTGCTTTTGATCCCTTTTGCCCTTGGCCGCTGCTTTTGTAGAATGAGTAAGTAAAATAATTTGTGTCTAGTTCTTAATCTCATTCTACCTTCCTCCTCCTGTGCTTGTATGCTTGGCTGGCTTTTGGCCTCGTCTTTCCTTATTGGTGTGTTTTTCATAGTAGATGACAGCTATTTATAACTGTACTCCTGAGAAAAATTATAGATAAATCTTGACCAAATATATAAATAGCTCTTTGGCTCCAGTTTTGCAGCTGAAGTATACAGTGAATCTCTTTTAGGTTTGGTTGTGTGTGTGTGTGTGTGTGTGTTTAAAGATTTTATTTATTTAACACAGAGAGAGTGTGCACAAGTGTGGGGAGTGGCACGGGGGAGAAGCGGGCTCTCGGCAGGGAGTCCGATGCGAGACTCGATCCGAGGATCCTGGGATCATGACCTGAGCAGAAGGCAGACGCTTCACTGACTGAGCCACCCAGGTGCCCCTAAGTTTTGTTGTTTTAACTCTATTACTCATCTAGGAAGAGTGGTCTTCCTAGGTCATTGGTAGGTATGATTTCCTTACTTCCTTGACTCCATGTTTGAGAGCACCGAGTCACAGAGTCTGGGAAGTTCCTGGGCTACAGTAGAGCTTTGGCTGGGAGAATCTGCTTGGAGCAGAAGAAAGCAGTAGAAAATACCAGAAGGAACAGTGAGCTTGGACAAAGATGCAGAGGACGAGTGTGCGGATCCAGGGCTGCCATGGCACATCTCTGCACAGGTGCAGGCCTTGTAGATGGAGGTGGCTTTAGGCAGGGATCCTTTTGTGTGATGAGGAGTCACTGTTTCTCTGTTTCAGCCTAGCCTTGAGATCCCATTTGGTGGGATGGGTGAGTGAAGGGTCAGCGTGAGTGCTGACAGTGAAGTCAGACCTCAGAAGAGAGGTGTGGCAGCAGAAACCCATGTGACCTCAGAGAATCTGGCCCGCTGGTTGGGAATACTCTTTGCTTGTAAATTATATCCATCTAGCTTCTTACTCTTTAGTGAAAAATCTATATGATACCAGCTTTTTCCTTCGTGCTTTGGTAAATGACACCTGAGAGGAGTCATTTCTGTTTCCTTTCCGTGATGACTCCATCCTAAGAGTGGAAGGGTGAAGTACTGCTAGCTTTTGAGCCCTCACACCTGTGATGGGGTCTGAAGCAAGCAAGTCTCATGTAAGCATGGACCTTGGATGGACCTGGAGCACCAGGGATCTTTAGACCAGAGGGGAGGTTGTGGTGGCTAGTGTATACAAAGCTGGAACCAGAGACTAGGAGACCCTAGAAAGACCATTTGACCACCTAAGGGAGTAAATTTCTGTACTTGTAAAATGAAGAATTTCTTAGATCTCTTTCTTGACACTGAAAGGTAGGGCTGTGTTCTTTTAGCGGGTCATTTGTTGTTCTGCAAAGCCGTCGGGCTTTTTCAGGCAAGAATTCCGGAGAGCGACTCACTCCAGGAAAGCTGTTCAAAGGGCTACAGTTCTGTCCTCTTACTTAGGCTTTTGGAAGGCATTGGATGATTAACAGAGAACCTTGAATTTCGACAATCTCTTTATTTTCAAAGTTTTGAAAGAATGTTTATTTCAAAATTTCCACATGGGAGTAAGAAGTGGTACAGATTGTTATCCTAATTTTGCAGATTGGAAGACTGAGAACAGAAGAATAACAACTTTTCCAGATTTGCATGGCTAGACTTTGCAAGAACAGATTTTTTTCTGTGGTCCAAATTAGGACTTCTTAGCTTTAAGAAAAACAAAACCTCTTTTCTCCACCTGGTTTTCCTTCATTCTTTTTGCTGCTGATTCTGCTTTGCTCTGGCCTGAGAAGAATTGGAAGTCTTCCTGAGAAAGTAATGTTTGATTGGTTCCCTTCTCTCTTAGGTAAGTGGTCAAAGATTTAAACATCAGGCGCTTGAGTATGTGTCCCTGCAGGCTCTGGAGTGACTATGGAAACTTTTTCCATAGATAGATTCCCTGTCTCATAGTTTGTGGAACAGGAAACTACAGATGGCCAGTAAACATAGGAAAGATGCTTGGTGGGGCTCACTACTAATTATGGAAACACATACTTAACTTTACAGGATGCCATTTCACACACGCAGGATCAGGAATACATTTAAATCCAACCAGGACGCAGAACAGTGGCAACTTGCTTGTCTTTTTGTGTGAGGATAATTTGCTACAACTACTTTGGAAAACAGTGAAATTGTCTAGTAAAGCTGAATATGTGTATGCCTCATATATGGGCTGAATGTGCTCCCCCCCCCCACCCTACCCCCAGTTTATATGCAGAAGCCTTACTCCCCAGTCTGATGATATTTGGAGGTGGGGCCCTTGGGCAGTAATTATGTTTAGATAACATGGGAGTCCCCGTGATAGGATTAGTGTTCTTTAAAGATTTTATTGTGTATTTATTTGAGAGAGAGAGAGAAAGAGCGAGCGAGCAAGCACACGTGAAGGGGAGGGTCAGAGGGAGCAGCAGACTCTCTGCTAAGCAGAGAGTCCAATGTGGGACTGGATTCCAGGACTCCAGGATCATGACCTGAGCTGAAGGCAGCCGCTTAACCAGGTGAGCCAGCCAGGCACCTGGATGAGTGCTCTTCTAAGAAGAGGAGGAGACCTGAGCTTCACCTGTGAGGACAGAGTAAGAAGGAGGCTGTCTGTATGCCAGGAAAAGGGCTCTTACCTGAATCCAGCCATGCTGGCACCCTGGTCTTGGATGTCCAGCCTCCAGAACTGTGAGAAAACAATCTCTGTTGTTTAAGAGCCACCCACTCTTTAATATTTTGCTCTGGTGTCCTGAGCTAACTAAGGCGTCTCATGACTCACAAATTCCACACCTTGGGATAATAATACCCTTGAGTAGGTTTTAAACTTTAGGGGTAGCCTATATGGGGAAGTCATGAACTCAGTTCAAGTGTCTGTAAACCATCTTTTATTTATCTATTTAAGGGAATAGAACAACAGAGCAGAAAACAATATTGCTACATGAAACTTTTGTTATATGCTGATACACACCACACACAGATACGTGTGTGTGTGCAGAGGGTCAAGATACAAGCACGTTTTTTCAAGTATGGGTTGCCGTTAACAAGATATGGAAAGCCGTGGTTCTAGAGAAGCAGTTTATGTGCTCAGAAATATTTGGTGTCATTTTCTCCAGTTTTTGTCTGTTTCAACATGGATGTTTATAGGATGGTTAGTGTATTTATACTGTGTTTAGCCACTGTGGAATTTAATGAACTAGATCTGTATTCATACACTTACAGCAGTTTTATCAACATAGATCAATCTCAGTGTAGAAAAAGAAAGCTTCAGATTATGTGTTACGTGATACAATTGATACGAAGCTTAAAAGAACAAAACACTACATATTGATAAAGGTCACATACACATGTGTAGTAAGACTATAAAGAAGTTCGTGAGAATAATAAACACCAAGATCAGGGTAATGGTTGCCTCCAGAGGGGGAGGTAGAGTGGGAGGGGTCACAGGGACTTCAACTTTATGGGTGAAACTTCTTAAGTTGGGTAGTGGGGACACAGATGTATGTTGTTCTTTGTACTTTTTTATATATCTTAAATATTTCATAATAAAATTAAAAATTTTTTTTAGGATTTTTTTATTTACTTATTTGATAGAGAAATCGCAAGTAGGCAGAGAGGCAGGCAGAGAGAGAGGGGGAGGCAGGCTCCCCGCTGAGCAGAGAGCCCAATGCGGGGCTCGATCCCAGTACCCTGAGATCATGACCTGAGCCAAAGGCAGAGGCATAACCCACTGAGTCACCCAGGTGCCCCTAAAATTAAAATTTTTTTTTGTTTCAAATAGGAAAGAACAAAAAGCTCCTTATGACTTCCTAGATGTTATTAGTAGGCATGGATAAGATCTGAAGCTGATTCTTTTTAGATGTCCTCAACACTTTTTCCCCCTCAGCAGTTGTACATGTCACCAAAACAATAAACCATAACAAAAAATAAAACTGGCAAGTTGGACTTCATCAGAATAAATTTTGTGCTTAGGACACCATCAAGAAAGTGAAAAGACAGTTCACTGAGTGAGAGAGAATATTTGCAACCTTTGATGAGGGATTTGTATCTAGAATAAATGAGCTCTTCCAAGTTGATAATAAAAAGGCAAAACAATTAATGGGCAAGGGATCTGAATGGATGTATGTAAGGGAGATACACAGTTGGTCAGTAACATGAAAAGATGTTAAACATCATTGATCATCAGGGAAATGCACCTCCAAGCCACAGTGAACTAGCGCTTCACCACTACTAGGATAGCGAGAAGCAAAAAGACAATGTGTCGGAGAGGAAGCGGAGAATCCTGGAGCCTTTTAAGTTGATGGTAGGAATAGGAGGTAGTGCAGCCACTTTGGAAAACGGTTTGGCTGTTCCCATACGACTCAGCCACTCCTATCCTAAGTGTGATACCGAAAGAAATGGAAACCTAGGTACACACAAAAACTTGGACCCAACTGTTGATGGCAGCCTTAGTCATAGTAGCTGGAAGGTGGTGGCAACGTGAGTAGCCATCAGCCAGTGAGGGGGTGAGCGGCGCGTGATCTGGCCGCAGTTGGGTATCCAGCTGGAGGTAGGAATGAGGTGCAGATACATGGTAGAGCATGGGTGAACCTGGAAAGCATACTAAAGGAAAAAAGCCAGTTGCAAAAGCCCCACATACTCTTTCATCTATGGGAAATGTCCAGAATGGACAAATTACAGAAACAAAGTAGGTTCGTGGTTGTTAGGGGCTGGAGGGGAAGTGGAAATAGGGAGTGATAGCTAATGGGTAAGAAGTCTCTCTTTGGGTAGGTGAAGAAAATACTCTGAAACTGCAAAGTGGTGATGGCACGCCACTCTGAATATATTAAAGACCACTGACTTGTTATACTTTAAAAGGGTAAATTTTATGGTATGTGTATTCAATATGACTGTTAATTGAAAAAATACCTAATCACTTGGAATTGAGAGGACCACACTTTTTAAGCGGTTACTGTCTTGGTGTGAATGGGTGCCACACATTCTGCAGAAACGGGACTTACTAGGTCAGTTACAACCCAGCGATGAAAAGGGATGCAGGAGCCCAGTGTGACAGGAAGTGAAGGAAGGCAAGCAGGCCAACGCCCTTAGTACAGACGGCCCTGCCCCCGAGATGAGCTTTAGGAGGGGATCCATCCTCTGAGGAGTTGGAAAGTGCGGATGTTTCTTTGAAGATCAGATTTGTCACTGGGGGTGAAGGTTATTGCGACAGAAACCAACTCTTCCCCTCTGTGAGTGCGTGCCCGCAGCCCCTGGCCCATAAAGTCAGCAGCCACCTTCGGGCACCATGTCTGATAGCCGACAGCCTGCCAGAGGGACCCTCACCACATCTTTGGGCAGTGAGGCGCAATGGGCGGGCTCGGCATGGTTTCTCACTCTGTATGCCTGCTGCTGCCCTGCGAGATTTTGCCGAAGCGGTCCCCATCCTGCGTGGTTGTGATGGGCTCCAAGCCGCTGTCACTGTTCCGGCTAGGAGTCTGGTGTTCCCTAGAGGGGTTGAGGTGGAAAACGTGTTGGAACCTTGGCTTTTAGGCTGTGCTGGGTAGTACCTGTTCTCTTTCATCCATTTATAGGCTCCCACACCCCAAAGTGGATGACTAAAATTCTTCCGATCAGCTTTTTGGGCCCTTGACAGAGTACCTTAGTTTGTGACATTGCAGATGTGAACCTCCCCCTCTAATGACATCATCCAAATCTTGTCGGCATAGGCATGAGCCAGTCAGCACCAGAAGTAGGACTGCCACAGGCTGCTGGCAGGTGTGGGACTCACCCCGTCACAGGTAACCTGCAAATCCTGACCAAGTGCCCAGGGCAGTGGGGAAGACAGGTGGCTCAAGGCAGGGGCAGCTGGCCAACTGCAGTTGAAGGATGTTGTCACTTTAACAACTGATAGAACCCATCTAAGATGATCCGTCTTGAATTCATCAGACCTCTCCGTGCCACACATAAAGTGGGGATAATAGTACTCGCCTTACGGGCTTGTCCTGGGGGTGAGTGAGTGAAGGCCAAGCCCTGCCAGCCCTGCTTCAGTCATTTGGCTAGCTCAACCAGGAAGTGTGTAGATCAAATAAAACTAGGTGGTGGGCTGCTAATAATTTCCTAGCAGCAACACTAAATCCTTACAATATACTTCAAATAAGTCAAGTACTTTCGAGAAGGCAAGCAACAGTTTTGTGTCTGTGTAACAGGCATGGGGTGGGGAAAAAAAGTCCCAAGGTCTGGATTTGAGTCCTGCCTTCACTGCTCACAGGCTGTGTGACAACCTACTGTCAGCCATCTCTCTGGATCCCAGCCTCTTCATCTCTGAAAGGAGGATACTCACAGCCTACCACAGGATGAGGGGAGTGGGGGGGGGCAATCAAAAAAGATCGTAAAATAGCAAAGGATGTTTCGAAGCCCTTTTAGAAGTTCCAGACTCAAATGGTAACAGGGCTGGAAGCAATCGGTGGGCCAGGCTGGGGTGTGGCCAAGCGCAGAGAGAAGTGTGCCTTGTCTAAGGGGGAGGCTGCATCACTTGTGATGAGAGTGCAGGCTTGATGTTGCCAGGTCTATGGATTTTTTTCAAGACAAAGGGAATCAGGATTTTTAAAATGCCAATTTCTGATTTGTGTATGTTCTTCTTGTGTGGCCATGGTCAGACCTGCTGACGATACAACCTGAGTAGATCTGTTGGTACAGGAAGAAATAAAAGTAAGGCGGACTCGGTCCACCCCCGCCTCTCCCACCACCCCCTACCCCCACCCCCATCCTTCTGGGTGGGATATAAAGGAGGGAGCCCAGGTACGTCTGGTGCTCCGATCCTTATTCTGTTCAGGTTGCTGAGCCTCTGAAGCTGCGGGTGAGCCTCTGCTATACGGGACAGTGCACCCGAGGGAGCTGTAGTCACTTGGGTTCTTGGACTGGTGCATTGCCGGAGTACCTGTCTGGTTGGCTAGGCAGTCAGCCAAAGGGAATAGAGGCCAATTCCGTGTCATCAGCCCTGTAACCTGGATCAGTCCTAGTTGACCTCACTCAGCCAGGAAGTGTGTAGGCCAAGGAGAACTCGCCTGCAGGTCTGACTTAGCCTGTAAACTGCTGGTTTGCTGCTCCCGTACCACGCCAATTTCACTGGTTCAGCAAACACTTAGTAAATGCTCGCTTTACGCTGGGCACTGGGCCAGTCCCCAGAGACACGAGGTGACTGGAAGCCAGTCCTCATTCTCAAGTAGCTTTGCTCTGTCTGGTGTAACAAATGATTGTCACAAAGCCTGACAGGCGCTGAGACAGAGCTCTGTGCAGTGGGAACAGAAGGCAGGCCGCCTAGGCCAGCGCTGGGGCGGAATGAACAAATAGGGAAAGAGCGCCTGCAGAAGGTGGCGGCTGAGCTAAGTTCGAGGCGGGCTAGGGACTGTGGAGTCTGAGGAAGTAAAGCGTGGAGGGTGTGGTGGGTGTCATGCCAGGCCCAAAGCTTAGGTGAAGCATGAAGGTGAGAAAGAGCAAGTTTGGCTCAGTAGAGTCGCTGCCAGTTGGGAGAAATGGGCTAAGTGGTGGGGGAGGAAGCCAGAGATCTAGTTTGGAGCCTTGTGGGGAAGGACCTTGAATGCCTCGTGAACACCCCACAGACACTCTGGGGGCCAGCCTCCCCTGGTGGAACATGTGCCTGACCCTCAGCCTGCCTACAGTGAAAGGCAGTGCGATCTAGGTGTATCCCTGAAGGGATGGGAGCGGTAAGGTGTGGCGAGGAGGGGGGGAATGAGAACAGCCCTCCCTTGTGGTAAAATGGGTGAATGAACTAGAAGAGCCTTGAGATTGGAAGTGGGAGGTCGAATCAGGAAGCTTCTGTGGGATTTGAGCAGATAAATGAAGAAGGCTGCACCACGGTGGTGGGAAGAACGGAGGAGAGTTCTGACTGAAGAAATCAACATAAGAGGTTGAATCTTCAGGACTTGGTGACAGAGGGTTCAGGGTGGTGCAGAGCATGTGAGTGAGGAAGAAAGAGGAAGGGGAAGGGGCTCCCAGGTTCTTGTACCCACTGGGGAGGAAATGTAGGAAGGGGTCAAGTGTGGAGTATGTAGCAGAGCCTTTGGGGTGTCTCATGTCACCCTCCTCTAAGATGAGGACAAGTTACTGCCCTTTGTACCCTCTGCTGTTACAAAGGAGACAGAGCACTTGGTGGACCTCTTTTGGCTTTGGGACACGTAAGTAGCATATTTGGAAATATTAATCCAGTCCATTCATCAAGTGACTTGGAGCAAGGAAGGGCTTTGCAGAAAGCTTGGCTACCAGGCAAGCTGCTTTCTGTGGACCCAGCAAGTGCTGGAGGTGTCCTTGGTGGGCAAGGAGGGAGCATGGAGTCTGGCAAGCCCCAGGAGGAGAGGGGTATCATGGACTCTCCAGGTTCAGGAGGAGGACTGTGCTTTCTATTCCCTATTTGAAAAGCAGCTCCCAGCATGCTCTTGGGCCCTCACCACAGGACATCAGTTGGCCAAGACCCTGGAGTTCCCATCATGAGCGGGTTTTGTACCATTCTTCTTATAAATTCAGTCGACTCTAAGATGGAAGTGGCAACATCTAGAATCGGGTGTCAGCAGGGCCAGGGGCCCAAGTAAGCCACAAACAGACTCGCCACATAGCTTCTTCCCCAGACCTCTGAGGTGCGCCTGCCCCTGCCCCCCACCCCAGCACTGATGATTCTCTGTTCGTGCCAAGCATTTTCTTGTGATGAGCTGATGGAGGAAGAAAGGTCCTAGGCCTGGTTCAGCATGCGGGTGTTAGCCCAAAGCGGACGGCAGTTTTCACTAAAGCCCCAGGCAGGGTAGCCCTGAAAGACACTGAGTGGAGCCTACACCTGTCATTCCGTGCGGTTCAGAGGGAGAAGTGTGTGTTTTATAAGGACATGCATCTTGTGCGGTAGCCAGTAGTTGGGTTGGTGGGTCAGGTGCCTGAAAAGAAAATGCTGAGAAGAGGGAGCAGGGAGGTCTGAGGGAGGGGCGTGTGTGGTGTTCTGTGGGCGTGGACACAGAGCGTGTGGGTCTTTGTGGTCATGCTCGTGCCGGGCAGAGTGCACCCACCACAGTGGATGCCCTCTTTGACAATCAGCTGGACGGCATGGTGCCCGGTGGGGGTCAGCCTTGTCTTCAGCCTTGCCCAGGCTTGTGTGATGAGCTCATGCACAGGGTGGCCATGGTGACAGATGGAGGCTAGGCAGGGGCCCAACAGCCGCTGCTCCCTCTCAAAGGCCGTCTGGATACTGCCACTGCTGCCTGATCTGTGGGCACAGAGGGCCCGAGCCCTTGACTGGCCAGCTGCTTGCCAGAAGTTGATTACCTTGCACCCCTTCCACCCCCGACGTACCCCCTCCCGGAAAGAGTGCTAATCCTCCTTCTGGGGATTGATGCTTACTCTGGTGTTAATCGGAGCATTTACAGACAGCCTGATTTATTTACATGTGATGACTCATCACCTCAGATCCAGAGGCCCATTTTATGACAAAGGAAGTGCAACCGTGGGCGCAGGACGGTGGGATCGGCTGGTCGGGTACAGCCCAAATCACAGGACCGACTAGAGGGATGGCACGGATTGCGAAACTCAACTAAGGTCCCAGCTCGAGGATGACACTGAGGTCAGGCACAGTCACCAGAATACAGCCAGTCAATGATGCTGTGTCCCCACTTGCGGGAATACACGGGTCCAGGGGTCCCGGGCGGAGGGCAGGTTGGTCCCTCTCCCCGCCACTCTCTGTGCTCCTGTCGCACGGGATGAGAGGGTGCCTGGGGGGCAGGGCTTCCAGGCGGGGTGATGACAGAGAAAGGTCCCTTGCAACAGCCATGGCCAGATGAGGCCACTCCTGCTGAGGGCTCAGAGCACTCAGGGTTGTGGGTCTGAGTCACCCTGTCAGGCGACAACCTCGACTAGCTGACAGGAACATCTAGCACAAGTGGTGGAGAAGGAAAGTAACCATCAGCAGTGTCAGCCTTGACTTACACACCAGTGAGTGGCTTGGGGCGCATCCCACGGACTCTCCCGTACACACTATTTTCACTAGATTACGGCTGCCCACCACCTTGATCCCATCGGGGATGGAATGGACTTCATGGGAGATACAGGTGGGTTGGAGTGGCGCTAGGCGAGGACTAGGGTAGATCATTTTGGGTGCCCTGCATCTTGGTCACCCTCTGATTTCAGCTGCAGCCGTGGTAGACATTGCTGGTGGCTTTGGCTCCTATTGACAGCACCTCCCCATTGAAGCACAGAATGCGTCATTGTCAAGTCTATTCTAGCACCTTCCTCAAAACCACAGAGGTCTGTTTGGCTTGCATGGCTCAACGCAGCCCAGAAGTTTGGGGAGTTAATTCCCTGGGACAGCTCTCAACAACAAAGTGTGGGAGCCACAGGCTAGATGCCCGTCCCCCCACTCCCCGCCCCTTTCACGTGCCCTGGCCAGGGGCTGAAAGCCCAGATTCCAGGGGAAGTGAGCCCTCACTGCTCACAGCTCTGACTTTGATGTTGGACCTTACATTGGCTTTTCCTCCTTTGCTCGTTCCTGTTTCCTGAGACCACCTCCCGATTAAACTGCCTGCACCCAGTCCTCATCTCAGGCTTGGCTTCTGGGAGAATCCAAACTAAGACAGGAAGACGGAGTCTGAGGTCACTCTGCATCTGACAGGCTGAAGAGGCATCTGGGAAACAGAAGGCAGGCAGCCTGAGGACATTTTTGGTGGTCACAACGGAGGGCAGGGAGGGGTCGAGGGGGTGCGATGTTGCTCCTGACGTCTGGTGCGTGGAAACATCCTAGAAGTCTCAGGGCAGATCCCTATAACAAAGAATGACTCAGCCCCAAATGTCAACAGTGCCGAGGGTAAGAAACGGTCCTAAGAAGACTACGAAGGAGCAGCCCAAGTGGCAAGGAAGAAAACCGGGAGAGAGCGCTGCTGTAACAGCCAGAGTCTCACGGGGCCAGAGGGCCAGGCAGGTCCGTGCTGCTGGCGGTCCAGGGAACCCATAACCACCTGCCTAGTTTATCAACAAAGACCTTCACCCAGGCAGTTCCGCCAGCCACGAGGGACCAAAGTCAGCTGGTATGGAGGGAGGCACGAGTGGAAGGCAAGTAGTGAGGACAGGAATAGAGCCTTCCCAGGAGCTTGGGGTAAAGGACAGGAAGGGCTGCTGGGACTCGCGAGCAGGAGCAGTAGAGAGGAGGATGAGTTTGAAAAGATCCCAGAAAGACCAAACATCCTGTGTACGCGATGATCCAGGACCCGAGGGACCCAGGGACGGCGATGACTGATGGAAGACAGGGCTCTGCGCATCTGCTACCAAACCAGAGTGCAGGGGCTGTAGTGTGCATCCGGTGCGAGCGTCTCCCCTGAGCTGATGCTCCCCTTCTCTGTGGAATGCCTGTGGAGATCCAGAGTTCTCTTGTGAGAGGTTCATGGACTTGGGTTTGGGTTTTGGGGTCACCTCTGCCTCCTGGTTCCTGGGTCTGCCTGTGCTCTCTGTTTTGCCACAGAGTCAAACTCGGAGGTGAAATCCTTTCTGTCCTTTTGCAGAACCCCCTCACACCAAACACTCGGCTTGTGACCGGTCTGGGCCGTGCCACGTCCGCCCTTGAGCCCTTGTATGAGCACCTTGCTTTTCCTCTTCCCATCCTTCTTCCTTGATTTGCTCAGCCCTCCTGAGTTCACCAGCCCTGAGGCTTCGCCCAAACTGTCGAGGTGCAGAGTAGACAAGAGAGCTTCCTCTTAGGTTCAGCCTCCAGAAGAAGGTGGTCATGGTTAAAACGCATGGAAGTGCGGCTTCTGGAAGACAACAGCTTCATCCCCCCGGGTGTGGGTGCCCAAACCCACCGCAGCTGCTCAGTCTAACCCCCCCACCCCCACCCCCAGGTCTACTCTCGCCTTGCAGGGTGTAGAGAGAAGTGAAAGGCAGAGCAAGGCTAGAGGTGAACAAACAAGAGGCCCCAGTGGGAAAAGAATCACAACCCACCCAACCCCCTCCTGTCTCCAGAGGGCTGGCTTAGAGGTCAGGAGGCCTGGCTGCCGGAACGTGTTTCCCTGCCTGTCAGCCTTATGAGCTTCGGCCTCTGTGTTCCGACCTGTACGTGAAGTCCCCCTGCTTCTGCAACCAGGAAAAAAATGCGAGTCTTAACAATTGTCGTCTGGGTGCTCAGAATGATTAGCGAAATGTTTGGTGGCCCTCCACCACTTCCTTCTGGGGTGCTGGTCAATCCGTCAATCCACACCGCCCCTTGCCACGATGTCTGTGTTTATTTTGGAGAAAAATGAATTCGTATTTCATCAAAAAATTATTTTGTATTTTGACGGGTCATGAGGAATTTGCTGCTGCCTTCCCTGCACCCCACACACCCAGGCAGGGCCAGACCCCATCTCACCACGGGGCAGTTTTCCGGCTCCTGGTGCAATTCCGGAAGTTCCCAGCAGGGGGCAGCCTAGCTCTTCTCCGTCTCCAGCTCAGTGGAGAACTGTGGGCTTCCCGGAGATCTGGTGGAGGCTCTTTAAGGGAGGGCTTGGCAGACTGTTTTGACCATGACCCTCAGCTGGACATACATTTTTACATCAGTACTGGTTTGCACATGTTTATCTTACTAAACGATACTTAAAATCCTTACTGCATGGGTGCACTCTGATCATTTCTAGGTTGTTCAGTTCTGTCTGAGATTTGGTCATTTAAGAAATATTGCTCACACCCACCAATAGAGGGAGACCTGTACTCCGAAACCCACTGGGAATCTAAGCCCGGGGAGTGGGGCTGGGGGGTGGAAGGGGATAGATTTGGGGTCACCTAGGATAGGATCTTGAAGTACAGTGGTTAAAGGTGTGGGAGCCTGGGAGCCAGGCTGCCTCATGGAATCGCAGCTCTGCCCTTTCCTCCCTCTGTGGCCTGGACTCCACCCTCCGTGCTCAGTAAAAGGACAGCCTGGCTTACAGTCACAGCTCCTTTTCCATGCAGAGACAAGGAAAGAGACAAGGATTGCTGCAGAGTGCGATTGCCATGCTAAGCCTGCCTGGTGTCTCATGGACTCATTCGTCCAACATGTGTTGGCCCAGGTTACCGAAGATAACCGAGCAGAAAGCTCTGGGCCTGGCAGAGGTGGCCGAGAAGCACACAGATGATTACAACAGATGTGACAAGGGCGTGGGTGGTGATTAGTGCTGCGCCCTCTGGGAGTGCATGGGTACCCGGAGGACTCCTTAGCTCAGCAGCTCTCCAATTATGGTCCCCAGGCCGGCAGCAGCAGCAGCAGAAGCTGAAAACTTGTTAGAGAGGCAGCCTCAGCTGAGCATCTGCCTTTGGCTCGGGTCATGATCCCAAGGTCTCTGGGATCGAGCCCTGCATCAGGCTCCCTGCTCAGCGGAAAGCCTGCTTCTTCCTCTCCTACTCCCCCTGCTTGTGCTCCCTCTCTCGCTGTGTCTCTCTCTGTCAAATAAATGAATCGTTAATTAAAAAAAAAAAAGGCCAGTCTCGGGGCCTTAGCCCAGGCGTATAAAACCAGAAATCCAGAATCAAGCTGGTGCACCCCCAATTGGGGAAGGATTGCCAGCGGGTACCAGACTTCTATGCATTTCAGAGTCATCTGCCCGCCCTCCTCCACACACCCTCCTCCCTGGCTCAACCTCCTTGAAGCCTCTCGACTACATGGACTCTGCTGGGGGTCGCTGGTGTGCCACTCACTCCTGTCGCCATTGTTGTATCGGGGGCACCTGCAGTAGAAGCCCTTGGGAGCCAAAGTGGGTCTCAGGATGTCTGGCGGGTGTTTTGGTGAGCAAATGTGGGGGGTAAGCCTCTGCCAATTAACCACAATGTCTGGGAGAGGGAGCCAGGAAGCATAAGTTTTTAAAAAGATCCCCAGGTGTTTCCAGTGTGCAGCAAAGTAGGGGAACCACTGCCCCAACCAGAACCTGGGCACACACAGGGGTGGGGGTGGGCATCTGAGAGAGCTTCCTGGAGGTGGTGTCATGTAGGCAGAAACGTTCAGTGCAGTAGTGGCCTGTGAGCACACATGAGTTGGAAGGGAACATGGAGGGTGAGGGGGTGGCTAATGCCAAAGAAGGTTCTAAAGGGACTGTGATCCAGTGCTGAGGAAGCTGGGCTCTGGACACCAGCCATCTGGCCGCGAGTCCTGCTGTGCCCTGACTAGCTAGTGGGTCTGCAGACAAAAGTCATTTAACCTCTCCTCTTCCTGTGAAGGTCAAGTGCAGGTAAGAAATGTGCCTTATTACTGTTGGGATAGGACTATAATTTTAAGTTGAGCGATTGAGTGAAATGCCCAGACAGGAGCCAGATTATCTCAGGAGATGACACTGGAGAGAAGGGACAAAGCCATGGAAGGCTTTACCACCACAGTCTGGACCCACAGGCTCTGGGGAGCTTCGGGGAGTTCAGGTGCCAGGGGAGCCCCAGGGAGAGGGGTGTGGAGAATGTACTAGAGAACAGCATAACACGGGAGTGTGGGCAGGGCGGGCGTGCTGTGCGCCGGGGCAGGTCGGACTGATGGCAGCCGGCCTGGCAGAGAGGGCTGCTAAAAGGCCTACGAAGATGGTGACATAGGACCGGGAGATGAGGCCATGTCCCGTTTGGGGCCAGACAACGCGGCCTTTTGACCATCCCCTCCCTTGCCCCTTCCACACACACTGTTCCCGGGCACTGCTGAGTGCTTCGCATTCTGGAGCTGGTCCTTGGGGGAGGACAGTGAAGGCCTGTCCGGGCAGGTGCACTTCTTGTCCCTTGAACGTGTCACGCATGTTCCCAACTCCAGACCTTAACCACGCTTCCACCTCTCTCCTGGCTCTCAGAATCCTGCTTTCATTCCATGCCCGCCCTCCTCCACACACCCCCCTCCCTGGCTCAACCTCCTTGAAGCCTCCCGACTACATGGACTCTGCTGGGGGTCGCTGGTGTGCCACTCACTCCTGTCGCCATTGTTGTATCGATGGCACCTGCAGTAGAAGCCCTTGGGAGCCAAAGTGGGTCTCAGGATGTCTGGCGGGTGTTTTGGTGAGCAAATGTGGGGGGTAAGCCTCCTGATTGGTTTGGGAGAAAAACCCAGAATTCAGCGACCAGCCAGGAGCGCCTTGTTGAGAATGAGATGATCAGAAGTGGCAGTGGGGCCTTGGCTCCGAGGGGCTCAGTGGGAGGGAACAGAGGATGGAAACTTCTCGGTGTCCACCTCCCTGGCTTCTCCGGGGCGTTAAAGGCACATCCCTCTTCTTTCTGTGATGTGATCCCTCTTTCATCCTGCATCGAGGGGTGGCTGCTGCTAGGCCCTCTCTGCACCCTTGCTGGGTACCTCTAAGCTTCTCCCAGCACCTGGAGGTGGGGCTGAGGGGTGGGACCAGGGGCAGCTCAAGCAAGACCACTCAGCCTCTGAGGAGGCCAACTGTGTGCCTGTAGCCCTGTTAGGTGCTCCCAAGAGGCACCAGAACTATTAAGATGAAAGCCTCAGAAGCAATAGGAGAGAGGACCACCGAATTGTGTAACACAGACGCCTGGGGGAGGGAAGTGAGAGTTCGGACCTAGACAAACCTGGGTTTGTTCACCAGCCAAGGGACGGTGAGCAATGCAGGAACCCGAGCCTCTCCAAAGCTCAGATTCCTCCCCTGCTAAATGGGGGTCACAATAGCACTTGTTATTCAAGTGAATAAAACTTCAATTATATTGATTCAAATATACGATAAGTGATGAACGAAGTATACATGTGCTAACGGATGTAAAGTCCTTCAGGGAAGCATCTGGCACAGAGCGAGCTCTGCTAGGTGGAAGCTGGTACTGTTGCTGCGGTTTCACTTGGTTGTGAATGGTTATGGCTCAGGAAAGGGGGAATCCACTGAATGAAGGCAAATAGCCCGAGACAGACTTGTAGGCTGGGTTCCAGAAGAGAAGAAGGACTAGCCAGCCAGAGAGAGCAAAATGTCCTGATTTTCTAAAAGAAAGGAATATGATGGCTGGGATGTAAGTTTCATGTCACTCAACAGCTCTGTAGAATTATCAAACAGATGGGTTTGGAGCGCTTTACAGAGAACCATGCTTTTCTGGAATTAATTCATTAAATCATGTCAAACCAAACTTGCAGTGGCTTTCATTACCAAAGGATTTTTGTTTTTTCATTCACTCATCATTTTAGGAAAAGTAGAGCTTATCTTGGCAAGGCACTCAATGAAGTTTTCCATGCTCTCCCTGTGAACACCAGAGAGAAATGTAAGCAGGGTGGTGGGTGGTTAGGAGAGGTCTGCAACAACATGAACGGCTTCCCCCCAGGAGCTGGAGGAAAGGATGGACATGCGTTCAAGATCTCCAATGGCAGGTCCCCGGGCTAGAGTCCTGTCACAGAGGCATTGGAGGAACACATGATGGGGAGGACGGCTCAACAGGACACATAGTTGGCACTTAAGGATTCAGCTAAGTAAGAGCAAAACGTAATTCATAGCAGAATAGCAAAGAAGTCTATTTTTTTTTTCTATTAATGGGAGTCATATAAGCTCATGGTAGAAAATTTGGAAAACAGGTAAGACCATAAAGAAGTACCTAAGAGGGTGCCTGGGTGGCTCCGTTGGTTGAGCAACTGCCTTCGGCTCAGGTCATGATCCTGGAAGTCCTGGGATCAAGTCCCACATCGGGCTCCCTGCTTGGCAGGAGTCTGCTTCTCCTGCTGACCTCTCTACTCTCATGCTCTCTCTCTCTCAAATAAATAAATAAATAATCTTAAAAAAAAAAAAAAAAAAAAGCAGTACCTAAGAGACACCTGTAATTGTCCCTGATTGGCACAGTTTGATAGCGTGAGCTACGAGAAGGGTGAGAATGGAGTTTGGGTGATGTTTAAGCCGGTGAGGAATTCAGGACTGTCCAAACCAGGAAAAGGCTAGTGCAGTCTATGCGGAGAGGACGGGCTATCCGGAGACTGGAGGAGCCCCTGAACGGTTCCAGAGCGCACTTAGCGCTCAGAGGCTGGCGGAGGGTGAGAAGCCGGGAAGAGGCGGCGGCTGCAGGGGGGAGAGGGGTGGTGCCCGCTGTCTGCGCGCGACGAACAAGGCGGCTTCCAGCAAGTAGCTCCGCCCACCGTCGGGAGAGGCGCTCTGGCCGGGCGGGGCGCGCACTCGCAGGCATGGTTCTTGCAGAAGCCGGTGCTTCCCCACCCTCTGCTCCCAACGTTACCGGAGACTCCCTGTCCTGCTGTGGTTCCTTTTCACTCCAAGACTCGTGTTATCTAGAGCTGAAAACGGGGAGGCAGAAAGAAACGCGTTTCAGTTATTACCAAGGGAAACGAGCATGGTACAAAACGGCAGGCACTCAATTTTGTTGGAAGTATACAGTTAAACGTAAATTCATTGAAAAGTAATAACAAGAAAATTTTAAGGCTTCTGTGGGAGATGCTTTTCACCTTTTGGGCCCTTTTGATTTTTCCAAGTTTTCTACATCTGACTTATTCTAAAATCCAATAAATGTCATATTAAAGCAAAGTAAATGTGTCTCTAGCGTGTGTGAGGATACTTTCATGACCAAAACAATAGAGTAGGGAGTTAGGAGGAGGGAGTGTACTCCAGGCCGCTGTGTAGGGGTGGGGCTTGATTGTGGACGATCCTGACATCCAGGCAGAATTGTTTATGTTGATTTGGTCATTGCAGTGGCTGACCCAAACTCAGGATGTATAATCTGATAGATAACCACGTATTTGGGGGATGAGAGGACACAACACGATGATTAAATTTGCAGAACTCCTAGAAAATCAGTGTTACAGTAGATTCTCCAGGGATAGACACTCATTTGCTTATTCAATCATTCAGTTGCATCGGGTTTCTTAAGCTCCAGCTGTATGCCAGACAGGTGCGCACCCTGGTGGGAGCAGGTCTCTGGGGAGCTGAGTGCAGGACACACCAGAAGATGAAGACAAACCCAGCAGTTAGTGGGTCCCTACACACCCAGGCAAGAGGTTCTGAGTCTCAGTAGTTGGAGTGGTAAGAATGGAACTTTCAGTGATATTTCAGGATAGTATTTGGTTGCTTCGCAGTTGCCCTGGGGGTCCTTCTTCAGCATGCTCCCCCCACCCCCCAGGGAGGCAGAGTGCACAGGAGGCACTCGGCAAACATTTGGCAAGTAATGGGAATGTTACTAAGGCGGGAGGAGGGCTGGAACTGAACCCCAGTCGATCAACAGGGATTCACTTAATTACGGAGCAAACCCGTCATTGCAATAAGTATATCCTGAGTTTTTACTACCCGCCTGCTGCCATATTGCTCCAGGCTGAAGCTGCCAAGATGAGACAGAGTTTCACCTTAGAGGAATTCACACGAGGACAGTCCGACTGGGGAAAGAGATACAGCTATAAACAGTGAAAGTGCTTATAGGAGGCTGTTATAAGATGAACCTAGATAAAGGTATAATTAATACCTTTAGGCACAATTAGGAACTAATTAATCGCAAGCACCCCCAGAGAGGAGATTGTCCAGGGTGGGAGTGGAGTAGAAGGAAAGCCCAGCATATGGAGAATGAGTAAGGTACAAAGTACAAATCCGGGAATGGCAGGTCCTTCTCAGTCGGCTTTGTGGTGTCTTTACTTCCGTCTCTTCCTCCAGGATGACTCCACTCCTGCAGGCCCGTACCTCTGTCGGGCTGTAGGCGAACCCCTCTTTCCCTTCTCTGAAAACGACTCCACCCCCATCTAACACAGTCGCAGTGCAAGATGTGTCACAAGGACACACACATCTGCCCATCAGGCCAGAGTTGATTGGTCCAGGGACAGGGCTGTGACCAAAGTGAGTCCTCCCTGGGAATTTGGAGTCAGGACACTAGCTCCCAGGGCCAGTCTCATTGGTTTCTTACGGTCAATGTAAATTTGGGCGTCATGGGGTCCTGGGGGAAGCCCTAGCAATGTGTGTACATGGCCATATGTTTTTATAGAATTTTCAAAAGAAAGATAATTTTCAATGTAGTTGGTTAAGTCCACTGTCTCTTTTCCTTTTCTTCCCTGTGTCACCTCCTCTCATGATAAATGGTGTTGGAGTGACTCTGGGTACCCAGGGATCTAGCTAAGGGGAAGTGGGGTTGAAGGTTCATTTAGTTAGCGTGAGGTGGGAGCCCTTTGTGTGGTGTGCAGCCACCTACAGTCATAGCCAGTGTAGCAGTGGCTTCGGGAACATTCCTGAGGCTTGCTGTGATCCTCGGGACGCCCAGATGCAATGCGAGCCTGTCATCAGGCCAGGCTAGGGAACGAGTGTGTAGTGCAGGAGAAAAAGGTTTGAAATGATGGGTTCTTCTGGTTATCGGATTCGTAAAATCAGAAATTTGGGGGGTTTGTTTGTTTGTTTTTCAAAGATTTCATTTATTTATTTGACAGAGAGAGAGAGCACAAACAGGGGGAGCAGCAGGCAGAGGGAGAAAGAGAAGCAGACTCCCTGCTGAGCAGGACGGAAAGCACCCTGGAATCATGACCTGAGCCGAAGGCAGCCACTAAACCAACTGAGCCACCCAGGCGCCCCAGGAACTTTGGTTTTATCGATCCTATAACTGACAAAGTGCTCTCCTTGCCCAAACTCTACTCAGTCTCAGCTGGGCCCTGATTGTCAGGCTTCCACGTTTGCATTTGCATGTCCAGTTTTAGAAAGAACACTGCCAAGTGAATTGAGCCTTAGTGCCCCCGCCTCCAGATCTGGTCTCCGTCGTCCTCCACCGGCACTAAGGGGATACGCTGAACACCCAGGCCTGCCCTCAGCAAGAGCCCTGTGAGGTCAGCCTAGCCAGGTTCCGTTCTCACCTTTGGTGGGTCCTCTGAATGACCTTCTACCCGCTGACCCTCCCCCTGCTCCTTGGCTCGAAATTCCCACGTTTCTTCCTTGTGGTCCAGGTGGACCCTAATCTGTTTCTGCTACAAAACCCCTCTCTACGGCACCTGGATGGCCTAGTTGGTTAAGCAACTGCCTTCAGCTCAGCATGATCCTGGAGTCCTCAGATCGAGTCCCGCATCCAGCTTCCTGCCCGACAGGGAGTCTGCTTCTCCCTCTGACCCTCTCCCCTCTCATGCTCTCTCTCTCTCTCAAATAAATAATATATGATAAATAATGAATAAAATAACAATAAATAATAAATAAACAAAATCTTAAAAAAGAAAAAAACCCCACTCTAGTAGCCTGCTTGAATAAAGCCTTTTATACCCTTTTTCTTGCAAGTGTTGTGAATACTTTTTTTTTTAACATAATACACACCATACTTTCTTTTAAAGTGGGAATCACATGCAATTGGATATATCAGATTTTTTTGTGTTTAAATTGCTGGTTGATTGGAACAAGAAAACTCAAAATGCCCTGAATTCCATAGCTCACATACAAAAGAAATGGATAGGAATTTTCCTGAGTTTTTGTGACAATCCTAAGCATTTACATGACAATAATAATAATTTGGGACCAGGAACCTTTTTTAAACTATCCAGAATAGAAAAACAAAATTTGGATCAACCATGCTAAAGGAAAGACTGGAAAGTTTTTTGCATTTTCTCTGTGGAGAACCATTACAGAATAGTCCCAAGCAGAGGTCATCAAACAGGATGCAGCCAAAAATCACAATAATGATCATCATAATAATCATAAAATAAAAAGTAGGAGTAACATACAGTGTAGGAAGATTCGGCTGCAAATTCATTAAACTTTTTTTCCCCTGGATTTTGTGATTTTTTGGTGTTTCCTTAGCCTTTAAACTTTTTTTTTTTTTTTAAAGATTTTATTTATTTATTTGACAGAGATCATAGGTAGGCAGAAAGGCAGGCAGAGAGAGAGGAGGAAGCAGGCTCCCTGCAGAGCAGAGAGCCCGATGCAGGGCTCTATCCCAGGACCCTGGGATCATGACCTGAGCCAAAGGCAGAGGCTTAACCCACTGAGCCACCCAGGTGCCCCCTTTTAACTTTTTTTTTTTTTTCCAAAGATTTTATTTATTTATTCGACAGAAAGAGACAGAGTGAGAAAGGGAACACAAACAGGGAGCGGGAGAGGGAGAAGCAAGCTTCCCACTGGAGCAGGAGGCCTGATGCAGGCCTCCATCCCAGGACCCTGGGACCATGACCTGAGCCAAAGGCAGACACTTAACAACTGAGCCACCCAGGTGCCTGCTTTTTGACACTTGTAAATTTGCTATGCTTTCTTTTCTCATTCTAGATACATTTTCAGGTTTGAACTCATTTTGTATCTGTCATTTTGTATTCTTCTCCTTCCAGAGTCTCTCCCTACCCCCTAAGCTCAGAAACGCAGTGTAAGCCTTGCCCTGCCCCCACCCCCCTTTCCTGTCCTGCCTTTCTATGATGTGGTCACTCTCTTTGGGTCTCTCTCTGTGTCCTTCCTCCCAGTCAGGGTTCGTGGCTTGACCTTCCACCTGAGGAAGTATTAGAGACAAGCTGGTTAGTCCTGCCGGCAATCCTCCTGCTTGCAGAGAGTCAGAGCACGTGGCATCTGTTATTACATTTGGTCCTTATTGCAAACCATTAGGGGAAAAAAGCCCCGCTCTTTTTGTTACGGGAATGGTCAGATTTCTAGGAAAGGAAGCGGAACAACCACAGCCCATGCCTCAGGGTCAGGCTTGGTGAGGTCCCGTGGCACTGGTCTACCGAGTGGAGGAGCCAGAAGGTAAATCTCTGTGGTCCGCATCCTCTCTCCTCGCCGTGCCCATGCTTCACGACATTGGCACGTATGGTTAGGGGGTCCCATCCGTGCCTTCTGCCAGGTGGGGAGACAGGCAGAACCTCTGGCCCACGGGTCCCCGCCGGGAAGCCAGCTGTAGCCCCGAGGCTTCCTTGGGAACATGAAATGGGGCCTAGGCTACCTCTCCTGGACCCTCTCCCTCCGGGACCGCAGGTTCGGGGGCTGTTGGGGGCAGCCTCAGAATCACTGGAAGCATTTTTCCCACTTAAGTTCTGTGCACCCCAGCCAGCAGACGGGACAGGTGCTTTTTGGAAACTTCCAGGCAAATCTGATACCCACCCACTTTCAGGATGAGCGCCAGGCCAGAGGGACTCCTGAGCGTAACCAGGAGACCGTGGAGGCCGTGATGTGCTCACCGCCAAATGAAGCCGCCTGCTCCCAGAGGAACACAAAGCCAGACTGCCTGGGGGGAGTCCCTGACCTACCTCCTGGTAGGTCACTTGACCCTAGAATCCACCCTGCTCGCTTCTCTGTAACACGGAAATCACTAGAGCACCGTACCCGAAATGTGATGAGGCACAGAAAGTATCGAGCACAGAATTTGATGCGTACGGCTCAAAAATGTGAACCACTGCCCTTCCTTCCTCCGCGGACATCAGCCAAGCGTGAAGGGAAAGGTAGACACTGTTCCCCTCCCCAAGGCCCAAGCTAGCATGGGCTTCCCTCCCTCCTTCCCACGGAGGAGGCAAGCGGCCAGCCGCTGAGGGCCAGGGACTTATCCTGAAATCCAGACTAGCCAGGATCTTCTTTCAGCTCAGAGTGGTTGGGAACCCCCTCTTTTGTCTGGGGCTGGGGAGACCGGTTTGGGGCAATCGTCTCTGGTGTCACCGGTTCCCTGTCCCTTGTGCAGACAGCTGGGGGTGTCCTGGGGGGCCAGGGAAGCCGGCAGACAGTCTTTCCTTTTCAGCAGGAACAGGTGGACAGCCGAGCCAGAGAAGGAAGAGGGGGGGCTGGGAGGCTGCTGCTGGAGGCTGTGCGTCTCAGGTCCCCAGCCTCCCCTTTCCCTCCTCTCCGGCTGCTCTGATCTCCCGGGGTGCTCAGGGCCTCGCGCTAAAGCCGTTCAGGAGGATAGAGGTTTAATAAACTCATTTTCATGAAGGCATCGAGGACCGATGCCCTTCATTTCAGACTGGGCAATGCCCCATAGTGATATCCTTTAAATGTTCTTACTTGAGGGGCGCCTGGGTGGCTCAGTGGGTTAGAGCCTCTGCCTTCGGCTCAGGTCATGATCTTGGGGTCCTGGGATCGAGCTCTGCGGTGGGCTCTCTGCTCGGTGGGGGGCCAGCTTCCTCCCCTCTCTCTGCCTGCCTCTCTGCCTACTTGTGATCTCTGTCTGTCAAATGAATAAATAAAATCTAAAAAAAAAGATGTTCTTACTTGAGGGCTCAGGCTCAGACTGGGGAGAGACTGGGTCTTGGCCTCCTACCCCAGGTAGGTGTCCCTGTGGGCCGCCAGGGCCAAGAGCATTGGAGAAGTCCAGCCATTCTACAAGCCAGAAGGCCCCTTCCACGGCCTTCTACTCTTCTCCTGAAGCCAGTCAGAACAGGGGGCCCCCAGTCAGGCTTCTGGCTTGGGGGGATCCTCCTAGATGGTGCGGTGAGGGCTCAGGGCCAGGCCAGTCTATACCCAACCCCAGGGTCCACAGTCTTTCTCCAGGTGGTTCTGTTCCCCAGTCCTGGGAGTTGGGGGAAAAGGAACAAAAATGAAATTCTGACCCCAACGCTCATTCCTCCCCTGTCCAGGGACCAGGGATAGACAGGGAGTGTGGTCAGGCAGTTCCCAGAGCCCCACTGAGCTGCTGAGGGAAGCTGATGAGCTGTGACACCACCGCGTCCCTTCTGCCCCTACCTTCATGCCCTCTGTGCCCCGGGAGTGCCCACTACACTTGCCCCCACACCACGCCCCACCCCCAATAGAGGCCAGCACCTCGGGCATTTATCCGAGCCTCACTAGATGGACGAGAACACAGTGCAGCCACCGGCCTCCCCTGGAGATTAGATCCGACAAATCCCATGTTTGAGGGACGGGCTGGGCCCTTTCCCCTCAGCCATTGGACCTGAACAGTCCTGTGTGCTGTATCCTCCCGACCTACGCTGGAGGCCTGTCTTGCTCTGCCCTGCACACGGCAGCCAGAGGAAACAGACTTGATGTACATACGGCCAAATGGAGACGCTTAAAACAGAGCCAAGAGAAAAAAGTCGAGTGAGATCCATAACACAACCCAGTTACATTAATTAAAATTACATGTGGCCCAAACAAGAATGTACGTGTGTCAAAAATAGGAGAACCTGTTAGGAAGGTGCCTTCTGGAGGGAGAGGGAGAGCTGAGGGAGTGGGGTCCGAAGGGAATGGGAGCATAGAGGGGAGGCGGTGGGGGGGGGAGGGGGAGGGGGAAAGAGAGAGAGAAGGAGAAGGAGGCAGAGGGAACAGAGGGAGGGAGAGGAAGGGAGGCAGAAGGACGGAGGCAGGCAGAGAGGGAGAGGGAGGGAGGAATACTCTTTACCAATCACCTCTGGAAGTTTCTTCTGGGAATGAAGCTTGGATTTACTTAGCATGTATATTTTTTCATGGAAAAAACACAAGGCCTATACAATTTTCAAAAATGGGAAATGTATTGATTTCTGATGTCTTAAGAACATACTCCCCACCCCTTCGGGCCAAAAGCCATGCCAAGGCTTACAGAACAAAAAACAGCTACAATGTTGGCTTAACCTGTAGTTTAAAGCCGAAGCCGCTGCGAGTCTCTGTGGAAGGGAAGGGAAGGGCTCACCGGCTCACTGAGGCACCGGTCACAGACGAGCAGCCGCAGGCTCGCTCTCCTGGTGTCGGAGTGCGGCTAGCGGCTAGCGAGGGTTACACTTGGAGCATGTGAAGGGGCAGAGTCGTGGGACCCGACCCAGAGCCAGGTGGAAAAGAGAAGAAACGAGAATGGAGAGCTGTGGCCACCTGCTCTGGAGAGCTCGGAGGAGAGGATTCTCGTAGTCTGGATGACTCTGATCACAGATCAGATCAAATATCACCAAATACAAGAACCCTCCCGGTGGCTTTGCATGGTAGGCTGTGGTCAGGGGTGTTCGTCCAGGAGGCTCCCTGGAGGAGGTGAGTGCTAGAAGCCAGAGGCTCATCTGGCCGGACAGGAGATATCGTCTTGGAAAGCAAGGGTAGCTGATTTGGACCCCTGGAGCTGCAGGGAGACACGTGAGACCTGCTCCCCAGGCACACTCCGTTAGTCAGCCTTGCTCAGCACTGGTGAAAGGGGATGAGGCCAAGGGCTGGGGCTGAACGTGGAGCCAGCGGGTCATTCTTTATGCTCTGTGGGGGTCAGATCCCCTTTGGAGGCTCCCCCAGGGACAAGTGTTGAGGGCAGCCTGGGGCTCTCTGTTGAGCCAGGCCACATGCGTGAGCAGGCGGGCACGCGCCTGTGTGAGCGTGTGTGTGTGTGTGTGTGTGTTTGTCAAGGTCCAAACTTATCCAGCAAAGAGAGCTCCAGGTTGTGGCTCTGGTCTCAAGGAACCATGGAGCTCCTGGTCAGCGAATCCCAGGACAGGGACATAGGGGAGCAGACTCAGGTTAGGCCAGTGGGGGTGGGGGTGGGGAGGGCTGAGCTCTCTCTCTCCGGCTGAGCACATGAAAGGACCCTGAGCTCAGGGTCCCAAGTACCTGGGAGGAGTGTGGCCACCCCTCAGAGTGTGAGTGGAAACGAGTATTGAGTATGGGTTCTGGGCTGGGGCTTTGAGGCGGGGCATGCCCCTTCCAAGGTCTCTTTGCACCTGGTAGCTGCAGACAGGAAGACCAAGTCTGAGATGCTGGAAGCACAGAAGGGAATGGGCCTGGGTACCTGAGTGAGGGAGGACGGTCCCCTGACGAGGCTTGGACTGTGCCTTGGCCTGGAACCGGAGAAATGGATTTCTGTTGTGTTCTAGGCTTTCTAGGTCACAGCGCCTTCCCCTGCTCTGCCCTCCCCATATTATCAGGTTTGCACATGGTCCGTCTCTACCCATTGGGTATGTCTTACCTCACATCTCCCCGTGACCACCATGGAACTCCCTGGATGTGTGCGCTGGGTCGGGTGCCTGACCGAGGTCTTTTCTTTGGCTTGTTCACACTCCCCACTCTCCTGCAGCTTCTTGAAATCCCACCCAATGTTCACGGTCTAGTTCAGACCTCGTGTCTGCTGGAGGCCCTCCCTGAGCACTGGAGGCCAGGGCTCGGAGAGCCCTGTCCTTCCCTTTCCTGACAGCCGGGGTGGCAGAGTTGCAGGTGGCCCCGGGAAAGTGCGTGCTGATTTCAACTACAGACCCACAGGTTGTAGGCATATGTTGGAAACATGGCCTCTCGCTAATGGATTATATTTCTCTTGGGTGTTCCTGAGTATGTGCTATATACACTGAGCATTCTCTCTCTCTCTCTCTCACACACACACACACACACACAGAGGACACGTTTGCAGACCTTCAAGACCACAAGGCCAGTTGTGCCTGAAACAGCTGAGCAGTTGGGTCCACAGTAGGAAAGAACTCGATGCCCGCTTATGGCTTGAACAAACTAGGATAAGCATAGCACGACAGCTGGGAGGTCTTAGCTGACCGCGGGTCAGGCAGAACCATGACTCCGCAGAAGGATGCTGGGATGGCCTGGGAACAGGGCTGAGTAGAAGGAGTCAGAGCTCCACTTCCAAGTCTAGGGGTCCGAAGGCTCTGGAAAAGGCCCTGGAGCACAGGCCACACCCTCCTTTCTCCCAGCCTTTCCCCATGAGCATCTGTTTGCTTTTCTATGTTTTGGTTTTGATAGATTTCTAAAAGTCACCTCCTGTGTGAAGCCTTCCTGGATTGTAGCAAGGACAGAAGTTCCTCCCACCTTTTTCATGTCTCTGTGAACCCCTCAGGACGTCGTGTGGAATTCTTCCCTTATTCTAAACCATGGCAACCGCAGGTATCGGATCCCTAGTGGCCAGTATGGTGCCTGGTGCAGAGGAGGTAGATTGCCACACAGTAATAATACAGTGAGATAACCCTAATATATAAAGAATATTTAAAAATTGAAGGAACAAAAGACATTTACAACTCTACAGAATGGACGAACATTAGGAACAGACGATTCACACGTAAAGCACAACATAAAAATAGCCCTTTGGCATAAAAATATTAAGAAAATTGCTAATTTCAGCAATACTGAGATACCATTTCTCACTCATCGGATGGGGAGAGAGTCAGTGGCTCCACGATCCAGGTTGTTAGCGTGGCTGTGGGGCGATGGGCCGCGTCTTACTCAGTGCTGGTGGGGAGGCAACTGGCCACATCCACGGAGAAGACTCTGGCAAGACCTAAGGAACGTAAATGTGTGTACGTTAGCCCTTCACCCCTGTGTCCTCCGCAGCTCGGAGAGAGCTTAGTGCATGCAACTCAGGGTGGCGGGATTGGCGAGTTTAAGACAGAGGCAGCTGTCTAAATATCACAGCAGGGAGGCAGGTTGAGTAGAGTGGGGCCATCCACGGGGAGGGGGGAGGTACTGCGCTGCTCGCAGCAGCTTGGGGGCGAAGAGAGGACATGTAACCTGAACTTCGTGGACAGACCTCATGGAGCCCAAGAACCTCCTGCCAGATCACAGAAGATTTGCCTCCGTGTGTATTTTTTTATTTTTGTTTTTATTTGTATTTATTTGTTTGTGTTTATTTTTGAGACAGGCACGTGGCTTCCAACTGGAAGATCGGTGGCTCTCAGACAGTTAAACATCACTGCCCCCGACGCTTCCAGCATGAAAGGTTTCTCACTGATGTTATTATGTCGGCTGGAAAGAGCCTTCTGGACTTTAGGGGTAGGGGGATGAACACAGAAAAATCAGGGTTTTAGTACCTGAAAAAAAAAAAATTTAATGTTTTGAAAAGTGGAAAGCGCGTGCACGCGCACACACACACACACACACACACATCTCAAAACTCAAACTCCCCCATAATAATTCCACGAGATTAGTGCTATGGTAGCTTCTTATTTTTAGGTACAGATAATTGCGAGCCCGCTTTTAGACAACAGATTGAGTGATGGAAGCTTGACCAAGGCACAAGGGCCCATAGCCACCCCCGGGCTGAAGGCTGAATTTACACCGGGCGTCAGGAGACCCACCTCGAAATAGCCACAGGCCCTAACAGACCAATGGGCTAGTCCCAACCAGGCACAGTTACCAAGAAAGGGAAAATTCTCTACTTTCCCACACCTCCTCACCTTCTCCCTTTAAACACAGCCCCTACCCTCAGCCTCCTTGTAGCCAGCCTCTCCTGCGTGGCTCCCTTGCTGGCATTTGATGAACTTCTATCTCTCGAGTTCTGCCTCAGCCAAATCTTTTAACCCCCCACCCCACATCTTCTCCGTGGATGTGGCCAGTTGTCTCGGGCTTCCACCCAATCATCACCGCACATCTGGGGGGCCCCCTTTCTATCCGACGGAGACCACCGAGAGGATATGAAGCGTTTTTGTCTGACATTCATTTTCATGGCTGCAGAATGTCACACATGTGGATTTCTTTTCTTTTTTCTTGTTGCTAGAGAAGCAAATCCTTTTAAGGGTGGGTATGATGATCAGGGTACCAGGTTAGTGAGGATCCGACACCATGTGAGGCCCCAGGAGGCCTTGACCGAGGATAGTAAACCCATTCACTAGATGAGGAAATCAAGCTCTCAAATGTGGGCAGGGGGCTCTTTTCCAGTAACTGACAAAGGAGGCTGGAACCCCAGGGTTTCCAGACTTCACCACGTGTGTGAGGGGTCATCTCTGGGAGGCAGCTTCCCCAGGGGGGTGTCCTTTCATCAGAGGGAGGTGGGCACTAGGCTCCCGGTCCTGGCCTCCCAGCGGGTGGGGGTGGCGGGTGATGGAGGTAGTGGGGTAAGGGTGGAGGGACCATGGCAGGAGGGGAAGGAGAATCCTGGTGGTGGGGACGCCCACGGGCTCTGGGAGGGAATGTCTCCCGGCAATAAACCTGGGCTACAGATTTGCTGCTCGCCCAGCAGAAAGGCCCACAGGGAGTCTTGGGCCTAGTCGGCCTCTCCTCCTCTGCCTGGGGCCTCCTCACCATGAGGGGCGGGCTCTGGCCTCCAGGGCACAGCTGCTCTGTCGGGGTGACAGGTGGCCGACTGGGGCATCCTGGGAGGAGCTGGGAGGACCCCTCCTAGCCTCTAGCCTGGAGTTTTCATGCTCCCCGACCTCTCCTCCGTGCCCTGAACAGAAAGGAGCTGGGACAGCTTTCTGAAGAAGGCTGAAAGCCTGGGGGCTGCCTGCAATGTCCGGGCTGGGGAGCAGAGTCCCGCAGTTTCTCGAAGCTGGCTCCACAGCCCAAGTCTGGCCTTGGATCTCAGCTCCACCCCATTCTGGTTCTGTGGCCTTGGGCGATGGACAGCCTGGGCGCCTCCACGTGCCCGTCTGTAATCTACAGCAGAATAAAAGACCCCAGTCAGAGCCCGAAAGAAGGTGGAGTTAACAGTGTCAAGTTCTCAGAACAATGCTGGCATGTCCTCAGTGCCCAGTAAATGTGAGCGCTAATTAGAGCTTGCCTCTTTCCTGCACAGGGCCCGAGGCCTCAGACGCGCGGTCCCCACGGCGACAGTCCCCACAGGCAACACTTCGCCTCTCTTAAGCTTGTTCAGGAGCAGGTAGGTCATGCCCTAGTCAGAAAGCCTTCTGTTCCCATTAGGTCTCCAGCGGGAGGAAGGGTGGCCTGGAGCATTCCTTTTCAACCCCTTTGGTGTCCTGTGACCCCAGAGACACATGAATGAGTGTGGGGCAGGGGGACTGGTTTGGTCTTCGGCCTCAGTGAGATGGAGTTCAGTGTGTCGCCGAGCACAGGCAGCTGGCTGGGAATTGTGTATTAGCTGAGAGCAGGCCTGGAGTGTGTGTATGTGTGTGTGTGTTTATGTGTGTGTGTGTGTGTGTGTGTGAGAGAGAGAGAGAGAGAGAGAGAGACAGATATAGATGTCATCTTCGTACTTCTGCTTCTTTGGTCTTTAGCTGTCGCTAGAAGCACCTGTCTACCTACGGGTGACGTCGCCAGGCCTCTGCTCTGTCTTCATCTGGGTGGGGCCATGGCCTTGTTCTTGCCAGGGGCACTGAGAAGAGGGATGGCTGTTAAAGAGCAGCCACCCTCCTTCCTAGCTGCCAATGGGACCCTAAATCACCAGGTGGGAAACGCTTGCTGCCCAGGAGAGCCCATTGTTGTGAACTGAACGTTTGGCAGCCCTCCCCATCCCCAACCCCCCGCCCCGCAAATTCATGTATTGAAGCCCTAATCTGCGACGTGATGGTATTTGGAGGTGGGTCTTTGGGGAGGTAAGTAGGTCATGAGGGTGAGCCTCTCACGAATGGGATTAGTGCCCTTATAAGAGGAGCCTGAGAAAGGCCATCTCTGCCTGGCATGTGAGCACACAGGGAGAAGACGGCTATCTGGGAACCAGAAAGTGGGTCCTCACCAGATGCCGAATCTGCCGGCACCTGTAGATCATGGGACTTTGCTGCCCTGGGATTGGGAGAAATACGTTTGTTGTTTAAGTTGCCCAGCCTATGGTCTTTTGTTTTAGCAGCCCGAGCTGATAAGACACTCACTATTTGACAAGGAGTGATATAGTCTGAAATGTTCGAGGTTTATTTGTTACAACAGCTAGGATGACCCTAACTAGTATGTAGGAAGATGGGGGGGTGGTTAGGGAAGGCTTCCCGGAGGTGTCTAAGCCTGAGCAAGCTTTGAAGGATGAGCAGAAATTGCAGTGGTGGAATTGGGATGGGAGGGCCGATTTCAGCTCAGTAGAAGAAAAAATTGTTGGCCAGTGACAGTCGGCCCTAGAAAATCTCTGTGACGCAGGGAGCGTGCCAGCAGAGACTGTCAGGAATGTTACCCTGGGTAGTAGGTAGGAAGCCCCTTGACGCCCTTCTAGCTTCATAAGGACAGGGCCGGGTACCCCTGAGGTTGCAGAGAGTATCCCGCACATCACCCAGGGCTCTCCGGGCCTGGAGCAAGGACCCCACTACTAACTACCCGCAGTGGACCATGCTAACTGGGTATGCTGAGAAGCCACCTACAGTTCCCAATGCGGTGAGCAGGCTGTGTTCCAGAAATCTCCATGTAAGCCAGTCGTTTGAAGCCCAGAATGCGCTTTCCCATAGAAACCAAGTTATAAATGGTGGTTGGTTTTTCAGGCCAGTCCACAAATCTCTACTTAACTCATCATGTTCCTGAAGTTTATCATTAACAGTACAAGGTGCCCTGTTCACCTTTTATAGTGTGGTTTCTTTGAGAAAATGCATTTCAGCTTCCAGTGGGAGAATGCAGGCATAACGTCTCGCTTCTAAGTGATATCCAGGGCCCGGCGGCTCCTCGGGGAGACGGAGGGATGGGGCAAGTATTTCGGGCACCAGGAACTCCTTAGTTCTTCCCCACTGTAGACAGAGGGCTCCATGTCCCCGAGGTCCCAAACTGAGGAATAATGGGCCATGTCCCAGCTGTGTGATGGGGCAGCACCAGGAATTCAGACACCAGTGGCTGTCCCCACCTTGTTGGAGCAGATCAGTCATATCTGCACGTACCCTACGGCCTTGCTCAGGAAAGGAGCTGAACCCTGACTGGCCCCCGATTACAGGCCGCCCATGTGCTGGTCCCTCGGTGACCATCTGGCTGGAGCAGCTCTGCCCGTGATGGGCCATGGAGGTGTGCAGAGCCAATCCACGCGGCTGCCTCTGGACTGTGGATTAGAGACAGGCCGGGTCAGTGGGTAGGCAGGAAGGACTGGAGCAGAGACACACGTTCATCAGTCAGGGTTCCAGGAGGCAAGCCCCAGGCATGGACTCTCGCCGATTAAACCGAAAAGAAGTTTCTGAAAACCACACTGGGATACACACTCTAGCAGACCCTGTCAGTGCCCTACCCAGAGGCCCCTGCATTCATGGCCATGGGCCTAGTCTGCTTATGGTGACAGTGTAGGGGTCTCCAACCACAGGAAGTGCACTGGGCCGGGGCAGGGTGAACGAGAAGTGCTGGTGAGTTCATGCCTCTTGAAGCAGCTCTGAGCCGATGATGGATGGGGAGGTCAAAAAAGACCCCCTCCCTCAACAGAGCCAACTCTGAGGCCTGTGCCACCCTCTCCGCCAGAGCTCCCCCGCAGGACTGAGCTCCAGGCGCCCAGAGTGGTAACCAGCCCAATCTAACAGTTCTCTTTTGCCGTGGAGCAAACCATCTAAAAGCTGTGTGCTGTAAAACAATACCGATGAATTATTTCTCAGGATTCTGGGGGTTGGATGGTGACTTTTACTGCTAGTATCCTCTCGTGCAGCTGCGGTCCGTAGGAAAGAAGGTCTAAGAGAGCCTCGTCTGTCTGGCGGTTGGCTGGGTGCCCCTCATCCTCCACTAGGACTGGACCAGCTTCCTGGTGAGGTGGTCTCAGGGCAGTGTTCAGAAAGGGCCCAGGCAAAAGCCGCAGCGCTCCATTAAGCTCCCAGACTCACTTAGTGCCTCTTCTGCCTCTATTCTATAGGTCGAAACAAAGCCCGAGGCTGGTCAGATCCGCGGGGTGAAGAAATACACTCCCCCCGCCCCCCCCGATGCGGAGCAAGCTGGACGCTGGATGGGACGAAGGGGGCCATGAAGCAACCCAGCACATACCCACTAACACGTACTTTACTGACTTCCTCCTCTACCTCTCTTCCTCTCTTCTACCACTATTTCCGGGGAGAAACCGTTACTGGCTGCACGTGAATATTTGAATCACTGTCTGCTCTGGGGGAACCTCAGGATCCATGCAGAATCATCTGGAGAGCTGGCAATCAGGCTTGAGGCTCTGCTCCCAGGAAAGGTGCCCCTGCCTAGAGGCAGCTAGTGCCACTGTCCCCAAGCTAGATGCCTGTGCCACCTGGTGCTTCTTTTTTCAGGTGCTCACATCTGGTCAGAGCCCTGAGTGATACTAAATGATCGAGTCTATGGCACTTGCCCGAAGCCTTACTGGCAAGGAGGCAGCAGAGGCTGGGGTTCGGGGCTCGGCAGTGGGGACGAGGACAGAAATGGTCCCAAACCTAGCAAGGATGTGCACTAATGTCAACTTGCCAGAGAATCAGAGGCACCCGGAGAGAAGAAGGTGGGGGAAGGAGTGGCACCAGAGAAGAGCAAACATGTGCCCAGAGCTGCCCCTCGGGGTTTTCCCTGTTCCATTTCAGTCCTCACACTTTCTGACCATTATGTCTTCCTTTCTCAAGGTGATGTAGGTGAGCCTTGATTTCTTTCTACCAAAGTAGTCCTACTAACAAAGCCCAAGCTCCTGTGGACACAGGCACCCAGGTCATGGGTTTAGTTGTTCCATGTGGACCTGGGATTGGGACCGCCAGACCTCCTATGGAGATTTGAGGTTTCCAGGAAACCTCTCTCACCAAGAGGTCGCCTGGCAATTGCAGACAATGCAATTGTCTGCCATGATCCCCCAAAGATGTCTACGTGACATCAGCATCTTACGGGTATGCATTCTTTTTTAAAAAAAGATTAATTAATTAATTTATTTGAGAGAGAGAGAGAGTGAGAGAGGGCTGCTCATGTGAGCAGGGGAGGAACCGAGGAAGAGGGAGAGAGAGAATCTCTAGAAGACTCCCTGCTGAGTGCGGAGCCCACATGGGGCTCCATGTCACGACCCCGAGATCACAACCTGAGCCAAAAAGCAACAGTCAGATGCTCAATCGACTGAGTCACCCAGCCACTCCCATGAGTACAAATCCTTGTGAGTATGCTATGCTTTACTTCCGGATGCTGTCTGGCTTGTTAGTTCCTCTGCGGGTTCTTTTGTTCACCCCACAAATGCTTATTGTAGATCTTAGAAATATTCACCCTCTTGGGAAGAAGCTGGGATGCGAAGCTATTAAGAAAGAACAAATGCATGAGTCTTTGTACAGCGTTTACAGATCAGACATTGGAACGATTTACAAGTCATAGCCTTCCAATATTGCTGTACTTTTATTTGTTTAATTAATTTGAAAAGCCAGTGTGATGCATGCACACACAGTTGGAAAGTCACACAGTGCTAGAAGTCTTATGACAGTGTGGTGGTTCCCTGTTCCACCTTTCCCCACGTTTCCAGTTCTCCTCCTTAAAGGTAACCACCAAACTCTGCTACCTGTTGCTTCTGGAGTTTACCCATTTCTTTATGTCTGAAGAATATGCCTATACTACTTAACTACAGGCATTATCTTGATTACTTAATTACAAGCATATTGATTGATTTCTTCTTATGATAGATGAAGTTGAATGCTCTTGCACTAGTGTCCTCTCTCCTTCCCCTCCTTCCAGTATGTTTTTTGGGGTTCACTTGTTTTTAGAAAGGGTGAGGGGAGGGCAGGAGCCAAGGGAGAGGAGGAGAGAGAATCCTAAGCGGACACAGGGCTGGATCTTACAACTCTGAAATCATGACCTGAGCGGAAATCAAGAGTTGAACGCTTAACTGACTGAGCCACCCAGGCGCCCCTCCAATTTGGTTATGTTACAATTTTTGCTTAAGTCAACATGGAGAGTCCACAGTGTCATGCCTATGTAAAAATAATTCTCAGCTGAATTTTGTATCTCGTGCTGTTGTTTCCTTTCTGGGTTTTTTTTTTTTTTTTTTTGGCTTTTGTTTTCCCTAAAGTTAGTAATTGCTTTGTTATTTTCATTTGTTTAACTTTTTAAAAATTTATTTATTTATTTATTTGTTTGTCCGAGAGAGAGTGCATGCACCAGTCGGGGGAGGGTAAAGGGAGGGGCAGAGGGAGAAACTGACTCTCTGCCTTGTGGGGCTCAATCCCAGGACTGTGAGCTCATGACCTGAGCTGAAGACAGATGCTTTAACCTACTAAGACACCCAGGCGCCCCTGCTTAACCTTCTTTATAGCCACTGCATATCCTTTCCACGGTCCACTTTTCCGTAGGGTCAGTCATAGGAGGTAATCCAGCATTTCCAATTGTCGCCCTGGAGCTGCCCTTCCTGGAGACCTTTGTTTTCCTTCAGCCCGGACTTGGTGTTCTCCAGGCCAACCTCCCAGTTGTTGTCTTGGAATTTCCTTTGGCTGTCATCCTTAAAATTCCCTTCACCTCTCTCTGGAGTTGGGAGTCTGTGTGTCCTGATCCCATGGCTTTCTCTTCCTTGGTTTCCCCCCTCTGCTCTGGTAACACACCTTGTCAGCAAACAATGTATAGCAGCCGAGGAATGATGACGACTGCTCCAGTCTAGTCTAGTCTGCCTTCCAGAGTCTCCCTCCATGGTCCTCCAGAAAACGCCTTTGACTTTTTTCTTTTGGTTGGATCTCTTGTTTCCTGCATCCATCCTTCTTGATTTTATTTTATTTATTTATTTTTATTTTTTATTTTTTAATATTTTATTTATTTATTTGACAGACAGAGATCACAAGTAGGCAGAGGCAGGCAGAGAGGGGTGGGGGAAGCAGACTCCGTGCTGAGCAGAGAGCCAGATGTGGGGCTTGATCCCAGGACCCTGGGATAATGACCTGAGTCGAAGGCAGGGCTTTAACCCCTGAGCCACCCAGACATGCCATCCTTCCTGATTTTAGTGAACAACTTCTAGTAGCTTCCTGAGAAGGGGTTTGCACTAGTGACTTCTGGAGACTTTGCATGGCTGAAAAGTATACCTCCCCTACCTTATTAAAAATTAGTCTGAACATAGAATTCTGGGACAGAAATCATGTTCCTTTAGAATACTGAGGGCCTTGCTTTATTGTCTTCTTTGCCAGTATGACTACTGAGAGGCTCCAATCTATTAGAAGCACTGACCCCACTTTTCTCCCTGGAAGTTTACGAGATTTTTCTCTTGTCCTCATATTTTGGAAACTGCCAGTGACATACATTGGCATGGAACTGTTTTCAGCCACTATGCTGGAAGCTTAGTGGGCTATTCAGTCTTTCCAGTGCAGAATTATTATTTTTTAAAAAGTTTTTATTTATTTAAATAATCCCTACACTCAACATGGGGCCTGAACTCAAAACCCTGAGCTCAAGAGTCACATGTTCCTCTGACTAAGCCAGTCTGATGCCTCCGTGGTGCAGAATTATCATTATTACTTTTTAAAGATTTTGTTTATGTATGTATGTATGTATTTAGAGGATGAGCAGGGGGAGGGACAGACGAAGAGGGAGAGAGAGGATATCAAGCAGACTCCGTGCTGAGTGCCCAGACTTGGGGCTCGATCCCATGACCCTCAGACCATGACCTGAGCTGGAATCAAGAGTGGGATGCTTAACCCATGGAATAACCCAGGCATCCCCCATGGGGCAGAATTATTAAGAAGATCCTGGCGGGGCGCCTGGATGGCTCAGTGGGTTAAGCCGCTGCCTTCGGCTCAGGTCATGATCTCAGGGTCCTGGGATCAAGTCCCGCATCGGGCTCTCTACTCAGCAGGGAGCCTGCTTCCTCCTCTCTCTCTCTCTGCCTGCCTCTCTGCCTACTTGTGATCTCTCTCTGTCAAATATAGAAATAAAAAATCTTAAGAAAAAATAAATTAAAAAAAAAAAAAAGAAGATCCTGGCAACCTACTGTGGGTTGCCTAGACCTGAGCCAGGGCCCCCATCTCCTGGTAAGAGGAGCCACACCTGAATTTAGCTTCTTATTGGACCCACAACAGCTTTCTCTCCAATTTGCCCCCAGTAGGAGTCTGGGAGTAGACCTACAAATCCCCAGAGACCCCAAGGTCTCCAGATGCCAAGCAGCTGGCGTTCCCCAGCAACAGCAAACATCAGGTACCCAGAATCCAGGCTGTCTGGCGCCCAACAGCCCACGATTACCCCCTTGACGAAGCTGCTTTCCACTGTTGCCTATGAGAGGGAGACTTCCCACAAGGAGGAGGTCCCTCGCCTGGAACCAGACGCACGCTGGATCCCCGCTGCACCCGGCCCCGGCACGTGTCTCTGTGGAATCATGGGAGAGTCAGGTGCTCCCGCTGAGTTTCCCATGCTTGTTTTCATGTTTAGAAATTCCAATCATTCTGTTTTTGTTGTTCTCTAAATGGTCTTTTTAAAAAACAACCTTCCATTCTCAGTACGGAATGCCTCTTATTTCTCTGGGGATATTACTGATCTTTTAAAAATCTTTTTTATCTTTCCTGCTGCCTCAGGTCATTTGGTCTCTAGATTCCTTTTAGAGGTCTTTCTAAGAAGTCTGGTAACTTGTGGTTGTCTGCTTGTAATTAGGTATCGTGGTGAATGGAGAGGAAATGACGGGCTCGTTGGAAAATGAGTACTGACTGGGCCACTGTGACTTTGAGCCTCACTGTCGGGTGATCTTGGTGGACCTTTTGGTGCAGATCCTCTGGGTCAATGTCTTTATTTAGGTTTTCCCTTTGGGTGGTCAAATGCCCAGAGAGTTGTCCTCTGATCTCCTGCCTGGAGGGCAAAGCCTGGTGCCGGTGCTGTGGGGGCTGGGTTGGGAACGAGAAATGGAGGACCTTTCTCATTGGGTGGGCCAAGACGGAATCCCTCCCAAAGCCTGTCTTCTCTGCTTTCTCTTCTGCCCAGAATAAAGCTCCAGTGCCTGCCCTGAGGGAGAAGGGAAGGTGCCCAGCACTGTGGAGTCTGGGTGGGGTGTGGAGGACCCATGGCCTCCCGGGTCTCCCCCATCTCCACCAGCCCCCTTACGTCCTGCTCCTCCCAGGGCTGCGATCAGCACTTGAGCGCACCGAGAACTCTGCCTTGGAATTGGAGCCTGTCTGAGTTTCTCTCCCACTGGTTTAGGATTTCCCTCCCTGGGGGATGCCTACGTCCAGTTACCACTTGTCCATTTCCAGCCACCCCGCCCCCCGCCTACATTTATACTGCAAACTTCTGCCTTGTCTCTTCTGTCCTTGTACATTTATATCTTAAAGAAAAATATTTTCATTAGTTGTAGGAATTTTGGAAGGGAGCAAGCCTAGGTGCCCATGTTCAGTCAGCTAATTTGTTGCCCTCCTGCTATGCTCCAACTAGTCTACCAAGTGATGAGCAGCTTGTGGAGGCTTGGTCCTGCTGACGTTGTCTCTCTGCCACAGGGCAGTTCAGCCAGGTCCCCAGGGGCTCAAAAGGCTGCAACTGGGAGGCTGAGTCAGGTTCCCTCCAGACGGACCCCCACAGACCCAACCTCTCAGGGTCTCTTAGAGCCCCCACACCTGCAGCGCCTTCACAGGGAGCTCGGAAGGAGGGAGGCATGGGCAAGCGGGTACTACTCGGGTGAGAAGGAATGATACCCAGCCAGGCGTGTCCAAGGACAACCCAACCCATTGGCCCTGGGGAGGGGGGCAGCACCCTCTGCATCCACGTGGCTGGGAGCTGCGGAGAGCAGGGAAGTTGGACCACACACTGGAAAGATGCTGACTTTATTCCTTCTGGGCTTCATTCAAATGCTGCCTCTGAAGCCTGATCATCCTGGGGGCTTACGGCCCTTCTTTTCAGAACTGGGGCTGATTCTTTGTCAGGTTAACTACTCTCTGGTGATGATGTCCTCCCATAAGTTGGTGGATTCATCTGGTTCCTGAAAAAAAAAAAAAGTCTGTCTTAGTTTGATTCTTTGGTATAACAAAATACCACAGACTGGGTGGCTTCTCAACAATGAGAAATTTATTTCTCTCAGGCCTGAAGGCTGGAAGTCTGAGATCAGGGTGCCAGCATGGTCCAGTTCTGGTGGGGACCCTCTTCTGGGTTGTAGAAAGGCCAATTTCTTACTGTGTCCCCATAGGACAGAGAGCAGAGGGGAAGCAAGCTCTCTTAGGACTCTTCTTCTTCTTTTCTTAATTTAAATTTTGTTAGTTAACATTTAGAGCAATATTGGTTTTTGGAGTAGAATTCGGTGATTCAACCCTTTCGTACAACAGCCAGTGCTCATCTCAACAAGTACTCTCCTTAATATCAATCACCCAGCTAGCCCGCGGCCCCACCCACCTCCATCCATCAACCTTCAGTTTGTTCTCTGTCATTAGGAATCATTTGTGGCTTGTTCCTCTCTCTCTCTTTTTTTCTTTTACCCCTTCCTTTATGTTCATCTGTTTTCTTTCTTATATTCGATATATGAGTGAGATCATATGGTATTTGTCTTACTCTGACTGATTTATTTTGCTTAGCACAATACTCCCTAGTTCCGTCCACATCATTCATCGCAAACGGCAAGATTTCATTATTTTTGATGGCTGAATAATATTCCATGTAGATATATACCACATCTTCTTTACCCCTCATCAGTTGATGGACATTTGTGCTCGCTCCATAGTTTGGTTATTGTTGATAATGCTGCTATAAATATCAGAATGCATATGCCCCTTCAAATCTGTATTTTTGTATCCTTTGGGTAAATACCTAGTAGTGTTGGTAATTAATTCTATGTTCCACTTTTTAAGAAACTGCCATGCTGTTTTCCTGAGCCTTACTTCAAAATGCACTAAATGTGCCCTCCACTGTGAGGCTTCTATCCTCAGCTCTCTGCCCATCTCCTAGTTCAAGATCTCTTCTGTGATCAGAGGCACACAGCCCTTGTCAGGTTGTCTTCCAGTCATATGTTCTAAGTGCCCTTAGGGCAGGGACAGGGTCTTCCCCCAAGTCTCACATCCCAGAGCATCGTGTGCTCGTGACTCAGGGTGAGCCAATGACGACATGAATCTGGTGGTTTGACTGACTGGGTGACCAGCTGCTCACCCCCCCACTGACCAGCTGTCCGTTGACTGATGGGTCAGTGTAGCTTTCTACCTCTTCTCTCTGCCAAATCACATCCTTTTGCTTTGGGCTAGAAAAGAAATAGTCGTTACCTCTCTACCTGTGAGGTGATTAAGTGTGGGCTCAGGGATCCGAGGCTTACTAGTTAGGTCACTATGGAAAAATTTTTGAAGCTCTCCAGCCTCAGTTCCTTTGTCTGTATAATGGGAGTAATACCACTACCTACCCCAAGTGGCCGCTGTGCAGATCGAACACACGATGTGTAGCACAGTGTGGGGGCCCAGCCTGCCTCCGCAGCCCTGTGGGTCCTGGGGCTACCACGTCCTGGCTGCCAGGAAATGCTGCTGCTCCCTGTACTCTCACCTCTGCTAGTTTCCACGTGTCTCACGGTCCCCTGTCCTCCTGAGCCATGCAGGAACCTGGGACTCACTGTTGCAGCCTTGGAGGGAGGTAGCTAGGGTGAACCTGCTGCGAGACCCTGGCAACACACTTGAGACTCCCGTCAGCCATTACTGCTGTGACCTCAGACACAAGTCCTCTGGGTCAGTTGTCCAAAAGGGTTTAAGAGTCCAAGGGTCAGGGAGCGTCAGCTCAGTCAGGGACCCTGAAGAGCACCCGGATGAAGCCGTCGATGTACAGACATGGATGGATGGGCCCCAGAAGGACAGACACGTGAGGTGGGAGCCCCTGGTCCCAGGAAGTATTCCTGCTGAGTGACGCTCGTCGGTGATCCCCTTCCTGAGTTGGGGGATGGACTGGATTTAGTAAACTCTCCCTTCTGGGTCTGAGACTTCCTGAGCCAAGGCCTCCCGTGCAGCCCTTGTCCCTGCGGATGGCAGCTCATTTCCTTTTTCATTCAATTTGAACACTCCCCATCTGGCATTGCTTTGGAGCAGTTATTATTTGTAATCAACGTCAATTCAACCCTAATGATGTAACCTGAACACATTGTGGGGTGAAGCCTGGACCGCAGCTGCCTCGTAGGGGCACATCCCCAGGTCTGGCTGGCCTTTGACCTCTTCCTACCTCCCTCTGGGCCCATTAGAGGGTAGGGGCTGGTCCTCTGCCCTAATCCCCGCCCCGTCCTGAGGACCAGCCTGTCAGATCCACCCCTCTGCCGGGCCCAAACGTGCGCAACTCTTATCTTTGGAGCCCGACCTGGGACACCCTTGCTATCCAGAGAAGCAGGGGCAGGGGACTCAGGAGAAGGGAGAGGGAGACAAAAGGCTCTGTTGGTCCATTCAGAGGTTGTGGTAAATACGCCCTGGGCAAGCACTTCCTGAGCCGTGGGAAGACTCAGCTACCAGAGGGCTGACAGGTTAGAGAAAGGCTCTTACATGAATTTACTAGAACATTTACAGCTTTTCCCCAAGGCCACATGTTGGAGCCATTAAACCCAAAGGAGTGAGGGGCGGGGTGTTTTAAGGCACTGTGCCTGATTGGGGGACAAATGCAGAGGGGACGGGCTGGGAAGTCTGGGTCCCTGAAGTTCCGCTGGAAAGTGGAGCCAAGGCCTCCAATAGGGCGAGGGGCCAGCCTGGCCTCTGGTGGTTGGGACGTAGAGTGACTGATGCCAGCAACGTGTGGTGTCCTGTGGTGGGGTGTCCAGGCCTAGATGGCACACCTGGGTAGAAATTTTGTGCCCTGACTTGGATGAAGTGATCTAATTTCTTAGAGCCTTGCTTTTGCCTCTGCTTGTTGCAGGGAGAGACGAGGAGCAGTGTGAGGGGGAGGTGTGAGGATGCCCCTGGGAGGCCCTGCCCCTGCGAGCCTTCAGGCCCCCACAAATGCCTCATGGCCACAACCTGTCTCTTCCCTCAGCACCGTCCCCAGGCCCCATCACTCAAAGTATGGATCACGTAATACTAACACAGGGTTCACTGCGGGCCAGTCAGACACGGGCTGCAGAGTCAGAAAGTAGGTTGAGGATCAAAATATTGGCCTGAGAATCTGATTTTTGTAAAAAGAAAAGCCTCAGTTCCTGTTGGATTAGAAATTCTTTTGTTCTCCCTCAGCAGGCCCAGAGCAGCAGAGCCAGAAGTGGGAGTGTTTTTAAAGTCACTTTCTTGCTCAAGATGGCCCAGCAGCTCCCCATTGGCAAGAGGTAGACACTGAAGACCGAGCTGCAGTCCACTGTGTGCTGTGCCAAGCAGACACAGCAGAAGCTGCCCTTGGGGCTGACCGTTTAGCCATCACAGTTGGGCTTTTCCTGGCAGGCCCCTCCCCATCCGCATGAGATTCACCAAGGAAGAGGTAGGGCTTGCTAAAAGGCAGACTCCTGGGTCCTGCTCTGGGGCCTCCTGGTCAGACTCTTGGGGACTGGGACCTTTTAAGCACATTCTCCATAGGATACACCGAAGTGTGAGAACCAGCCCCTCCGGCTGGCCAATCTAGGACTGCCCTTCTGCCTGCAACATGGGTTTCCACCCCTCATGCAACCTCACCGACCGAGAAAGAAGAATGAGGGAACTGAGGAATGAGATAAAGTCGTCCCCCTCGCCTGCAAGGGCAGGCTAAGCCATTCATCTTGTCACACCCAATTAGTTCCAGCTGTCCTTAACATTTGCTGATTACATTTGGGTACATTCCCCCCCTGCTCTTCTTTTCCTCGTGGCTTCCTCTCTTTAGGAACTCAGAACTTACACATTTTCAGAAGCCTGAACAAAGCCTTGCATGCCACCTCTGTCTAATACCCACATAGGCAGGAATCAGTGGTGATTTTATATCTGCCTGCACGTGGGAGGAAGTGAGAGAAGGCTACAAAGTAACAATGGCTTCAGTGAGATAGACATTGAATTCTTTTCTATTTTAAAGATGTCACTAAGAGGCCATCTGGGGCTTGCAGAGTGGCTTAATGCAATCATCCTGTGTTCAGACTCTTTCAGAATTGCTTCTCCACTAGCTGCATGAGATTCATTATGTACTGTTGGTTTCATGGTCCTAAATGGCTGCTCTAGCTCCAGCCCTTACAGCCATCTTCCAGTTAGTACGAATGATAAAGAGGAGACGAAAGGCACATCTCTTTGCCTTAAAGAATAGTTCCTGGGAGTAGCACACAGACTCTTGCTTTCAGTCCATCAGTTAGTTACACAGCTAAAAAGACATCTGGGAAATGTAGTCCTTATTCCAGGTGGCCATATGTCCAACGAGAAGTCAGACATTGTATGGTTAAGGAAAAAGGGGAAAACATAAAATGGGGGCTTCTAGCATTCTGCAACACCATTGTAGCCTTCCTTAGCCTGGGACGTGTTTGCTATGGTGACCCTTACATTTGAATTGATTTATGAATGCATATACTTGCCTCATATCTAATAAGAATACAATCAGAGAAAATGTGGAAAAGATAGTAAAAGAATGAGATAATTACAAAGGTAATGAGACTAAAGCATACCTTTTCAGAGAGGTGTCCTCTATTCCTTCTTTATACTCCCGCACTTTGGGTCAATGTGCTATTCCTAACTCTGACTTTCAATCTCACCTCATTATTTAGCCCCTTGATTTCCTACACCCTAGAATCTGCCCTCACGCCCATTTGTTCTGTGCATAGATGGATTTCTCTTCCTGATCAGCTCAGCCCTCTGCTCCAAAACCTCTAGGGTTCCCCAAAGCTTACCAAATATATCCTTACCTTCTTCACCATGCGTGCGCGCGCACACACACACACACACACACACGCACACTCTATTTTCATCAAATGAAACCACTCGCTGTTTCCCTGATTCACCATGTGTCTTGGCTTCTTTGGGCTTCTGCCTAAGCCAGTCACCACTGGCCTTCCATATGAGGCTTTGCCTGGTTCCACTGGCTCCTGCCAGAGAAAAACGTGTCTGGGCTTGCCAAGGGAGGATGAGAGACATGTGGAGCAGGGCCACCTTGCAACTCAGAGACTGGCCGTTGTGAGAAGCCGATCCAGCCTGGATGCCTCAGAGCAGAGCAGGGCCCACCTGCCCGCAGATCTGTGAGAATCAATGCTTACACGCTTCTTGAGTGCTTCCGTGATTTTGTGACTATTTTTTATGTAATAGTTTTGCAGCAGTTCCTAACTCATCCACCGGACGGTAGACATTCAGTTTGAATACCTGAAGTATTGGTGTGTCTTTCAGAGTACTGGTCCCTTCTCCCTTCGGTGAGGATCAGGTATGGCTATGAACACAGAGACCCATAGAAACAGTGGCTTAAATAAGTTCAGAGTTTATTTCTCTCCCGTATGAAGACCGAGAAGCAGGGAGCCCGTGGTGGTGAACCGGCTGGCAAGCCGGAGAAGTCCATGTTGCCAAGAGCTGGATCCAGCTCGCCCAGACGGTCTTAGGTCATGCCTGGGGACTGACAATCGGCTGAGCTTCTGGCCAGGCTGTACCCAGTATGAGGAACGAGCACCATTTCCTAACTTGCCCAGCCAGAAGAAACATCTTTTCGTGTGCCAGCAGAGTATAAGGATGTGTGCTAACTGTTTTATGTGTTTTTTTGTTTGTTTGTTTGTTTTTTGTTTTTTTGTTTTTAAAGATTTTATTTATTTATTTGACAGAGAGAGATCACAGGCAGGCAGAGAGGCAGGCAGAGAGAGAGGAGGAAGCAGGCTCCCTGCTGAGCAGAAAGCCTGATGCGGGGCTCGATCCCAGGACCCTGGGATCATGACCTGAGCCGAAGGCAGCGGCTTAACCCACTGAGCCACCCAGGCGCCCCTGTTTTATGTGTGTTTTATTTTTTACTTTTATTTTTGAAAAATTTCAAATACACACTGTATTGGTCAGGGTTCTCCAGAGAAACCGAACTAACAGGATAGATAGCAGGAGATTTATTATAAGGGTTGAGCTCATGTGGTTATGGAGACTCAGATGTCCCACCGTCTGCCCTCTGGAAGCTGGAGACCCAGGAAAGCCACTGGTGAAGTTCTGGTCTAAACCGGAAGGCCTGAGAACCAGGGGAGCCAATGGCGTAGGTTCTAAGAACTAGCAGCCCTGATGTCTGAGGATGGGAGAAGCTGGATGTCTCAGCTCAAGCAGGAGAGCAAATTTACCCTTCCTCCCCCTCTGTCTTCTACTGGGGCCCTCTGGGGATTGGAGGATGTCCAACCACACTGGGGAGAGTATCACCTTTACTCTGTGTACCAGATCAAACACCGACCTCTTCCAGAATCCCCCTCACAGCCATGCCCAGAAATAGTGTTTCACCAGCTCATGCTGACACACAAAAGTAGAGAGAATAATATAGCGAATTCCCACATGTCTGTCATTCAGTTTCAGTAATTATCATCTAAGTGTCCACTTGGTTTCAGCTATACTCCTCCCCTCAGGAGATGTAAGAACCTTCCAGACTTTATAATTTTTTAAAAATATTTTATTTATTTATTTGACAGAGTGAGATCACAAGTAGAGAGGCAGGGAGAGAGAGAGAGAGGGAAGCAGGCTCCCTGCTGAGCAGAGAGCCCGACGTGGGACTCGATCCCAGGACCCTGAGACCATGATCTGAGCCGAAGGCAGTGGCTTAACCCACTGAGCCACCCAGGCGTCCCCAGACTTTATAATTTTTAAGTAACCTCTATACCCAACATGGAGCTCGAACTCACAACCCCAAGATCGAGAGTTGCACACTCCACCAACTAAGCCAGTCAGGTGCCCTCCCAAACGTCATTTAATATTTTCTGCAAAACATCTAACTATAAGGATGCTTTGTGTAAATATAACAATACCATTATCTCATCTGAAAAAGCCCAATTCCTTAATATCCTAATATCCAATGTCTGCATCGGCCCAATTATTTTATAGCTTATTTGTTCTAATCATGTTGCACGATAGTCTAAATGCTGCATTGGTTGGTGTATTCCCTTTGTCTCTATAGGTCGCCCCTCTGTCTCCTTTTTTCTGCCCTGTAATTCATTTTTTGAAGAAAATGGTTGGTTTGTCCTGTAGCATTTCTGTGATTTAGATTCTGCTCATTGCATCCAATGGTATCTATTATTTTTTATTTTTATTTATTTATTAGGGAGAGAGCAAGTATGAGTGAGGGGCAGGGCAGAGGGAGCAGGGAGCCAGGACCCCGAGTTCATGACCTGAGCCGAAGGCAGACGCTTAACCCGGCTGAGCCACCTGGTCGCCCCCAATGGTAACCTTTTAATATGTTTCTCATTTTCTTGTGTTTCCTATCAATTGGGAATTAAGATCTAGAAGTCTGATTAGGTTCAAGTTCTATTTTCTGGAAAGACAACTTCATAGGGGGCGGACTATTCTTCTATTAGGAGACTTGTCACCTCCCACTGTCTCTCTTTTGGTGACATTAACAGCTATCAATGGCTGTTGCCTGGAACTATTACTTCATTATGATGATATTCTCATTATATCATTTCTTCTTCACTTATTAGCCAAAACTTCTATAGAGGAACTTCCTCTCATCAAATATTTCATTAACCTGAAACAGAGCCCATAGAGGAAAGGCAGATGCATGCTTGATTCTATTTACCAGTTGTTGGTCTGTTGGCCTGTTTTAAATGATTTCCTGGCATCCTTCAAAACAGCTCTATTTTCTATAAAAGCCATCCCATAAACTTCTTGCTTCCATCCCTTTCCCCAGGATGTAGTCATAGGACTTCCCTCACTGCCAGGGGTTCTGGGACCTTCAGCCCTTGACCTGGGCAGCCAGAGGGCTCAGATAATTTCCCTATTACAGTGGAGAAGGGGATCATGGTCCCCAGGTCCTGGTCCGTTTCTTGTTGGCTCACCCAACAAGGGCTGAGGGAAGCTCCTGGCACACCAGTCTGGTCAGGACGTGCTTCTGCAACACATGTGTCCCCAGTCCTGTCCCAACGGCTCCCTCCACGCCATGTCACAGCACAGTGCAGAGCACAGAGCTTTCTCCTGTGGCCTCACTCTTCCTGGGCTGCTGCTATGGCTCCCTTTCCTTCCCTTCCCTCTTCTCCTCCTCCTTCCTCCCTCTATCTCCTCACTTCTCCCCCACTTCCTTCTCTTCCCCCCAACCCCAGCTCCTTCTGCTCCTCCTGTGTTTACTTCTGGGTTTGTTTTGTGTCTCTCATCTTCTCAGCCTGTTGCAAATGGACCTACCCTTTAGGTGCCTCTCAATTCTGCTCTGTCCTGAAGGATTTCTCAAGTACTCAAGCCCACCTTGGCTTCTACCTGACTCATGGTCATCCCTGGTAATGGGCAGCTTCTCTGGGATCCCTCTTTATTTTCTCAAGGGTATGCCCTGACTCCCCAGTGCTCGTTAGTGCCCCGCTGTGCCTCTTTCCATGGGAGGAGGCTGCATCTAGAACTCCTGCCCTGTTGAGCACAGAAGATGTTGTGACTCCCATCACAGAGGGATATCTACCGAAGTCTGGCTGTTTTGCACAGATTTCCAAAGCTGGAAAACCTGATGCCAGCCTAAGCTGGAGAGGAGTAGAATTTCTGTTGTCTGCCTTGGACAACTGTTCATGTCTATGAGGCTGATGTGCTGGGTTTGCCTCCATTTGTCGAGTAAAGGGCAACGGTGGTCATCACCTAGATCTAATGTTGGGCTCCAGAGGAATAGTTCTTGAAACAGATGCGTCTGGGCCCCAGAAACATGAAGGTCTGTAGCCCCTTTCCTCTGCGGATGGCCCAGGTGGAGGCAAAAGAGAGTGAAGAATCCCAGTGTGGGTCAAGGTCCAAGGTGATGGAGCTATTTCTATCTTAGTGGGCCATGTTTCTCCAGTTTGGATCGGGGATTACAGATTGACCTTCACCTTACAGTTTTTAAATATATCTTTCTGCTAAGCCTGCAGACTTGCTCTTGGTCTTGACTTGGCAGGGGCAGAAGCACACATAAAGAGAAAGCCACAACGAATGAAATATTTCTACAAATCTACTTATTCTCAGGAATCTGCATCATTGTACTTCTGTGGACATTAACTAATGGGAAGGAGAGTGGAAAACAGTCATCCTGGCATGATGGAGAAGCAGGGGGAAGTAGCAGCATGCCAGGCTATGTGACAGGAAACAGCCATTCTAACTCAGCCAGGAATGGCAGCACCCTTGTTCATGACCCCAATTCTGAGCTTCTGTTTCCTTATCCATAGGATAAGGAGATGGGCAAACAATAGTCATATTTCATTCTTGGGGATGCCACTAAATTTATGTTTTTAGAATTTTCCATACTCTTTACAGACTCCACAGCTATCTTCTCATTGGATCCTCACAATTCACCTTTGAGGTAGTCTGACAGGGGTCATTATTACTCCCATTACACAGCTGGGTGCATGGTAATGGAATGGTAAATACCATTGGGTAAATACCCAAGGTTTCGTTGGTAATGAAACCCCTCCTCCTAATCCAGAATAGTTCCTTCTCAGCAGGAGGCTCATGCCTGTGTGTGAATACTGGTGAACATGGGCATCTGTCATATTTCGCTGATGTGTAAGAAGGATGTAGTTAGTAGCTGGACTCATGATTTCCCTAGGTTTACAGGGAACTCGTTGATATTTGCTTTTGTTGGATGGATGGTCCATATATGGTACAATTTGCACTAAATGCTTTAACTAGGCAATCATAAATAGTAGGAGGAGGGCGAGGGTTAGTGGGCAAGGAGAGATGGACCAATAAAGGGGCAAGAACTTAAGAGCGGAATTGCCGGCACTATTGTATATATTCTGTAAATACTTACTTCACTTGGTCTTCACATTAATCCTATGAGGAAGGTTGCTATCATCACGCCCATTCTACAGATATTGAAACCAAAGCCTGGAGACGTTAAGTAATTTATCCAACCTAGGAAGTGGCAGAACCAGCATGTGAAGCCAGGCAGTCTGGTTTCAGAGTTTACAGTCTAACTACTCTGCTATCAAGGTCAGATTAGGTTGTGATATAAGCATTTGTGAGTATAAAGTCAGATAAGAGAGAGAGAGAGAGAGAGAGAGAGAGAATGAATTCCCTATTCAAAGCTAGCAAGGTTGCAGAGAAATTGGCACACCACATATCCCAGTAGTACAGACAGTGAGTTTAATCTTTTCATGAGCAATATATAGCAAGACCCAGACAGTTTCTCCATATTTGTCAGTTTAAGGATGCCACCCCTAAGGGCTCCTGGGGGTCTCAGTTTGTTAAGCAGCCTACTCCTGATTTCTGCTCAGGTCATGACCTGGGGGTCCTGGGATGGAGCCCCGCCTGCTGGGTTCAGCAGGGAGTCTACCTTAGGATTTTCTCTTGTGCCCCTCCCCTGCTTGTGTGCATACTCTCTCCCAAATAAATGAATAAACAAATAAATATTAAAAAAAAACAAAAAGAGTGCCAACCCTAGAAGTTTGTTTTAAGCTTACAGTTCAACCAAAGCAGCAAGCTATAGGCATGAAGCTTATTGTGTGGTCTCTAGTAATGCAGCAAGTGTAATGCCCAAGAATAGAGCATGATTAAGTGATTTCATGGAAACTTCACTTGTTGGAATACTATGAAAACATTTAAAATGAAAATTATGAAGATAGTTGTATAGAAGGATAGGGAAACGCCTCTGGTAAAATGTTCAGATTAAAACACAGAAAAAAAATATGTAGATTTCAATGACGAATCTGGTCTCTATGCATGTTGGCAAAGCCTGAAATAGACCAGGAAAACCTTCTAGTAGTTAGGTGTTTGTTAAGGTCTTCTCATTTTTAAGATTTTTATTAGTGGTGGCATTATGTTTATTTGACAGATCATGAAAGCAGGAAAGAGATGGTGGCAGAAGCTTGTTGAAATGACCCTCAAGAACGGGGCTTAGGTCTGGTGGGAGGTTCCCCTCCACTTCATCTCTGAGTTCTCTGGGGGCAACCACAGGTGTTTGGGGGCAAGAGGTCTGAGGCTTATGTATGCTTGGGAGGGAGTGAGTGGTGTGCCCTGGGTCTGCCTCATCTCACGTCTGCTGTTCTTCATTCTTTGTCTCAGCTTAGAAGTCACTTTTCCGAAGTAAACCCAATTGCCACCCCCACCCCCAAATGGGCTAGCTGCCCCTCCTAGGTGTCCCTTTTCCCAGAGCCCTATGCTAAGCTCCACGTCTGCACCTAGCAGGCTTTCTGGTGATAGCGTTTATAGTGCTGAGGCCCCTCTGTGCCACAAGGGTTGGGATGTTGGGGGGGCCCTGCATGGCCCCCCAATGCCTTGACACAAATACATCACGTATTCAATGAATGATCCTCTTTTGTCTTATCTCTAAAATGGGTGGAGCCTGGGTTGTACTGGGTTCCTTTTAGCTCCACATACTGTGGTTTAACCATCTAATTTTTACCATTTACCGATTTTACCGTTAAATAAAGGAGCCATTGGGTTTTGGAGACAAGTCCCAACGTGGGAAGTGTCCTCCATCCTTCCGCCTGTGGATGGGCTCCCCAGGTGGACTCTGGCCTGGGTGTGGACTGTGAGACTGGTCTGGGGTTGTGCTGGGAATTTTCATAGCACGTGGGTTGAGTGTGCATGGACACAGTCTCAGCAGTCCACCTGACAATGCCGCTGTGAGGGGGAAGCCTCTTCCCTTTTGTCAGAGCCTGTACCTGACAGGCCAGCCACGGGCCACATGTGACACCGGGACTGTGCCTCCACTGTGAATGCCAGGGAGCCTGCTAGCCCTGATGTCATGCGTGCCCTCCAGCGAGGAAGTGGGCGTGTCAGAGCAGGGTGGAGGGTGACCAAGTGGTCAGGGTTTTCTGGGTGAGTGTGTCATTGTAAGGAATCCACGCACATACTTCAGTGTATGAGTGGATTTCAATTCAGCGAATAATTATTGTGAGCTTTGTGCTCTGCAAAAGCAACAAAGCGTTGCCACGGGCAGGGAGCCTGGGACTGTACATATCTGCATTGTGTGTCCCCTCTGTGTGTCTTTGGGAATGTGTTCTTGGCACGTGTCCTGCCTTAACAAGGCTTTTGGTGTGTGCATGTCTGTGTGTCAGTGCCTGGGTCCTGTGTGCGGCTGCTCGCTCGTTTTCCACCTTCACTTGTGCCCGCAGTCAGGCTCTGCACGTGCGCCAGCCCCCATGCGCACGTCCCTGAGTGACCTGTGCGCGGTGTGCAAGGACCTCCGGGTCGTGTGCACTTGGTGCGCTCGTGCCAATCTCTCCGCACGCACGAACGCACCTCCACATGGCTGGGTGCACGTCCCCCTCGGTGTGTGCACGTTCCGTGCGCATGCCGCCCGGGTGTGTGTGCGGGGCGCTGCACGCGCGCGCTCCGGCCTGCGGGCGGCCAGGGACCCGCGCCAGTCTCCACGCGCCCCGCGGGGCTGACCTCCCCCCCAACCCTCTCCCCGCGCCCGGCCGCGGGCCTAGGCGATTGGCCGCCCGCGCCCTCGCAGCCGTCACCCCTCCCTCCCCCCCGCCCGCCACCCGCGCGCCCGCGGTCCCCGCTGTCCCCCGCGGTTCCGGCGAGGCCGCGCCGCGCTGCGCTCCGCTCCCATTGGCTGCGCGCGCCTTTGTGTGGCGGCAGCTGCGGCCCCAGCGCCTTTGAATGTCGAGAGGGGCCGGGAAGGGAGCCTTTCCATGGGCCATCTGTCTCCCCGCCAGCCGCCGCCCCACCGCCGCCCGCGCCCCGCGCTCCGCCTCCCGCCCCGGCGGCTCCCGCAGCCCCGCCGCCGCCCGCGCCCGCGCCCCGGAGCCGCGCCACAAAGGGCCCGCGCGCAGCCGCCGCCGCCGCCGCCGCCGCCGCCGCGCGAGGAGCCAGGATGGTCCTGGTCCACGTCGGCTATCTCGTGCTTCCAGTGTTTGGCTCTGTGCGAAACAGAGGTATCGCTTTTTCCTTTCGGGGTCCGCTTCGGAGCGTGGATCGGCGCAGGCACCGGGGCGGGGGCGGGCGCCGCGGGCGGCGGGGGGCTTAGGGCACACCCGCGGGGACGCGGGGCGAGCGGTGGCTTCTCCCCTCTCCCTTTTGGGGGACCCCCAGTGTGGGGGTGGCCGCCCTCGTGGGAGCTTTTGTAGTGAAGTTAGGGTTTGGCGAATTTGGGTCCCTCCCAACCCCAGCCCCATTTTTTCTTCTTTGCGGTGGACGCGGTTCTCCCAGATCACAGCCCCTTCCCCTAATACCTAGCCCTGTATGATCGAAAGGAGGAGAGAGATACATGACTGTATGCGTGCGCGCGCGCGTGTGTATGTGTGTGCAAGCGTACTTGGCTTTCTGTTACTTGGTTTTTTTGAGGCATATGTATGTTTTTGTGTTTTTTTGTGTTTGTATGCCTTCATCTTTTGGTTATTGCTACCGCTGGCTGGTTAGCTGGGATCTGGTTATCTGCCCTATCCCGTGCCCCAGCCCCCACCCTCCGGTGGGCACTTGCACGATTTCCCGTCCCGTTCCATCCTTTTCTCCCCTTTAACCCTTTTTTTTATGTCGCCCTTTTTCTACACCCCCCCGTTGTCTTTGTATGACAGTTGCATTTATGGATTCAAAATGCTTGGGTGTGTGTGTATGTGAGAACGTGTGTAAGTGTGTGTGCGCCTTGGAGTCAGACGTGCACTGCTGTGCACCCCTGGTCCCGGCCGGAGCGGGGTGCCCGGCCCTCGGGTGTTCCGCTGTGTGCGGATGAAGTGGGAAGCCGCCCCCCACGCCAGGCCTTTGCCCTGGGCAGGCGTTGACAAAGCAGCAGGCCGGCGCCGGCTTTGTTTTTAACTGTGATATATGGGGTGTGTTTGCACGGTCCCCTTCCCCACATCCCCTTTCCCTTACATTCTGCTCCAACAATAGCTTGGTTTCCCCCTCTTCTCCCCACCCCCCCCTCCACATTTCTTCCATTTTCTTTTAATCAAAAATTCCCACCTCCCAAAGCGAATTCGAGATGCATTTAGATTCATTTTTTTTTTTTTTTCCTTTTTGTATTCTGCCTCTGGACTCACATTTCTCTTCTTGGAAATGTTTCTGCTACCCTCTCCCACTCCAAGTCTGCTTAAATCCCTGCTGGCTAAGGCCCTCCCCCACTCCCCCCTCCCTCCCGCCCAGAATGATGTCTTCCCTTTGCGACCAGGGCTGCTCCACCGAGTCAGAGCAGGGGGTGGGGTCGCGGGGCCAGCGCTGTAGTGCGCCCCAGGGGCCCGATTGGGCAAGCAAATGAAAGCCCAGCCCTCTTTCTTCCAGCCCAGCTGTCCCCAGCCCCACGCCTCTCCCCAGAACCTAAAAGGCAAGGTTGGCCCCCTTAGGCCTGTTTGAACCGCAGTTTTTTTTGTGTTGATGATAGAATGATGACATTCTGCATTTATCAAATCTTTTTTTTTCTTCATTGTGTAGCTCAGTGAATGGTCAACTCGCTGCTGTGTGCGCTGTGACCCTTCTGCCTCCGCATTTAGCTGTATTGTGACACCCCTCTTAACCATCTCCTGTCTCCATCTGAGGAAAGCATTGCTATTTAAGCGGCAGTATCCCTATCTCAGGCCGGCCTAGCGGTGGAGGGGGTGTGGAGGGGGTGTGTGAGGAGTAGGACGGGGGCGGGGGCCGGGTGAGCGCTCCCTGGAAATGCCAGCCCCCTCCCCCAACACACAATTATTATGTCTTCTTACTTGGCATTTCCTCTCAAAACGGGTGTGGAACATTACACTAGGCAGAAATTCAAAAATGATTAAGAAGGATGTTGAGCCTGAAAGTATAATTATCCTGATTAAATCATTATCATCCTCATTAATACCGCGGATCTCTAAATACCATTGCAGGATGCCGATTTTACGGTTTGAAATTCAAATTGCTCCGCTGCCTTTAAATTTTATTTTTGATATGTTCTCCTCCCCCCAAACCCCCCTCTCTCGCCACCCCCCAATAAATTCTGCCCCAGTCAGTCAAAGTTTACTTTCATGGCAAACACGCCCACAGGAAATTCAAGGGTGGAGGGTGAGTTGGGCTGTGGGTAAAATTTAGCACAATGAGATAAGAATTCATGACCTTTCGATAGAGGATACTAATGCTTAACCCAACAAGGTCCTACACCACAATCTTCTTGTAAAACTGTTAGATAGCTTGCCAGCTTAAGTCTGTTCTTTTTAGTTTCCATTGTAGTAGTATAGGATGTAGGCCATTTCAGAATAGATGTAGAGAAATAACCATTTTTGTATCTTCATCTTGTTTAGCTGAGTACATTGCACTGTAAATCCCTGTTAAGTGGATTCCTTTTGCCTTGGCTTGGAGGCTCCGGCACCCCATTTCCCACTTACCTGGGTGACCATCAGCTGGTTTCTTGGCAAGCACCCAGGCATAAGTGAAGAGAGTACATTTAGTCGGAGGCAAAAAATACGAAGTATATACATATATATATATGAAAATCTCTGATGAAATGACAGTTGCCGCTACTCCGTAGCCTCTGAAAATTTGGTGCAGCAAGGTCCCTGGCTGAAGGGGGAGCCACGGCCATGGCATCTTAATTATTTAAGGGTACGATGTCAAGAGCATCTCTGGACATCCGCCCCCGGCCCTCAGAACTGCCCCTTTAACAGCTGGCTCCCTTCTGCTGCCTCACCTGCCCGGACCTGCTTGAAAACTGAAACAAAACGACGGCAGTGATGTAAGAATAAGGTCCCTACTTCAAGGGCCCTTCCGAAATAAAGTCCCAAGTGGCTGCCCCAGATTGCCACTTGGCAATCTGAAAAGGAAGAGCCAAAAAAAAAAAAAAAAAAAAAAGAAGAAAAACGAATCCCCAGCAAAATGGTTTTCCATTAAACAGGGATAGCGTGTTCTGCTGTGCTGAATTACTTCCTGTTCTTATTTTGTGGGTAATTTTTTCTGTATCAAATATCCTTTTGGTTGTGTATCTTTTTCACCTTTTCTTGTACTAAAACTAAAGCATGATCTGTATTTTTTGACATCCCCCAGTTGACAATGTACAGCGCTCGGTTAGAGGTGTCACCCTGCTGAAACGTACTGTGGTCGTGTAGCCCGGGCCATCTGCTCATTGTACGCTGCTTTTGTTCTGTTGCTCCCTCCGAAGCATGGTGGGCCCAGCCTTTTTTTTTTTGTATCGTGTGCATGATGACATTGTTACACACAGAATCCACTAATACTAATATACAATCTCTCAATAAAGAACTAGTTTTCCTATATTAACCTAGTGTGCTTTTTCTCTTGCTGTTTTCCCATTTATTGTCGTATCCTGCTGTTTAGATTTCCTCCCCTTGCTTTTCTATCCCCACCTACCCACCACTCCCACCTCCCATTGTAAGATTCGAGTGAATGCCTTTTTTTTTTTATCACTTTCCTTTATTTTTTTTCCTTTTCCTTTCTTTCCTTTTTCTTGTCTTCTTTTCTTTTTTTTTCTTCCTTTCCTTTTTTCTTTCTTTCTTTCTTTCTTTCTTTTTTTTTTTTGGTGGTACAGATATGGTGACTTTAATACCAACTAGTCCATATCTTTTTACAGTAGACATCTGGGGCCATGGGAAAGGTCAGTTGCCCTGCCACACCGAAACAGCTCAGCTGTGTAGAGACAACCGCTATCTTTGGTCACCTGTGCAGCCTGCGCATTTCACCATAGTTTCAAAGTTACAGGGCTCTCAGCTTGTGATGCTGGGGAAGAGGTGGGGATGTGACACTTAGGTTGAGAAAAGGGATACTGTTCTTAACTAGCAATCTGTAGCATTTCAGACTCGCCTGCAAAACCCATTTTTAGTTGTGTTTTAACTTTTCCTTTTACTGTCTCATTGATTTACTGTCCTTACAAATCATGCCAGAGGTAACATGTTACATGTAGTTGAAGCCATGGTCTAGAATTTTAAAGCATCTTCTTCTATGTGCCTCTTTAAGTTCTTGGGACCTGCAGTGTAAGTTTTGCATTGAGATCCTGCATAAGGAAGATGTTGGGAACAACCAACTCAGACCACCCCCACATTTATCCCAGGGTCAGCAGCCTGACCTGTTACCGTAGAAATAAGAGGGTCTGTGTCCTCTGTAGGCTGTAAGCCAGTCAAAGCTGATTATAGCCTAGTTCCCGGACAGCTGCCTCATCTGTGGTCCTAGTGCCTCACTTGAGAAAGAAAGCCAGATCTCTGCCATTGTCTGTGTGTGTGTGTGTGTGCGTGTGCGTGTGTGTGTGTGTGTGTGTGTGTGTGTGTAGGAGGTGGGTTGGGGATCAGGAGGGAAGTCGGGACCTACCCCCAAATTAAATTGGAAGAAGAGCCCTTAACGTGTATCTGTTTTCCATAATTACATTTGAGAAGCCAGTGGAGAGGTATTTTTTCCCCCAGAGTGGAACCCAAATTCAAGCATTTGTCAATTACACCTATTCAGTTTCAGCCCAGAACAAGTCTTGCTAAATGAGGCATTTTAGACACGGGGGAGCGGGTTGATTAAAGAAATTCATGATTCCCCCAAAGGGTCATCATTTTGGAGCTGCTCTTCCTTGGGCCCTACCTCCTCCTCCCTCCCTGGGGCTGTGTCCCAGGGTCCCTCTGCCCCTCTTCTGGCATTGCTTCCCCACATAGGTGCACCCTGCCTGGCCAGTGCTGCCTTGCCTTCTTTGTGGCTTGGTAGGACTCTCCTCTCCTCCCATTACTGCCCTTTCTGCTCTGGCCCTTTGTTCTGGTGCTCTCCCCAGCCTGGGTGGGAGAGCTGAGCTGATTTACTGTGACACATGGACACACATGGACGTTCCCAGAGGAGGCTCCTGCTGTCGTTGGTGCGAGAAGAGCTCTGCAGGCCTTCAAGGATTTTTTGTTTTTGTTGTTTGCTTCTCCTCCTCCTCCTCCTTCTTCTTTTATTTCGATTGACATGAAACTTTTAATTTGGTTCCTATTTGTGAAAGCAAAAGCAACCATTCTCCCTCTCATCCTCAGCAGTGGTAAAACTACCCTCCAAATCAGGTGATGACCCTCGTTTTTGTCCTAGAGAGCAGTGGCTTTTATTACATCGATGTTAACCGGCTCTAAGATTCTCTTTTTCTCGATTAGTGTGATGTATGTCATAATTGCAAGGATGGGCTCGTAACCTAGTAATAATATAGAAAGCTAGTGGGGTTAATGGGAAGTCCTGTTTCAGCAATTTATCAAATCATGCTCTATTTTCACCCCGATTGTCAGAAGAAACACATTCAGATGAAGAAGCCCTTTCCCCCTTGACTGGATGATACAATCGTTACAAAGCCATTGTACTTTGTGTCTACTCTCTCAACCATCTGACACATATCCGTTTTAATAACTTTTGACTCCAGGATTTTGGAAAAGCCATCTGTTACTTAGATCCTACACCACAGACCTTGTAGCGAGATGAAGCACAGCTCTCGTTTGCTAGTCATCTTTTCAAACAAAAGGACTCTTGAAACTAGCAGCAGATAAGGGCCACTTAAATGATGAGTTTTCTGAAATAATGGTTATCAGTTATCCAGAAACCAGCCAAGATTAGGGGGAAAGACCATCAAAGGCCTCAGTGCTCTAAGAGGCAGGTGACACAGAGTGAGTCACCTCTCTTTGTCTTACAGTTTGCTCACCTCCTGCCCCAGCCTTGCCCCCCCACCCCCATCCTTCCCATCTTTAAATAAACAGCCCCAAGGCATCCCCCTGAACTGTGTACTGGTTTCCTTCCCTAGGAAAGCAACAAGTCCCTGTGGATCCAGGTGCATTGTGAGGTCCCTTCCCTGGCCAGGAGTCTCAGGCCCCTGGACTCCCTGTCAGGGTGTGACTCTGGACCTCAGTCCTACTTGACTACTGTTTGCATAAATGTGCAAGACATTTGTGCCTTAGTTTTTCTGTGGGTCTAAATAGCTCTTTAAAAATTCCTGGCTAAATGTAGTATGTATGGGAATCAGTATTTATTAGCTTCCATTATGGCTTAGCCACAGAGGAGCCGATCTATTTCCAGGAGAGTTGCGGGAGAAGGGTGGGGAGGGCTTGCCTTGCAGAGGCACTGAGGATTTTCTGGATGACTTAAGAACTAAAGGCAGACCTCTGTAACCCTGTAGCAGAACCCACTCGCAATGCCTGGGACTTTGTGTGCTCAGTCATTCGTCCATTCGCTCACTCACTTGTTTGTTCATGTGGTTAATGGGTGTTTAACTGAGTACCTCCTTGGGGATCAGTTAAGGGGGATACAAAAGGATGGAGGTGTCTGCCCTCCCAAGGGCGGCTTATGCTGAGGCTGGGAGATAAATGCTTCGGAAACCGGATGCTAAGATGTTTTATGCCAAAGCACTGAAACAGACAGCAGAACATCCGCACCAGGTGAGGGGGAGAGAGCCTGGGGCCATCCAGGGGTTAAGTCCCAGCCCCATCTTGGCCTTGAAGGGTGAACTTAGACCACTGTCTGAGCATCACCTGAATAGTGACCATCTGATACCTGATAGGGTGTGTCTAGACTATTCAAAGGCACTTGGTGGATAGCAGATGCCTAGGGCCTGCGAGGGGGCTGGCCTGTGAAGTGGCTGCCCTCCGTCCCCCATAACTGTAGGAATTGAATCGTGAGGGATCAGATAAAGTCTCAGAGACAACCTTGCTGAGGAGGTGGGGTTAAGATGAGCCGCAAAGGGTAGTGTGCTTCAGCAGGGAGGAGGAGGGAGAAGGGCTCTAGGTGGGGGTGGGGAAGGAGTGAGACTTTGGCTAAGGCCAAGGGGTTCCGCTGAGGTGGTGAGGGTAGGAAGTGCCTACAGGGAGGGCTGTGTATGTGCGGGGTGTGTATGTGTGTTTGTGTGTGTGTGTGTGTGTGTGTTTGTAGGGGTATGTGTGCCTTGCGTGGCCTCAGGAGGCCCCGGCACCATTGTCTGTCTTTGAATGGTTCTCTCCAAAGCATAGCTCTAGGAGTTAAGCAGCACGAGGTCTGGAGAATGTGAGAGAAAGGGCCGGAAGATACTTGGAAGCCAGTTTTGGAAGGCCTTGAGAAGCTCTGGGAGAGTTTGAACTTGTCCCTTTAGCCATCGGGAGCTCTCTGGGGAGAGTGGGATTTCAACAGCTCATGGCAGCGCTGATGACAGAGTGGGGAGCTTAGGGGCTCAGGCTAGGGAGGAGGCCACGACATGCTTCCAGAGGTAATGGAAGCCTACATCAGAGATCTGGGCGATGGCAAGGGCCGTTCTCATAAGGGGCCTTATGATAAGAAGTGAGCAGAGCCAAGTCTGGCGGAGAGGCTGAAGGGCAGGGAGGTCTCAGGGTGTGGGGGAGTGTGTAAGACCATGGAAACAAGCCGGGAAGATGGGAGCACCAGTCAGTCTCAGGGAGAGATGAGCTCAGTGAGTTTGGGATGTCAAGAGTGACAGAAGGAAGGGGACCATGGCCCTGTCTTGGGATTAAAGACTTCTAGTAAGTACCTGGTGGAGTTAGGAAATTCACTCCAGGAAAAATTCTTCATGTTTCCATGACAACTCCTCAAAAACCTCTCTCTCCAGTCTTGGAAACCCCTTATCCGGTTGTACACACGGCCGTCTTTAGTCAGGAGGCTGTTCTCTCCGTAGCCTCTCTTGTGACGTGGACATCCTGGGTGCTGCGCCCCGCTGTGCCCCGATATCTCAGTCTGAATGGTTTTCACCCAGTCTCCCCCTTCTAGAGAAGACAGACTCCAAGGCAGGCAAGTGTTAGGTTCACGGCCTCATGGGTTTGCAGAAAAGGTTGGCCCTGCGCATGTGAGGGAGAGGAGCTTGAGCACTCAACATCTTCCATCTAGGTTCCATCATGGAAGGACTAGAATGACTTTTGGAAGATTTAGAAAATAGACCAAAGGGGGAGAAAATAAATCTCTGAGGTGTCCCCCTGTCTGAGATCATGCCAGTGAAGTTCCTCCCACATTTCTGCACATACATATTTTTCATCAAGCTGCAAACACAGTAATGTCCAACCCTATAGTCTCCTTTTTTTTTTTTTTTTTTAATGTAACGTGTCACAGCCTTTCCATGCCTCCCTGTGTTGTTTTGACAAGCATCCCTGTTACTGGCTGCACCGTATTCCCCGTGAGCCGTGGCTCGGCACCAGGGCTCGGTGGCATGGAAGGCATTCCCGTAGCCCTGGGTTACAGGGGTGCTGGGGGCCACCAGGGAGGAGAGGTCTGGGGCTGGAGCTGACAGCTCTGAAGTCTTTTTGCCCCCCCTCAGCCCCTCCCATCAATAGGTCCGAACAGCTGGAGGGGAGGGCAGGTCAGAAGGGCCTTGGGGAAGGAAGAAGGTTTGCAGAAACTATTGAGAGCTGGGTGCTGGTCTTTGTTCTGCCATAGACTTCTGTGATCTTGGGCAGGTCGATGTCCTCCCCTGGGTCTCAGTTGGCCCACCAGTCAAGTGGGGAGGTTAGACCCTTGGTGTCTGTCTTACAGGACTTGTCCCATGAAGTGATGGGTAGGAAACAGAGCGAGAAGCCAGCCTAAGGCAACGGTAGCAATAGTGAGTGGCATTTCTCAGAAAGGCCATGTGGCGGGCGTGCTGGGTGGGGTGGGAACAGCTGGGGCTCACAGTCCTGCCCTGCCCCGGTGACCGGCCACCAGCTCTGCGCACTCACTTGCTATCTGCCAAGGGAGCTGACGGCCTCATGGCCCCTTCCTGCTTGAAAACACTGGGGTTTCCCCTAGATGAGAGGCACCTTCCATTGCCTCTTTGACTTTCCACAGGAGCAGCCGTGTGCTCTTTAACGCCCAGGTGCAACTCTGGGCAGCAGGTTGCACTGTGGGAGGGCAGGGAGTCTGGCCTGGCCCAGGGCCTGAGCTCAGGGGGCGCCTGCTCTGCTGCCTGGGTTTGCCCTCCAAGTGAGAAGTTCCCCTTGTTCCCTACTGCATCCTTTCCCTGGAACATCCCCCGGGGTGTGCCAGCCCGGACAGGGGGGCTGGTGCTCTGGGAAGCCACCCATCAATTGGCCTGTCCCATCAGGGCTCAGCCACTGCGCCAGGTAGCGGGGTGCAGCTAGGAGAGGAAGCCTGACTGCTGCTGACTCAGCACCGGCCTGCCACGTGGAGAGGGGGTGGAGGAGCCCTCCGCTGGGAGGAAGTGAGAATTCGGCCAACACCTGTCTCAAGGAAGGGCAGGAAGCTTTGCAACAGCTGCTGCTCCCAGTCTGGGGCTGGGAGTGGGAGGGAAGCATGTGCGGGTGGGGTGGAGGCAGGGGAGGCGCTCTCCAGTGTCCTCCTCCCCCCCACAGCCAGCTTTGCTGGCGCTCTGCTCCCCCAGAAGCCAAGTCCTCCATGCCTCCCCTCCTGTCTCCTGGGACCACCTCTCCTACAGCAATTCTCCTGCTCCTGAACTCTGTGACGGTAATGAATTCATGCCCTCTCCCCCGCCGCCCCCCCCCTGCCCTCAGGGTTGGAGATACCAGGAGTCTTCCTTAAGCCAAAGGATGGTCCTCCCCATAAGGCCCTCAGCCTCCAGGATATTCCCTGGAGGTGGAGAGGGAACCGACTGGCCAGGAAAGGGCCCTGCTGAGCAGAGTTGAGAAATCTGGCTCTAGGGAAGGTGAGGCATGACAGGGAGAACATCGGGGTGCACAGACCTTTTTTCAAGGCTTCCCGCACTGCCAGTTACCCTTGGCTCAGCAGCCTGTGTGTCCAACTTGGTGCTGAGGTAGCCGGACAGAACCTTGGCCTCAATTTAGTCAGAGCTCACCAGAGCTCCTCCTGAGCCCCGGGTTAGGTGGCCTGTGGCCCTGGCCTCCCCTTTGGCGGGCCCATGTCTCTCCGGACGCAGGTAGAAGTCAGACCTAAAGAGGGAGCTCGGTCCGCTGCTCTAGAGGGAAGCTGGGCCTGGGAGGCGGCACCTGCTGGACTTTCTTCGGCTGAAGGGATGGATGCTGAGGCTGCCCCCCTCTGCCTGGAAGGCAAGGCTGGAGCCAGGCCAAGAGGGAAGGGCAGCAAGAGGCTGTGGGAGGGAGCTTGGGCCCTGCCAGAGCCAGAGGAGCCGAGAGCCTTCTCCCTGCCAGGAGGAGTGGGCTTGCGAGAAGGGGGAGGGGAAGAGAGGTCACAGGTGGTGAAGGGAAAAACAGCCAGGCGGCCCTCCCTGGCCAGGTGAGCTGGGAGTGTGATGGAGAAGGTGGGGGAGGAGCCCAGACAGGAACCTGGGGAGCATTTTCCCATTCTGTCCTCACCACATCCTGAAGGGTCCAAGCTTCCCCCGGGAGACAGGCGGAGGAGAGGAGCGTGGAGGGTGGGAAGATGGGAGGAAGACGTGAGAGACATGCCCTGTTGTCACTGTCCCCACTCCTCAGCAGGGGCTGCGCATCCTGAGTACACACCAAGCCTGTGTCCATACCTGCAGAGTCCTTCCTTGGGCTCACCATGACGGGGTGGTCCTGGCCTGCCCTCTGGGAGTATCCCTGACTCCTGGCAAAAAGGGCCTTGCCTTGCCCCAGCGTAAACATAGCGTGATTTCCAGCTTTACTGCTAGATCTGGGGGAAAAGGGGGTTTTATATTAGACTAGACAAAGAACTCTTAAGTCACTAGTTACAAACGTTAAATGAACTTTTGAGTGAAAATGTAGGACTCTGATGACGTGTTTCATGTGAGCAGGCCATATTGTATCCCAGTGCTTGGGGGCGGGTTGTTTCATACTCCTCTGTCATTCGGGTGCTGCCCTGGAAGATAGGAAGCATGCCTGGTGAGGCAAGATCTCTTCACAGAGCTGGAAACCCAAGCCGGTCCAGTGGCTAGAGTTGCAAAGCCAGCTCCCGAGCACCGCAGTCAGGATTGGGACCTGGGTCTCTTGACTCTGAGGGGCCAGTGGTCTTCTTGGGTCTTAACTCAAGTCTAGTGGGAAGTGGCCCGAGCTCTAGCAGCCCCGACAGGGGTGGTTGAGGAATGCTTTGTGCTTCAACTGGACCCAGTTGAAGGCACAACTGGGTGAGGCTGAAGACCGTGTGGGGTTTGACTGGGTGGAGAAAAGCATGGTATTTCAATATGGCTGCCAATCTGCCATATTGTTTCCCTTGCCTGGAGAGCCAGGACTGGGAGCAAGGGTCCAAGTGGGGAGGTGGACATGAATCCCATGAGGAAGCATGTGAGGGAGGCTTTACTGTGGTGGATACCCAGCCGGGCTCCCCTCAGGACTCTAAAAGACTCTCACTATTCCTGTAGTAAATTGTACACAGCGGCTCACCCTTCTCTCAGGTTTTCAGTTCAGGGTTTCAGTTACCCACTGTCAACTATAGTCCAGAAACAGATGATCCTCCCTCTGGCGTACGGTCAGAAGGTCAGTGACAGCCTAACCCTACATCTTAGGGCCCTGTGTCCTTCACCTCACTTCCTGTCCTCACGCAGGCCTGGTACCACCTCACATCATCACAGGAAGAAGGGTGAGTACAGCACAGTGAGATATTTTGAGAAATAGACCACATTCGCGTAACTTTTATTAGAGTGCATTAGTACCAGTGTTGTAATTTATTATTAGCTATTGTTAATGTCTTACTCTGCTTTATTTATAAATTCAGTTTATTCCAGGTACGTGTGTGTAGGAAAAAAACACAGTTATATATAGGGCTTGGTGCTATCTGTGGTTTCAGACATCGACTGGGGGTCTTGGAACATATTTCCTGCAGATAAGGGGGAGCTAGAGTAGAGCATGAAATTTGCTGTTTGAACCATTGTAAACCAAACAATTCATGGGCGCTGAGTATATTCACAACACTGTGTCACTATCACCACTTTTTCCTTTGAAAACTTTTTCATCGCCCCAAACAGAGGTCTGCCTTGACTTTGAGGCCTGCTCCTGAGCAGGACAAGCCTCTGCTGGCTGGTCCTTGAGGACAACCGGGGACAGTAAGTGGTAGCAAGAAGTGCACAGATGTCGACATCCAGAAATCCCGGGTTCAGTTCTGGCTTAGCCAGGTGACTCTGGGCCTTCCCGAGCCTCATCCCTTCATCATGACAACTGGAGATGATGGTTGTGGGTGTCAGCACAGCGGGGAGGTGAGGGGAGACGTACAGATGAAGTACAAGGCACCTGGAAGCCGGTGCTTAGTCAGCAGTGGTGGTTCCCAGCTCCCCCTGTCCCCTCTGAACACACACTCTGTTTGTTCGGGCCTGGAACCCTGGAACAGTCTAGGGGGTCCTAAGGGCCAGGCAAGAGAGGGCCAGGCATGTTTCAGCATCACTGCGGAAGCAGTTAATGAGAACTGAGATGGGCACTCAAAGCACCCAAAGCCAGAGAGCTTTGGCTCCTGGCCTCGCTGGGGAGACCCCCGAGCACACCTGAAGTGGGTAGAGAAGGCAGACTGGGCTCCACGGAGGGCCAAGCTGATGGTCATGCTGGCTAGAGAGCATGGCCCAGCCTGGAGGCAACTGGTCAGGGCTGGCACACAGGATGGGGAGAGGTCACGGAGGCCTGAAAAAACCAGGAGTGTCTCCCGGAAGAGGCAGACCTGGAGCTTCTCCCCAGGAGGGAGATGGGAACTCTGCGGCCTGGGGGAGCCATCAGGTCGGCCTGCTTTCCCTCCCCCACGTGCCCCCCGACACAAACCCCGATCTGATCCAAGAGGTGAATGTTCAGAGTCCTGTGGCTGTCATCCTCGTCTGTTTTTTTTTTTTTTTTTTCTTTTCTGGACCCCTGGGTTCTCTCATTTCACTGTCATGCCACCCATTCCGGTCCCTTCCTCCCTGCCATCTCCCCTGGTCCTGGCCATTTTCCTGGCAATTCTCTGCCTCCTCTCCCACCCCCGTCTGGCTGGGCTGCCCGAGGGCCTCAGTGGGTGCACATGCCATCCCTTAGGTGCACCTGCAGAGGGTGAGGCCACCTGAGCAGAGCTGGGGGCTTTGTGGCCCCTTCTGAAGTGGGCAGCCCATTCAGGGCACTCGTTCTGTTCTCTGCAGAATGGCGTGCTCGTCCGACCCGCTGGGCTGAGTGAGAATGGAATGAGGGGGATGGACGGTGTCCACCCTGACACCCGGCGTGGAGTATGGGGCTACTCTTGTCATATGTGGCTGTCTCCTAGGAAGTTGTCACATGCAGAACCCTCTGCCTGCTTTTAGAAGGCACTTTGAATTTGGTAAGGGGAACAAAGGGGAGGAGGAAAAATTTCTTTGAGCCAAAGTGTTCTCATCTGTAAAATGGGGACAGTTCTGATCACCCTCCCTGCCCCTGCAGTGGCCCCCAACAGGGTTACAATGATGGTGGGTTTGTTCAGCTCCTCTGACAGCTGTGCATGGAGCATGTGCCCTGGGCACTGGAGACACACACAAGAGCAGAGACAACAAAAGCACCAGCAAATGCTTCCATAGCACTCACCTGTGCCAGCCACTTTCCTGAGCTCCTTTCCTACCCGAAACAGACCCAGTATGCAGGAAGGTCCCAGGGGGTACTGGGTGCTCTCTCTGCCTGGGGGAGGTGACCCCGAGATGAGTCTTAAGGGGTGCCTACAGTCGCCCAGGAGAAGGGGTGGGGGCAGCAGGGTGGGCTGAGGAGCAGAGAGCCACCCGCCCCACAGGTCTGGGAATGAGGACCACGTCCTGTGGGGGGGAGCTGGGCTTTGTCACTCCTGGGTGTTAGCATAGCAGTGTTGCCCGTGAATCAGCATGGAGGCTGTCTGGCTGGATTTCGTTGGGAAGGAGGGGCACCCACTCTCTGCAGAGGAGTATGTCCTGAGCTTAGGGCTGAGGGCGAGCCCAGGGCTCTGCCCTTGAAGGCCTAGGAAACATGGTTGACAGTCCTCTCCCCGGGAAACCATGAGGGGGCAGAATAGCTCCCCCACCTTCTGGCCTCCTGCTGGGAGGACAGGAGGGGTTCAGAGGAGGGCAAGGTGAGGGGGATGTGGTGAGTGTGGCCGGGTGCTGGAGCCCACCCTTGCAGTAGGGCCTGGGCTCGTGGTTGCCACACTATCCACCCAGACCCTGGGACCCCCTGAGCTGTTCAGAAGAGTCCATGTTCCACCAATGAGCAAGCTACTCGGCGTGTCACCCTTGTGGTGGGGAGCACCAGTGCATGTGAGCCTGCTGAAGGCATTGTTCAGGAGCCCTTTGGTTCTGCCTCCGGAGGATGTCCCCACGCTCCGTGACCGCGGACCTCTGTGTGTATGCACGTGCGAGTCCTAAAACGGCCCTTGAACTTGGTGCATGGAGACTGTTTGGGAGAGGCCGGCCCGGGCATTGAGGTCATGGAGCTCAAGGCTGGCCCCCAGCAACTCCTTATACAGAAGGGAAATGGCGGCTAAGAAAGGTCGTGGAAGGTGGCCCATCCGCCGGTGACTGCCCATCTCGAAGTCCTTCCCCTGCCCCGAGGCTTCCTCATAGGAGGGCTGTCTTTATCTGCCGAAGAGATCTCTGAGATCTCTGAGATCAGGAGGTCAGGGGTGAGCTGGTCACTCCCTCCAGTGACACCCTTGCTGGCCAGCCCTGGGGTCAGCTCTGCCAGTGGCCAGGGAGTGGAGGGGACCCTGGAGGGACTGGCCTTTCACCAAAGCCTTACTCTCCCTAAGACTTCCCTCCTACCTTTTTGTATTTATGACCTTGTGCCAATGCCTCAGGGTGGGCTTTCTCCCTGCCCGGCTGTGAGCCCCCTTGCCCCTTGGCCGTCAGCTGCGTTTGACACACGATCCACATCACACTTGCTGTTCACATAATAGTGCCTCCAGATGCTCAAACCCAGCACACTCGGCCCCTGCACGGTCCCCGCGTAATGCACAATCCCTACACCCTTAGGACACAGCACACACACTCAGTCACACTCACTAACGTCCGTACTGGATCAGAACGTATAGTACCCCCACCCCCATAGATGTAAATAAATGCACACATAACCACGAGCGCACCCCCCCCATAGGTATACCCGTGACACCTGCTCGCATTCTCTGACAAAAGGCGAGCTTGAATGTCTCCAGATGGGACCTCTTCTCCTTCCTGTTCCTGACATGCCACCTGGGCCCGAGAAGGCCCTCATCCCACTGTCACTGAGTTCGCACAGTTAATAGTCCAAAAAAGGAGGTGGAGACCTTCAGTCGGGATAAAGCCGCAAGTCCTGGGTGTCTCCATATGCCCTGGTCAGTCTGGCCAAGTTAAGGGACCCAGACCTGCCTCAGAGCTGGGCCTTGCGACACCTAGTTGTCCCCATCCTCGGGGCTCTGCTTTCTCCACGGGGCATTGCTGAGGCCCAGGAGGGGCTGTGTCTGTGTGGGCTAATGCGGGAGGCACAGCTGAGTTGACGCGTTGTCCACTATAGCCACCTGGTGATGGATAAAGCAAACCTCAAGAGCCCCTTTTGGATGTCAAGTGGCCTGGAGGGCTTCCTGGAGGAGGCGGGGCTCGAGCTGGGATGAAGGCTGAGGACCATGCCATCAGGAAGCAAGGGGTGGGGGGCAGGGAGGTGGGAAGGCCACGTGAAGAGCATGGAGAAGAGTGAGCTTGGCTGGCAGAGAACCCAGAGAACCCCAGTGGCGATTATGGGAACAGTTTGAGCAGAGTTGGGAGAAGAAGCAATGAGGCCAGGAAGTGGCCAGTAGCCCTACTCTGCTGAGGTTACCTCCTGCCGCTCCGGGAAGACCCTTCATTTAGTGCTCAGTTTCTGCATCCCAGTGGCTGGGGGAATTAAAGAGACCATGCAGTATTAATGTTACTGCCTTGTTTTATGAAGTGTCCTAACAAGCCGGGAAGCCAGGCATACTCAGCCTTATTTACAACTGCTATTATTTCTCTGACATGGAGATTAATTTGATGATAGCTGTTTATAAGCTCTTCTATCATCAGATGGGCCCGTTACCTGGGAGGAGAGGAAGGCTGGATTTAATTTGTGAACAGTGCGCTGGGTTTTCCTGCTCCGAAGTGTGTGTGGGAGTCACAGTCATAAATCATGGAAGGCAACAGCAGCGCTGAGACCGGAGGCACGGGAGCTCCCCGAGCTGGTGCTGTGTGGGTGAGGGATGTCCCGGGAGGGCCCGTCTGCAGGCCCAGGGAGCAAGGTGGGGAAGCACGACCACTTGTGTAGGGAGAGAGACACTGGAGAGGAGGGCCAGGGGTTCACCCAGCCAAGGAGCTTCAAACTCATCTATGCCAAGTAAGAATCACCTCGGAGCTTATAAAAATGCAGATTCCCCCAGCCAGGGGGTAGGGCTTGGGAATGCCAGAGTCTGGAATGTACACTCTTGCCTAGATGAGTATTGGTCTGTGGGTCAGCCAAGCTGGTTCCCTCCAGGTTCCCCCTGCTCCAAGCAAAGGCTTTCCTTCCCTGGATTTCTGGAGAGAAAAGGACAGGAGAAAGTCTGGCAAAGAACGAGGTTGGGTCTTGAGCAAAATGGAAAAGTTTGCAAAGGCTGTCTCTCTGCACCTCTGGAACCCGCCAGCATTGTGAGTCCCTCCTGCCGAGTAGGAGAGAGGCATTAGTTCGCGAATGCTGTCCCTCGGAGGGCTGCATGGGCTTTACCTCTCAGGCATCTTACGTGGATCTGTGGGTTATCTTTTATTAAAGCCAATTGAAAGATAAGAAAACCGAGGTGTTGCAAGAAGTGGTTTTAGATTTCATGGCCTAGAAACTGAGGCCTGGGTTTAAATGCGGCTTGGATATGGCTGTCCTTTCTATGACCTGGGGCAGTATTCCCAACCTGGAGGCAGGCTGGAGGCACACGGACACCGCAGCCCTCCGCAGAGAGTAAGGCGCCCTCCGCAGAGAGTAAGGCTACTGCGTATGTTGGGAGGGATCTGTAAGAACTCGAGGTGCTCAAGGAGCCCTCATGCTCCATGGACCTAAGCAGCATTCCTCCAAGGGCTGGCTCTAATTTTATGGGGCGGCGGGGTTGGGGGGGGAGCGGGTACTCTGGAACAGAATACAATAGATCTTTCTCCACCGGTAGCCTGGGAGACCCTGTCACTGCAGGTCAGCGGGGGAGCTGTGTTGTGGAGGACGAGAGCCTATCTGACTCACACAGGAACCCTCATCTTGCTCTGATGGGTGGCAGTGGCCCATGGGCAGTGACCTTGCCCCTTGCCTTTTCCCTTGTATTTCCTGGGCCTGTCCCAGGATGGCTGCTTTATGGCCTCTGCCTCCCAGGCCTGGGCCTTCCCAGGCCCAGGGAAACTTTTGCAGGGTTCTGCTGGGGAGACTTCTGAGCCAAACACCCTCATTTCTTTGGGCCAAACTCCCTCAATTCCTTCTCCTCGGGGGCTGTAGGCCCCATTCAGGACACTTGCTTTGATGAACTCATAAAAGCTCACAAAATGGGAAGGAAACCAGCATGGACTCCATCGGAAGCCCTCCCCTAGTCGAGAATCCACACTTGTGTTAATGCAGTCTACATTTGTATTAGCTGTTCTGAGCACACAACTCCCTTTTATGGAACTTAGTTCAGGTGGACCAGAACTCTCAAATCTGCCAACACCTGCTATGGAGACATTTCTGTCTTAGCCGAGTGGAGCTGGTTTATTCGCTAGGGTGTAAGTTTGGCTCTGGAGGCAGCGATGCAAAATAAAGGGGGTTTAAAGGAGGTGGCAACTCTCTAGAACAGCCTGGAGTTAGTGGTCCTGGGCAGGCATGGGCTGTGGGTACTCTCTGTCAAGCATCAGTTACCTCCTCTCTTGTTGCTCCACCCCTCCCTAGGGTGTGGCCCTTTTCTGCATGGTCCAGGATGGTGCACCCCCACGGCCACTTTCCGAGCAGTGGGATGGAGGAAAAAAGGGGACACATTAGGCCAGGCTGCCCAGCACCCACTCTCATCCCATTGGCCAGAACAGACCCACATGACCATGTGTGGCTGCAAAGGAGGCTGGGAAATGTAGTCTTCATTCTGGAAGGCCATGTGCCAGCAAATTTGGGGCATTCTGTTACCAAAGAAGGAGAGAATAGATGTTGGGAGATAAGTTGCCTTTGCCTCAGTTGGTTCTTAGACCCGTACATTAGGCCTTGCTGTGATCCTCATTAAAGATTGTCCTGTGTGTGCACTTCTCTACTGAGTGTGGTGGGTGAGCTAGCACGCCCCCCACCTTGGCCTCACAGAGCCTCAAGGTGGGAAGGGAGAAGACACCCTCCACGCTGGCATCAAACCCCTGTGCCGTATTGATGGGATGTATTCATTCATTTAATGACAGATTCTTGTGGTCCTGGTGACTAGCTCTCATTTTGTCTCTTGTCCACAAGAATGTAGTGAGGTGTTAGAGCAGAGGCTGAGATAGTGACTGGAAGTGCCCAGCCCAGGGGGTGGTGTATAGTAGACCCTCAGCAAGCGCTGTGCATCCTTGGGCAAGGTACTTAACCTCTCTGTGCTTCAATTTTCTCATCTGAGAAATGGCAGTGTAATCATGGCCGGCCCCTGGGGTTGTTGGGAGATTCAGTGAGAGCCCGCAGGCAGCACTGAGCTGTGGCAGGGGCAAGGCATGGTGACTGCCCCAGAGGCAGGCTGGCCTGGGGGTCAAGAGCACCGCCTCCACATCAGGCTGCTGGAGAAACTCAGTGAGAGACAGGAGATCCCTAGAGCTTTCTGCACAGGTGCCTGGTAAATAGTAGGTACTTGGTGCATGCCAGCTTGCTCCCTAGGCCCCAGCCCACTGTCCCTGGTAAGGGCTGTCACATACCCATCCCTAAATCCCTCCCCATCCCTAGGCAGGTGGTTGGGGGGGGACATGGGGAAGGACTCTGAGAATCAGAGTGGAGGTGATGGGGCCTAGGAGCTGCTTGGGGGGGTGTGTAGAGGACAGGTCCGCCTTCCTGCCTCAGACTCTCTGCTGGGGGAAGTGGGTGTGCCTCAGAAGCAGTAACTAGACACAGACTTCCCACGTTGAGGGCTGGGAACATGGTTCCCGGGGCTCCTGGTGGGTGGCCTATCTGTACCCCAGGTGATTCTGTCTTCCTGTCCGTCAAGACTTAGCTTCCTGGTTTTCACTGGAAACCTGGAATGGCAGGGCTGGAAGGGACCCAGAGATACCTGGGTCATCACCTCACCCCCCCCCCCCATCTTATAGGAAACAGAGTCCAGGGAGAGGCAGGTGCTTGGCCAAGGGCCCTCAGCCAGGGTGAACACCCGGACCCACCTCTTGGTCTCTGTTTTTGCTCCTGAATCAGGAGGGCAGGAGCCACAAGCCTCTGGGTTCCCCAATTCTCTTTTCTCTCCTCTGCTTTCTGTCCCTCATGATGAATTATTCTGTCTCTTTCCATGCTGCGGTCACCTGTCTGGGGAAGACCCAGGGAGAGGCACACCCATTAACAGAGACCCCTGTGGAGTGGGGTTTGGGGGACAATCTCTTGCGGGAGCAGCCATGATGGGGAGGGGGCATTGCAGGGTCAGGGATTGGGGGTTTGGGCTCGGTACTAGCTCTGAGGCTCACGGTTGTGTGCCGAAGGACGCGAGAGGGGGCACCATGGGACCTGCCTCCGGGGTCCCAACACAGTTTGTGACCAGTGAGGGGCTATTCAGGTTCGAGGGCTTCTGACCATAGAGACAGTAAAGATGAGGTTTCTTGGGGGCACAAGGCACAGGATGGGAAGAGGAAGAAGCGTGGTCAGAATGCGTTGGCACCAAGATCTAACCGTGCTATTCACAAACAGGAGAAACAGGAGAAATCTTGACAAGAGTGTCCGTCATTGGTTAGACTCTTCCTGGGGTCTCTGCCCCACACTTTAGGCTGTTCACACAACATACTGCCTTTGTCAGTGTCAGTAGGCTCTTGTGTGTGAAATGCACGCACACTTGTGCATTTCACATCTCTGACACTGGAGTGCAGCTGATCAATGCCCACATGTGCTAGTTTAATTGCCTTTTAAAAATCTTTTCGTGCTTGATAAAGGGATGGTTCACCATGCAGTTGATGGCCTCCTAGAACTGATGAAATTTGGCAGCTTTTTTCACACAGCTTTGGGGGCCACAGATCAGTCTGCAGAACCCTCAGGGTCAAAAATTAGTGTCCAGTTTATGATTAATAACATCTATGTTTCTTTCTCAATATAGACATCCCCCTTCATTTTGTTTTTAACATTTCATGTTCCCTCTCACCCCAGGACCGAGAGGGATGAACACATTGGGGAGGGCTGAAAGTCAGCAAGTTGGGAGACAAAATTCCTGGGACCCCTTGGATGTGGACCAGCCTTGTTAACAATTCTGGGGCCTTGGGTTCTTTGCTGGTCTGATGGGAGGTGCATTATCTTCTGCTTTACTCTTCAGGGGCTAGTGAGGACCACGGGGCATACTTGTTGTCTAAAAGGCTCTGGAAAGGACAGACATGCCCAGAGCTAATATTCTAGGAAAAATGTGAACTTCCTTGACATTCCCTCTCTCTTTAAACCAGCTATCCAAGCCCCCTTCCTGTGCCTATCAGAGGACTGCCAATCTTCTGGATAGTAAGACGAGCCTTCAAGGATGCTGACGCCTCCCATTCCTCCCCCAGCCACTGTCTCCCAGTGCCTGGGAGGTCCCTTGCCTGTCCTCTGCCTGGGCTCCTGGCAGCTCCCCTCCTTGTCTCTACCCCTTGTGAACTCACCTGTCCCCTCAAGACCTTCCCTAATCCCAGCTGCACGCACGTGAGCCAAAGCCTTGCATGGCCCCATGATGCTTTTGGGACCCCAGCACCAAAGTACCCAGGATGGCCCCGCCACGTGAGGGATCTGATTGGCTGTTGATGATGGTGATGATGATGGTGACGATGATGATGATAAAGATGATGGTGAAGGGCCTCTGTGGTGGGCAGCACCGTGGAGGTATGGCCATGTGATGGGGCTGTCGGGCCAAAGCCATGGGCCATTCCTTGGCAGGGTTCCCATGGCGCTTGGCCCTAGACCAGGATGAGTTTGGCTCAGGGAAGGTCCAAGCTTCTGCCATTCCGCCCTTGTTGCCCCCTTGATTTATTACTGAAATATTTATTAAGCCCCTACTGTGTGCCAGGAACTTGTAGAGGCTTGGCCTATCAGAGACCAAAGAGATGGCCTTATCTCCGTTCCTTTCATTCATTCACTCACTCACTCATTCCCACATGTTGACTGAGCGGCTGACCCTGTCCCAGGCGTGTTCTAGGCACTGAGGTTGCAGCAGTGAGCCAGAACCCTCCAGCCCGGCTTCCCTGAGCTGACGCTCTAGTGGGGGCTGCCTCACGGCGAATAAGTAAGCAGGTCAGCAGCGTGCGAAGGTGACACGGGCTAGGGGGAAGAATAGCTCACGACATAGGGGTTGGGGGGTGTTCAGGGGTGCTGTGGCAGCGGTGCCGGGAGAGGCAGGAGTGCTTACTTTAGGTCCACACTGGGGAAAAGCTCTGTGGTCAGTGGGATGCTACCAAGCCCGGCATGGAGGGCGGCGAGAGAGCTCTGGAGGCTGTTAGAGGCTGAATCTTGTCTCCCTTGTGAGCACAGCTGAGCCTGGCTGCTTCCTGCCTCCTGGACAGGCTGGAGGGTCCCCCTTACTGGGCACTCTGAGCACGGCCTCACTCCGTCCTCTTACCATCCCTGGGAGGTAGATCCCGTCATTATCCCTGGTTTGCAGATGGGGAAGCTGAGGCACAGAGAGGTCGCCAAAGCCCACAGAGCTTGTAGAGGCCGAGCTGGACTCAGACGCAGGCAGGGAACCCCAGAGTCTGAGTTGTCGCCCCTCTGCTATGCTGCCCTCTATGTCTCGGTCACATCCCTGAGTCCAGGGGGTTCTCAAGCCCTGAGCCAGACGGCTGCCTTTCCTGCCCTCACCCCTCAGGGCAGGGGTGCTGACTGGCCAGGGTGGCACCCAGCATGGCATTCAGGGTCTTTCTCGGTGCTGGGCTCACTGTCCCCTTCTACCTGTGAGGAAATTGAGGCCCAGAGAGGCAAACAGACTTGCTCAGAGCCACATACTGATTAATGACCAGATAGGTTCAGGGAGTCTTCTCTCCCTCCTCCTCTGCCTTCTGTCTGGTATTTTTTTGCCCGAGAGCTTCAGGGCTGGTGGCAAGGCTGCGGGAGGGGGAGGCAGGGAGGAGGTGGGGGCACCGTGGGTCTGTCCATCTGCTCACAACAGGCCAGGTGTGTGCCTGCACACGTGTGCACATAGGGGAGGACTCACATGCCGCCAAGGACGCCCATGAATCAAGCCCAAGACAAAGGCGGTTGAGAGAAGAGTGGGTGCCCAAAGTCTTGGTGCCCCTTCCTGTGTCCCCAGGCCACTCCCCGTGGCACTACTGCTCCTCTCATGGTACCACCTCTTGTCCCCGTAACTCCCAGCCTCCCTTCGAGACCTTGGTCAAATCTGCTTGTGGTGTGGTGACTTAGGCTTTACACTAAGGGGAGCCTGAGACCCCGAAGACTGGGGAGGCTTCCTCCAGAGCCCGGTGGAGCCCTGGCGGCGGCGGAGGGCAATGTTCTGAGCTGCAGTTGTGGCCTTGGGTAGGGACAAGGGGCTCTGTCACTATGGTTACCTGGGGAGCTGGCCCAAATCCATATTCCCAGGCCCAACCGCACAGATACCTTTCTGAGGTAGGAATCTGTATTTTTACGGATCTGTGACTTTTACAAGCAAATGAGTTGTTTTGTCATTAAAGAAGAGAGACACGCTTGCCCCTGGGAAAATGAGAGAGGTAGGGAAGACTCGTTGCTGAGAGCAGGCTCCTTTCCTGCCCCGCAGCCCTCTCCCCAGGGCTGACGGTTGTTAATTCTCCTTCTGGGTTAGGCAGCAAGGGTGACCCTTGACAGAGCACGCTGTGTTGAACAGAACCCTCTGTCGGAACTTCCGGGAGCACAGGGTCTAGTTGAGTGACAGAGAGAAACAGATGACCCACAAATATGCACATCCTCGTGAGAAGGGACAAGGGCCAGGATGACCCGATCGGGTGTTGGGAGGGAGCACGGCAGGGATGACCTCATTTGGCGGGGCTGTGCTGGAGGACATGGTGACTGATGAGCGAGTATTTCCTGGTGTCCCGTCCAGGACGCCAGGGGGTTTTCCTGCAACCCTCAGGCTCCACTCACCTCTTTCCCTATGTCTGGGTATAGATGGGAACAAGACTCCTCCTGATGTTTCAGAGTCACCTTCTGCTTAGGGACACAGGGCATCAGTCTTGATAAGGAATGTACTGGCTGCCTTAGGCTTGTCCTAAGGCTAAATGAGTGGCTTAAAACTACAGAGATCTCTTTTGTCACAGTTCTGGAAGCTAAGAGTCTGGAATGAAGTTGTTGACAAGCTGTGCTCCCTCTGAAGGCTCTGAAAATGACCCTTCTGTGCTGTTTCTCTCTTCTGCTGGTGGCCGGCTGTCCTTGGCTTGTAGGCACCTCCCTCTAATCTCTGCCTCTGTCATCACGTGGCCTTCTTCTGGTGTGTCTCTATGGCTACACATGGCCTTCTTATACAGACACCAGTCTCTGGGCGAGGGCTGGCTCTCTATCAGTGTGACTGCAGTTGAGCTTGGTCACATCAGAGAAGACTCTATATCCGAATAAGGCATAGGCACAGGGATGGGGGGGCTTCCACATCAATATATCTTTTTGGCAGGACACAACTCAACCCACAACAAGGATAAAACATGTAGGCCCCGGAGTGACCCAGCCCAAGAGGGCGGTGAGGATTACAGGAAGGGGGCCTGGGTGGGGTGGGCGGGGCAGGGCAGGCTTCAGGAAGGGGAAGGGCCTGATGGCCGGGGAGGCTCCAGGTATGTGGGGAGGAAGGTGGAGCATGAGTAAGTGGACGAGTGAAAGATAGCCCAGAGGTGGGCACACACCGCCACAGGAGAGAGGCGCCAAGGACCTCCTCAGAGGCGCCTTCTAGAACTGTGAGTCCTGGAAACTGAGGCCATGGTAGTTACGAAGCCTGCGGCATATCCTGTGGGTCACCCGTTTGCTCCCCCCTTGAGGGCAGTGAGGGGTGTTCCGGAGGTGTCCTCTGTGAACTTTCCCAACTGCTGGCTCTGGTCTTGAGGTATGGTGTCAGCAGACAGAGGAGAAGTGAGTGTCTCTTGGGCTCCTGGGATGAGCTAGCACGTGTCCCCAAAGCCCAGAGTCTCTGGCCCTCGGTGACAGGCTCCAGACACCCAGGACATCCCTTCCTCGCCTTATGCCCACACAACCAGCTCCTTTTTCCATCTTTTCCCTTTTCACGCGCGCAGGGAGAAAACTGCAGGGGGACGACACCCACCTTGTTCCCCGGTGTCTAGAAAAGGATTCGCTCAGAGGATGTACTCAAGAAATATTCTTTTGATTAAAAAAAGACCACCGCGAGAAGAGAGACTCCTGACAGTGACATCTCAGAGCCTGTCCCTGCAGAGACGCAGATGACCCCCAAGCCCCCACCCCCAAAAGCCCTTCACGCAACCAGTGTGTCAGGAGGACCGGGCTCCTGTCCCGCCACGGCTGCTGAGCGGAGGTGAAGCTTGGGTGAGGTGCCTCCCCTGCCCAGGCCTCAGTGGTCCTCCCTGGAAGGCGGAGACAGCAATGTTCACTTCACAAAGCTAACATGAGAAGGCAGTGTGGCCAGCCGTCCCGAAGCTAGACTCGGGCACTTTGATTCAGTCTGACAAACTTAGCCCTCTCCCAGGCCCAGGGGGTTCGGCATGGGCAAGGCAGGCTACGCACTGCCTGCAGGAGGTATGGACGGTCTGCTGAGATGGATTTCAGCGGGTGCTGGGGTCAGGTAAACCCCTTCCCAGGAGGTGGCACATAAGGGGAGTAGACCGATGAGGAGGAGTCAGTCAGACAAGGAACGGGAAGAGAACGCTCAGCAAAGGGAATGGCATCTTGGAGACTAGAGCTTAGGGCCAATCCTAGAAGCGGTCTGGTATGGTTGGAGCGTAGAGAGCAAAGGGGATGCCAGAACTGAGGCCAGAGGCCCCATGGACTCCACCTGAAATATTGTTGTATTGGTTGGCATTTTCTTTGGTTTAAAATCCAGATTATTTCTCTCACCTGTGTAGAAGTCTGGAGGGAGCCATCCAAGGCTGGTGTGGTGCTCCGAACTGTCAGGGTATCAGGCTCCTTCTACTAATTGCTCTGCCATTCGTGACTTCCATTCCCAAAGTCACTTGTGGCCCAAAATGACTGCTAAAGCTCCAGCCCTTGTGTTTTCATTCCAGCAAATACGAAGGAGGAAGAGGTGAGGATACCTTATCAAAATTAAGGCATTTCCTAGAAATCCCATGTGCCATTTCCATATAAATCCTGTTGGGGAGCTTGTAGTTGCTGAATTATATTTAGCTTCACGGGAGGTTGGGAAACAGTCTTTATTCCAGATAGCCATGGCCAGCTGAAAATGGGGCATTCTGTTACTGTCGAAAGAGAAAGATGGATATTGGGAGATCAGTCATGGCCTCCACTGAAGTCGGTTGATGAGGGCACTCTGGACCGGGAATAAAACGACACGCATCATGAGTTTGGGCACGGGCTTCACTGGGAGGCTTCCACTTCACTCCCCCAAACAGAGCTAGCCTCGTCCCGCCAGTGTGGTCCATTCACGGTCGGTGCTCCCCTCCTCCCTGGAGCCCTCACTGCTGGGATACTGAGGGTGCTGGAGGTCTTCACTCCTGCGGCTAGGTAGGGAGGAGGGATAATGATTTTGTGGCCGACTAGGGAGGACCACAGGGGGTTCTGTCAGACAGCAGACTCCAACAGGTAGTCAGACCCAACTGGCATAGCCATCCTACTGCTTCTGTGGGCTAACCTGGGAACCCAGCGTTCCTGAGAAAACGCATTTGATATTCTATCACCTCGTTTACAAACAAACCTGGAAACTCAGGTTGCCTGTGTCCTATTCTCAAACGTTTCCATGGCAAATCCCTGCTTTCCAGCCTTGCCCTGCTCTCTTCTCTTTGTGGGCCCAAGTGCCAGGTAGCACCAGGCAAAGGACCCCAAACTGAGGAAGTTATCAGTGCTTCCCTGGGGGCTAGGAGATGGGAGCTTCGGGAGAACCCCTCCCAGCCCCTAGGACTGCCCTTGGCAGGCATGTGAGGAAATTTGTCTGGGCTGCTGCCAGCATTCAGGCACTGGAGGGTCAGGCTGCTCTCAGGACCCTGCGCTGGGAGGGAGAGGAGGACCGTCCAGCCTGGGGGGTGTTCAAGTTGCTCTCGGGGACCCATGGGGACCGCAGTGCTATGGAAAGGGGAGGAACCCCGGGGCTGGACTCAGCACCCCAGCCAGAGACTTTTTACTGGCTTTCAAAGGGCACTTTCATGGGACTGGCATTTAAAGGAAGGTCTCGGTGAACAGAAAAATTTGAAGACTCCAGCTAGCCCCTCAGTGAGCAGCTGATGGGAGATGGGAGATGGATTGTGCAGGGAACAGCGATTTGCCGGAGAACCACACTGCGGGCTGGCAAAGCCGGGGTGTGAGCACCTTTCCCCCACACCCATTGTGAAGTGTCACCACTGTTACCACCCCACTGCCTGCAGTCCAGTAGGATTAGGTGCTCGATTCTTGACCTTCTGAGAGCCCTGGCTCCAGGCGGGAGATATTTTATTTTTTGATTTACCTATATTTAATTGCAGTGGAGTTGACAACAATGTTTCAGGTGTACACCATAGTTCCAAGGCAAAAATTTACCTCAATCCTTATAAACTTGCCCTTCTAAAAAACAAAAAATAGTAATTACACATTATGATATGGAAATCATTATTACACATATATATATATCATACATATATGCATATATGCTTATTAATATTTGACTGGGCATCACAGGCACATGACACAGTACCCAAAAGGCAGAGGGTGCATGCAGAGAAAGGGGGCTCCCTCCCCTGTGTCCAGCCAGTGGCCCTCCAGGTTTTCCTCTGGACCCTGTCAAGGTCTGTCATGCCCGTTTTGGTCAGCCCTGTTGATCCCTGTTGATGTTATGTTCAGTGTGGTTGTTAAGTAGACACGATTATGGAAGGAGAGGGGCAGTGGGGCCGACTGTCCAGGAAAGGGCCTGCCTCAGTTAGCATGGGGTAGTGGTCTTGGTGTGAAGGCCTGTCTTCCACCCACACATGAGCCAGCAGACCCTGAAGGCCTCCAGCCCCACCTCTGCGGGCTCCTGGGAGAAGGACCCTCTTAACTATCCTTGGACCCTAGTCTCCTGGGCTTGCAAGCAGTGGTTGGGGGCAGGGAACAGATCTCCAAGATGCTTTTCAGCTCAAATTTCCCTGAGTCTCTTATCTGCTTCATGGCCCATTTCCCCACTTAAAGACATGAAGAAATAGGGCAGCATTGAAGATAATAGCTCACTTACGTCCCAGAAGGATTTCAGAGCATTTACAGAGCACGAGCAAAATGGAGCTGAGATCCAGCTGTGGTTGGCCTGCCAAGGGCATTCCCCTCCTGCCCCATCCCTACTCAGAAATGGTGGGGGTTGGGGGGGAGGCCCCAGGCCCTGGTTTTGGGAACAGGTCCGTGGTGACAAGGGGTTGGAGGCAGTGGCTTCCCTCCGAGGCCAGTCTTCTTTCCACCAGGCCATGAAGTGGGCCCCAGTAGGCCCACAGGATGGATTCTTGAGGACACCATGATTCCCTTCAAGGCGTTTCGAGAAAGTTGGTTTCTACCCCAGATTCCTTAAACCTGAGTTTGTTGTCTTAGGGTCGGCTGGGAGAGTCCCTCAGGGAGCTCCTAAAAGGGATAACAGACTTTTGACAAGATGCTGGGCTTATTCGTGGGTCGCGTGGGGGGAGGGGTGGGAGGCGGGTGGGGATGCGTTGTGGGGAGAGGTCCCACCGGCCCCAGGACTTTGGCCCCCTCATTAGCCGTGCCCGCAATTCCATCCTGGGTATCCTCCTCGTGACTCACATCCTCGTCTTCAGAACTCTGAAGAGTGCCACAGAAGCCCCCCAAGCAGACGGGGGCACAGCCATACCTCCCTCACTTGAACCCGGGAAGGCCTTGGAGCTCTGTGACTTACAGACTCAGGGGAACTCAGCCTTGGCCAGCAGGGCTCTGGGAACTTATTCTGGTGAACAGACCAGAGGGAGCTCTGCTCACTGTCCTAAGGTTGGGGTGTTTTAAGTGGGGGTGTTTGAAGTGCGTGACAAGGTTTTCTTCCCGGCAGTCCCCCTCTGGCCCTTTCCTTTAAATGACGGTAACCCAGTATCCTCGTGCTGAAAGGCTCTTGGAGTTGTCTTTGCCCAGCCCTCCACGTGGCACAGATGGAGCCCGAGCCTCAGTGGCGGGGGTGGGGAATAAGGCCGAGGTGGTGGCGAGGAGCCAGCCAGACCCCCAGGGCTCTTGTGTGGAATGGACCCAGGCCGCCAGCGTCAAGCTCACGAGGGCACGGGCTTTGTCCGATTCCTTCCCTGCTTTGTCCGATTCCTTCCCTGGTCCAGGCCTGACACACAGTAAATGCTCAATAAATATGAGCTGAGCCAAGCAAGGGGAAGCATAACTCACGCTAAGTCATAGGGGTCTGAACAAACATGGCTTTGCAGTACTGAGCCAAGAAAATCCCTCCTTCTTGGGGCTTTGAACCTGGCTCTGAAGCTGAGCGCTCTTCATTCGTCCATGTCCAGCCAGGGCTGAGGCGGTTTGCAAAGCTCGGCTTACGCGGGGGGCTGTGCTGGCCCTGAAGTGGAGTCTGTCCCTGCTTCTCAGTTTGACGCACCCTCTAGTCAGGACTCCCCCTTTGGTCGCTGGGTCCCCTCCTCACCTCAGCACACCCCGCATCCCCACCCCTGTGCTGGTTGATACCTCCTCTGAGTGCAGCCCTGTCGTGGGTGCAGGGGAGGGGACGTGGGGGAGAGCAGATGGTCAAGCCGCAGCCCAGAGTGGGGGGCTTACGGGCAGATGGAGGCCTGTCACGGTCCTAGGGAGCTGGCCGTGTCTCTCCATCCCGGCTGTGAGCTCCTTGAGGACAGGGAACTTGCCTCTTTGTCTTGGGTGACACCAAGACTGTGGTGGGTTCCACCAGTGAGAGCATGACCTCCTGACTCACCTCTCAGAGGCCCTGAGGCCTGGGCTCTGCTCCCTGGAACCTCTTTCCTAAAGATAAAAGGTTTTCTGGGCTCTTTTCTCCCCACCTCCTACCCACGTGCTTTCTTCCCAACCAGAAGTTTGCTTGGGCCAAAACATCCTCAAGAGTTACCCCAGGTGGGTTTCAGTGTGTTCTAGCAAACATCGGTGTACGAGCTGTGAGGACATGGAGCACGCTCTCTGAGGTGACCAGAGTGCCTCATTTTGTGGGGCCTTCCAGGACCCTTAGCAGTGTGCCTGCCTCACGGAGAGGTGAGCTGACCTCCTGGGCATGTGATCTCGGGTCATCCTCACCCTGCATCGCAAGCAGCCCTCCTCCTGGATTTTAGGACCGGTTTGCAGTTGCATTTCGTTTTCTTCAGGAGTGCCCAAAACCGGGGCTGGAGACTCTGCGGAGTCTTCTTTTACAAGGTTGTCCTTAGGCTCCTTCCGACCACCTGTCCCTGTGTGTTGGTTAGGGTGGCCTTTGCTGAGAACCACACAGCCCTGGGAGTGTAGAAACTGGGGGAACCAGGTCTAGTGGATTCGTCTGAGCTCCTCCGCTCCAGGCTGCAAGCCGGGGGCTGTGGCAGGCAGCTGATGGATGGGCCATGTTTCCTGGAACTTCAGGGCAGTTTAGGTGCTGGAAAAGAGCTGTGTCCCAGATTCAGGAATGCTGGGCCCTCTGGTCCCAGCTATGTCCCTGCTGGGCTCTCAGGTGTCTCTTTCTGTCTCTGTCCCAAGAGAAGGGCCAGTGAGTTGGGGGTCTCTGGGAACCCCCTTGCATCCAGCACTCTGTGAGTCTCTGGTTCTCCAGATAGCCCTATGTTATCACCTTCCCCTGCTTCTCCTGCCATGTCCTCTCCAGGAAGCTTCCTGCCTTCTTGTTAGAGGACAGGAAGGAGAGTTGCTCTTTGGAACCAGCCCTGGGGCAGAGGAGAGGGGCTTGGACAGCAGGAGCCTAGATGACAGGTGACCTCAGCCCTGGCCTTGAGGCTCCCAGGTGAGTTCTTCAGAAAGTCTAGTCCCTGTCTGCATTACCCACCCCACACCCCTGACTTAAGGTCACATAGGGTCAAGGGTCTAGGGGTTCTGTTCTGCGGGGATTGATGTCTGTCTTGAGAAGTTTCTGGAGGAGACTTTTCTCTGCTAGGTAAACACATGTAGTTATTTCTTCACAAGAATGCTGGCTTTTGCCTTGAGTGTCCTGGCTTTGAAATCTGGCCAGGTACCTTCCCATGTCATGATCTTGGGCATCTCACTTCACTTCTGGGCTTCCACAGCCTCATCCAGTAATGGGAGCTCTAAGTTCTTGGCTAGATTGTCCCGAGAGTGTAGGTAGGGTGTGAGCAAGGAACAGGAATGACTGTAGGCAAGGGGTAAAGCAAGGTGGTCAGGCCAAGGGAGGTGGCAATCATTTGCAAAGGAAATGTCACACCTTGTGAACAAACAATGGGGGAAGAGCCCAAATTGGGGTCTAATTAAGAGATAATGCTTGGGATTCTGGCATTAGTCCTCTGGGAGATTAGGGGAAGTGTGCCGGGAAGGCCTGACAGTGTTCTTTTCTCCCTGCTCTTCCCCAAGCCCAGCCCAGCCCAGCCCAGCCCAGCCCCAAATCTGTTCTTCCCAAATGTCCCCTTAGATGCTGTAGTTCATTTTATGATAAGTCTCTGAGAACTTGCTGAGGGGTCACGGAGAATTGCTCCCAGCTTTCCCATGCTCTTAGTACACGAGAGTTTCCAGCAATGCCTTCGGGGGGATTCTAGAAGAACTGCTTGGGACCCTAGTGGTCATGAAATGCAGGAGTCAGGACAGAGGAATAGTAAGATTTCTGAAAAGCTTCTAGACTAGAAGCAAGACAGATCCTTCTGGAATGGTCAAGTAAAGCTGCGCCTTGAGATTTTTCTCTACTCTTCCTTGTCCTGGAATTAGGTTGAAGCCATTCATTCATTCACTCATTCATTCATTTACTTAGCACACACATAGGGATGGGCCACTATATGTCAGGCATGGAACTGGAGCCTAGGGAAATGAGGGCAGACAAAACAGTCCTGGAAAGTGAAATGCAAGTCTAGCAAAAAGCCTTCTGTGTCCTGCTGGAGGGAATGGATTTTTTGCAACTGGCTTGGGGCCCAGTCCTCCTATTGAGCTTCTGGGATTCACCCCAAAAGGAAACTCATCATATACTTAATTTCTAAGAAAAAGGAAATAAATCACCCAGGCAAAACAACCCTGGGGACCTTATAAAGCAAACACAACAGGAAGACACGGCGGTTGAGTGGATGAAAGTCTTCTCCCAAGCTGTCCATCTGCGGGGGGCTGTGGGATCTCTTCTTACAGAATGCAGGGTTTTGGGGGCTTTTCCAAGGACCTTTTGGGATTTAGCCTTGTAGTCCACTGGTTCAACCCTCTCCAGATGTTGGGTAGACCAGATGACCCCTGAGGTCTCCATCTGCTTTAAAATCAACAATCCAGAGATTTTCAGGATCTAAGCCCAAACGGGAAGAATAGTCTTGATGTTCAGCATGCCCAACGGGGAATCACTTGTCCACAGCAATGACCCAGAAAGTGAGCAGGCTCCCACTTGGAAGGAAAGTGGCTCTCTGTTCCGTGCATTCGTGCCGAAGCCTTGTGCTGGCGTTCTTTGAGGTAGGGTTGAATTGGTTCGTGAGTGACAGATTTGTCTGTTGGCCCTCTAGCCCGGTATCTTCGGTATCTTCGTAATCAGGCAGTGTCTTTGTAGTGAAAGAGTAGCCCTCCACCTGTGCCTGAAAACCTCCATTGTCTAAAGCTTTCAGCTTGATGGAGCGGGTTGTGTTCGAATGACCTCTGGCAACATACCCCACCAAACTGGCCTTGGCTTTTCCCCACCAGACCCCAGCTCCCCTGCATATCAGGTTAGAGGTAGGCCACTCAAGACTTCCTGAGTGTCAGAATCTCCTGGGTGCTTGAAATGATTCGGAGAGTTGGGCTCTACTTCTGTGTATTTATTCCTGCTGCTCGGCCTCCTTGGATCCCCATAACCCCTGGCGCTCCCACAAAGAAACCCTTCCTGGGTGAGGCTTGTTGGAAGTTCACTAAGGGGGTTCCCCCTAGAGACAGAGATTGGATCTGGCTGATGTTGGCTGAGATAGGGTTGGGGTCCTGCACAGAGAATAGAATATGTTGGCTACATCCTTTGCTCTTGCCTCCATCTGCTCCCTTGCCTATCCCCAGTCTTTGCCCTCATCACCACCCTAATCCCCCAGGGCTGTTGTGTGGGGAACCAGGACTTCAGGACAGGCCAAGTCAAGGGATAGAGGAGCAGGAGGAAGCCCCACGAGTGCCCTGGCTTCCTTGTGGTCCCGGGGGACCCAGGTCACCTTGGTCTGGATTTGTCACGGGCTTTGTCCCCAGCCTCATCCCCTGTCTAGCCGGAGGGCAGCCAGACCTCCCCCTGCAGTGATTCTGTTCTCTTCCGGACAGCTCCAGGAGGTGGGTCTTTTCCATTGCTCGGAGGGTCTCGCAGCACTCACGGCGTACTAGGGCCTGGCCGCGAATGAAGACGGGGGCAGGCTGCACGGAGCGTCGGCGTGGCACTGGGGTGGAAGCCCCTCTCTGCCGTTCACCAGCTGCGTGACTGTGGGCAAGTCACTTAGCCTCTTTGAGCCTCAATGACCTCATGTTTGCTCATCCATTCAACCAGTAGCTATTTATGAAGTAAGCGGGACTCGGCCACACGGCGTTTCTGAGAGCTGGCTACAGTGCCCCGGACGGACCATGTCAGGAGGCCTCTGAGGATGAGGCAGATTTCCTTTAGGGTAGAACAAAGGGACTGGTGTCTACACAGGACTGTGCCATGAGGGCTGTGTTGCTGGGCTGCGGGGTGGTTGCAGGTCCTGGAAGTTTGGAACATCTACCATGTCTCAGCAATGCCAAGGTCAGCGTCCCTCGAGAACCCGGGTCCTGCGTGGGACCCTGCAGAGGGTGCTGATTGGTGCAGTAGCATAATCTGGAGAGAGCCTGGTTGAAGAACGTTGGAGCTTAGAGTGCATCCTGAGACAGGACCCTTGGCTTCTTCCTTCCTCAGTGCTGGGAACCATAAACGTGCCGCTGTCCCTCCCAGAGGCCCTTGGGGACTCAGTGAAGGAGTGCGCAGGACAGTCTGGTAACAGTGCTCTGGGAGGTCAGGGCGTCACCGTCCCCTTCACCAGCCCTGTGGGGGGCACCCGTGATCTCTCCCAGCTCACCGCACAGTCTAGTTTGCTTGGGTCCTGGGAGAGAGGGCCACTGTCTGTATCCCTGTCTATGTTTCCATGGCAACAGGCGGGCAGGGGTCTGTGGGGATCTCGGGGGTCTTGGGTTCTCCTGTGCGGGCTTGGTGGAGGGCAGACAGGGCTCCCAAGCCATGCCTGTTCTTGCTCTGACCCCAGGAATGAAAGGTTCTGTTGCCTCTGGCCAGGCTGTTTTATCCGCACGTGTTCAATCTTGTGCATTTTCCAAGGGACAAAATCCGTGTTTCCTTTATTCTAACCACACTGCAGTAGTGTTATATAAGGGCTGCGTGGTGTCCAGGAGGCCTCCTGGGGCAGAGGGAAAATAAGATTCCTCACCTCTGTGGCCTCCACTCTCTCTCCTCTCCCCGAAGCCTTTCGGGGGGTGTCACCAACCTTGCTCCGAAAACAGGAAGCACCCGTGTGCGTGTGTGAGTACGTGTGTGTGTGCACACGTGTGTGGAGGATGTACTAAGGGGTGGGCTTCCAACTCCAAAGGGAGCGAGTGCACAGAGGGCACGGACTCCTCGCATGTCCTGGAGCCGTGAACTTGATGCCTTGATGCTGTGGCTCTGGGTCTAGTGTGGCTAATGCCCAGGCTTGGGGACTGGTGATGCCAGCCAAAGGCTCAGGAGAGCAACAACGCACATTTCCGCGGAGCTTCGTGCGGCCTTGCTCAGGTTGCATTACTCCTCCATCCTGACGATCGACTTAGAAGCCCCTGGTCCCCCTGAAAAAATGAGGAAAGGGAGCACAGGGCTGCTGAGTGGCTGGGTGGGGGTGGCCAGGGAGGGGTGGGCTCTGTCCAGGCCTCCTGACTCCCCGGTGGCCCACGGGGTCCTGGTTAGGAGGACCGGCCTAGTTGGCTGCATCCCAGAGAGCTTGTCAATGTGATGGTGTCTCTGGCCATTGATGACCCAATTCCAAGGGATGTGGCGGCAAGACAGCACATGCTGGGGACCCAGGGGGCTTCATAAAACCCTGCTGACTCCAAGAACGGGGCTGAGCTCCCCAGTAGGAGCTCCACGGGCTCCAAGGACAGCCTGCCACGAATCACTAGAGTAGACCCGCGGGTGAACAGCCCTGTGTGGCTCCTTCCCAGGATCTGAGCGGGAGGACGGAGCCGTTGTGTGCATTGTGAGTGAGTGCAGGCTGCGGGGCTCGGAGCCACCATGCCTGGGCGGGCCTCCCGGGCCTCCGACCCAGCCCCGCGCCCTGAGCGCTCCAGCAGCTGCCTGTGGTCCCCAAGCAGATGGGCAGTTGCTCCCACAAAGGGGATGTGTGGCGCACGGGCTGCGGTTCCCATGGCAAACTTAGGCCCCTCGTGTTTGTAATTACCCCTGGTGTTCTTTTCTTCCCTCGGTGTGAGCGAGGCCAGGCGGGGGCATTCGTGTCATCCTGGTCCCCCAGCTCCCCTCCCTACCAAGTGTCCTGGCATGGAGCCCTTCCCACAAACAGGAAAACTGGGCCCAGGCAGCTGCCGCATCAGCCAGGTGGGGTAGCTTTTGTTTTCTTAGAAAATCATTCTATGTGAGGGCCTCCTGCTGGCTCAGTCCAGGGAGCATGGGACTCTTGATCTCAAGGTCTTGAGTTCAAGCCCCATGTTGGGCATAGAATTTACTTTAAAAAAAAAAAATTATTCTATCTTAATTGATTAGTTATTGCTTATGGTGGCAAAATAGACATAACATGAAATTGTAACCATTTTAGCTGATTTAAGTGCAGGGGTCCATGGCATTACGTACATTAGCATTGTTGGGCAAATATCACCCCCGTCCATCTCCAGAACTTCGTCATCTTCCCCAGCTGAAATTATTCCCCAGAAACACGAACACCCTGTCCGTCTCTCTTCAGTCCCTGGCGATCTCTACTTTACTTTCTGTCTCTGTGGGTTTGACTACTCTTGGAACGTGGTAGAAATGGAAATAGTATCTGTCCTTCTGTGACAGGCTTCTTTCATTCACAGTAATGTCCAACAGCCTTATCCATGTTTTCCTGGCTGTCAGAGTTTCGTTCCTCAGCCAGGTGGCTTTTTAAATGCCTTCTCTTTTGCTCTACTTCTTTGATTTTTAAACTTAAAAAAAAAAAAAGGGCTCAGCTGTTTTCTTTCCTACATAAACTCTTGCCTGGAGGCCCCTGAGTAAGGCCCACGAGGGCAGAGGTTCTCTGGCTGAACTGTGGGGAGAACCCACACGCTGAGTGTGGGGGCCCTGGAGACCCTCCCTGGGAGCTCCTGTGTCCCCGGCAGGGCTTCTGCCTCGGGGGGCCCTGCATGTCTTTGAGAGGGAGCAAGCTTCGGTCCTGGGTCCCTGCATGTCTTGGAGAGGGAGCAAGCTTCGGTCCTGGGTCCCTGCATGTCTTGGAGAGGGAGCAAGCTTCGGTCCTGGGTCGCTGAGGGCCCTGGCCTCCCTCCGTCATACCATTCCATTCCTGCCTCCTCGGCTTTCCTTCCAAACGCCCTATCCCCAGCTCTGGACCCCGGCAGACCCCTCGGAGTCTTCTAACCCAAGCTGGGATCCAGAAAAGTTATAAAATGTGCTCTGCTGGGGCTTGGGGGTTCCTTCTTGCCCATCCCCTCCGTGCCCCCCACCGGCCCCGGGCTTATCAGCATCGGTCTCTACAAGGTTCTTCGGGGAAGGGGTGGAAGCCGCCTGCCTCTCCTCCCCACCGGCCCACTCACCTCTTCGACCTGCTAGCTCTCCTGCTGCCAGAGTCTTGCCGCTCCTTCCAGGCTGCCCAAGCCCTGTCGGATTACTTGCTGCGTGAGTTTATGTGCCTCGGGGATCTCTGGGACCATCAGAGACTCTCAGTTCCTGGCCGTTTTCAGTTTCAGTTTCAGGGAAGGTCCAGAGCCCACAGGGAATTTCAGAGCCCACAGCAGAAGGCCTCGGTGGGGGCATCTTTGCGGAATGGGAGCAGCACACAGACTGGAGTCCTTTTTGAGTGTCCTGTAAATCCATCGAGGCAGCCCCCGCTTTGCTCACACCACACAGCTATGACCTGCTGGGGAAACCACAAGGCAGGCTGAGACCCCCCCCCCCCCACCAACCCCTTTCACGAGAATGTGAGTCTGGGCACTTTACTTCATCGCCTGCTGCTTCCATTTCCTCCTCTGTAACATGGGACCTTGAGGTCTGCAGGGTTATCCAAGGACAAAATGAGATACAGCCTGAGTGCTGGGGCCAGGCCGGCACAATCAGGCCCAGCGAGTGCTGGCCACCCCGAGTAGCGCTCTCGCTGGTGGCCTGGCCCTCGCCTGCTCTGCATTCAACTTTGTTCCTGTCTGGTGAAGGCACAGCCATAAAGGAAACAGAAGATGCAGCAACCTAGGGGGATATTTTTGTCCGGGGTCCTTCGAAGCCTCCCAGATCCCACCTGTGCATCGGAACTATAGGCTAGAACCTGTGGGATGTTGTAAAATCATGGGCCAGTGACTTGGGCAGGAATTTCCTTTTTTTTTTTTTTTGGAAAGGAACTTCTTTGGGGGCCTCAATTCAGCTCATTTGAAGTTAGTTCAACAAACACACAGGGTAAGGATATTCTAGGGGGGTAGGATGAGGGGATGGCAGAGGCTCAAAGAGGCAACACCCAGCCCCTGCCCCAGAGGGCGCCCTGGCTGCCTGGAGGAGGCGGCTGCCTTGGGTGTGCAGGCCGAGCGGTTCAAGGATGGCGCCTCACCTTGAACTCCAAGTCAGCATGCAGTCTGATAACGGGCTGTTTTCTACTGTGCATACGTGTATAGGAAAGGTCTGAGGAAGATGTAAATTTGATCACATTTTATTATATCTTTAGTAAGTAGCCTTTAATGAAAAGAATAATGTTTCATAAAAGTGAGACTGGATATTTGAGACGAGATGTCATCCCTCTCTCCTTCTTTCCTCTCTCCTTTCTCCTTTCGCTTTCCCTCCCCGGCGCCCCAGTCTTCAACAGCTGTTTTCTGGAACCTGCTTCATGCTAGACACACGAGCTCATTCTAGCTACAGTCTGGAGTAAGGAGCTTATAGCGAGGTGAGGGAGACAGACAAAAGGGAATAGCAAAACCGTAACTGCTCTAAAAAGATCTACTTAAAGAAAAAGGCTGGGACACCAGGGTGGCTCAGTCAGTTGAGTGTCTCTCGGTTTCAGGGTCATGAGACTGAGCCCCGTGTGGGGCTCTGCACTCAGCACAGTCTGCTTGAAAGATTCTCTCCCTCTGCTCACCCCCACCCCTCTCTCAAATCAATCAATCATCAATCAATCGATCAATCTTAAGAAAAAAAAGGTAGTATCAGCATTGCTCCAAAATTGCTACACAGTGATGCAGGTGACATGGAAGAGATGACTAGAAGGACAGCAGTATTTTGTCAGGGGAAGGGGTAGAGGATGAGGTAGGGAGCTGGAGAGAAGTTATCAGAGAGAGAGAAAAGCATGTATAAAGGCTCTAAGAACCAAGTGTATGGGAAGTCAAGGGAGGGTGTAATTAAATTTGCTGGAGGGCAGAGGCAGGGGAGCTGGACAAAGCTTCAGGGAGGGGCTGGTGTTTGGGGCATTGTGGGATGAGTAGGAGTTTGATAAGCAAAGGTTGAGAGCACTTTAAGAGAGGGGGAAGCCTGTGCTAATATATGCATGCTGTATTTAGAGGGTGATGTTCAGGCCGTTATGCCTGGGAGAAAGAATGCAAGGAGGTGGAACTTGGCATGACTGGGCATCTCCAAGAAAGATCTGGGGAGTAGGACAGCTAGTAGGAGATGGTGGGCTACAAGAGGGAGGTGGTACAGGATTGGGGAGGCAGGACCATTTCAAGGGGCACTTGGAGTTCAGGTAGCGGGTCTCAGCAGCTGATGAGCCACAGTTGTTGAGGTGAGGCCCGTGGAAGTGGCCGTGGGCTTTGCATCTTTAGCTAACTTCTCTGCCAGCTCCTAGTGTGGGCTGCGTTAATGCTCCAAGGGACCCCCAGCCATTTATCAATTTGTCTTGAGGGCGCAAGACGGAGGGTAGGGTTCGGAAGCAAGATGAGGCCTAGCTCTAGTCCGCAGGATAATACGCTGTAGTTCCTCCTCTTTGCCCATGCCACAGGGGAGAAAACAGGCTGTGGGCTGTGTGGCTGCTGAAGGCACAGAGCCACCAGCGTCAGTGTCAGGGCTAGAAGCTGGGTACCTGGGGGCATGTCTTCTAGAACATTCCTCCCTCTGAACACAGTCTGGGGGACGGCCAGAGGGAGAATGGGTGACCTTTTGTAGCCCATTTTCTATAACTCACCACCAAGATTAGGAAATCTTCAGGGAGCTTGAGGGGAAGCTCTGAGGGGTTTTCACCACCGGATGTCAACCCCCCCTCACCCAGCATGGCTCAGATGAGGAAGCCGCTGAAAGTAACCATCCATCAAGGGGAGGGACCCCAGTGTCCTGAATGGGGTTCACCGGCTGCTAGTTAGGGGGGTGCCAAAGGCCAGCAGCTGGCATCTGGTCCCCAGGATGCATGGATGTGGGCAAGGTGGGGAAGGACAGGGATAGATTTAGGGCCTCACTGTCGCTGCTGGGAGACCCCAGGCCCCTGCCCTGCCCCCCATTCTCCTCTGAGATAAGAAGAGCTGGAAAGACTATGGTCCTGTTGAGTCACTCAGTCAAGGAAAACTCCCCTATCTCTCTTTTGGGGGCATCTAGTCCAGAAGATGTCTCCACTTTGACAAACACAACATCCTCTCCTTTAAGTTTAACTTGAAATTTAAGAAAACAAATCAGTCTCTTTGGGCAAAGTGCTGGTTTCTTCTCATCCCTCCAGATTCTTCTCGTCCCTCTCTCCTTCCCTCCCACTAGTCTCCTACCCTCTGTCCATTTTACAGATGAGGGGAATGAGCCCAGAGAAGTTGAGCAAGCTGCCTAAGGTCACACAGTGCTTTGGCCTGGGCCAGCTGTCCTGGCCCTCCTCCTTTTCTCCTGACCACAAAGGAAATGGAGTCACTGCAAGTGCATGTGCCTTTGGGCAAGGACCCCTGTGGGAGGGGCTGCATCTCATGTGGCCGGTCTGGCCCTGTCCAGGCTGGGGGCCGGAGGGGATGCCCTGGAGGAACGGGTGACCCAGGCTGCCTTCAGGGTGTGCTGGGGGTGTCTGTCGGCCTGAAGGAGCCCCAAGGAACTTGCTTACGTTTTCACTGAGAGGAATAAAGTAAAGTAATAACGATGTCAAGCACAAGGTCAACAACAGGGGTAGCAGTCTTAGGAATACCGGGCTCCTGTGAGCTGCCTCTGTGGGCCAGGTGTGGCTCTCAGGGCTCTACCTGCACGAACTCTGTCCCCCCTCCCCGGCCTGTCAGTCCTTAGATCCCTAAGCTTCTGAATCTGCAGCCTTTGGGAGATACTGCGCTCACTGCTGGGTGCTAGAGAAGCTCAGGCGGGTGTGGGCTGGGAGCTGGTAGCTTCTGAGGTCCCCCCACTCCCAGTGTCTGGGGTCTAGGAGCTCTGAATGCAGCCTACATTCTTGTGCTGGCTGCCACCCGGTGGCACCCCACTAGCTAGGGGGAAAGAGAGGCCTAAAGTCAAGGGGGTGTCCTCCTGGGTCACATTCCCATCATCACACTCTCCCCAGCCCCTGCTACCCCAAACCCAGAGCCAGCCCCATGATGCAGAAGGAAGGACAAGGACAGAGGGGAGTCTTATACAGAGAGCAATCCCAGCCTGGGTTGGGTTTTTTTTCCCCCTCAGAAACAAATCTTTCATAAAGAACATCCTTGATTCTTTTCTTTTTTTTTTTTTTTTAAGATTTTATTTATTTGAGAGAAAGGGCATGAGTGGGGAGGAGGGGCAGAGGGAGAGGGACAAGCAGACTCCCTGCTAAGCACGGAGCGCAAAGTGGAGTTCAATCCCAGGACCCTGAGATCATGACCTGAGCCAAAAGCAGATGCTTAACCGACTGAGCCACCCAGAGGCCCCAAACATCCTTGATTCTTGCCTCTGGCCTTGTGTGGGAGTGTGGCAAAGCCTTGGGCTCGACCCTTAATGAGGTGTCAGTCTCCCCGTCTGTAAAATGGGGACAGGGCTATCCCTCTGACCCACGGAATGAGAGAAGGGAAGCAGAGCTATCGTGAAGTGAGGAGGGATTGCCACTGTTGCCGCCTGGCTCAGAGATGAGACCGAGCATGTCCTCTACGGTCCGCAGCTGAAGCCAGGGTCTACCCCGACTCACTGATCCAGCTCTGGGTCCTGATGGACGAGGCTCCCCCAACTCAGGCCACCAGGGCAGGCCTGGCCCCTGGCGGTGCTGTGCTTCTCCGCCCCTTCCCTCCGCGCAGTCCCGGCGTGCAGGCTGTCCCTTGCTCCGAGCTCCTGGGGCTCACAACCGCATCGATGTCTGGCTCCTTTCAGCATCATCCTCTTTCTACAGGAACCTCCTGGAGGGAAAGAGAACATCTTTTAAGACTCTTAGGAACACACCTTGAGTGGTGAGATTTCAGGGACCACCCACCCCGCTCTGACCCAGGGAGAAGATATTTTTGGAGAGATGCACTTTTCCCTGGCTCTTGGCTTCAGATTCAGTGCAGAGCTCAGAGCCCCTGGCTGGGCCTCCATTGCATCTGGGTTTCTGCAAACCTGTGACATTCAGAGATGAGATTTTTTTATTTTTATGATGTATGTCATTTAACATTTTAATATTAATACATTCATCTCCTGTCAGTCTCTTATTTTCCCATCTCTTATTTTACCTACTGCTAAAGGTAAGCTCCCACACTCTCCGAGACCCCCTCAGGCTCTGGGGACACTTGCCTTGAATGAGTTTCCAGTTCTTCCAGCCATCATGGTCTCTGGTCCATCTGCCACAACCCCGGGGGACGTGGTCTCCTCCATATGCAGGGAAAGAAAGAGGCTGGTGCTCTGGGAGCATCAGGGCTGGCCCGAGGCTTCTCTGCTGTGAAGAGGCAGCAGAACCGGGCTGAGATGAACAGAGCCGAGAGGTCTGCCTCTCACGGCCCCAGGTCTGGAGCCTCATGCACACTCCAGCCTGCTCCACCAGCATGCCAGATCACAGGATCCGCTCCCCCACTGCCCCAATCTCCTCTCACATGCAAGGCCAAGGTCAGGCCAAGGGCCTAGTGCAGGGCGGGGGAGGGGCCAGGCTGGGGGGCAGGGGAGATGGCTGCCTGAGAGGGTGTCGTGGTCAGTCCCCCTCCAGCTGTGAGAAGCCCTTGGTGTTAGGGCTAAAGACAGAGGGTTGGGCCAAGATGGTGTCGTGTGGAAGTCAGCTTTTCAAAATGTTAAAAACATAATTGTCCTACAAATATATGATGAGCACAAGTCAAAGATTCATTTAAGTTGTTAATGAGGGAATCAGCAGGATGTGTATACAAACCCACACATGCTAATGGAAAAAAAGAACACTGGAGTAAAATTGCTAAATTGGATAGAAAACTGGTATTTTCCATGGAGCAAAAATCATTTGTGCCTTACCAGGTTACTGAGGAGAATGTCTGACTTTACAGAGACTGGGTTCCGTCAACAGTCAACAGTAAGTCAGATGAAGTTATCTTGCCTGAGAAAGCCAGATGACTCTTAGGCCGGACTGTTTGTGTTCTAGTATGACTTAAAAGCATGCAGTCTCCTTTTTTTTTTTTGGCTCATTTTAAGGTTTTGAGTATTTTTTTCTTAATTGCAGGCAGAAACAGCCAGGAGGTAAAACTGAAGGATTCCAGCTAAAGAGAGCCCAAGAGAGAGGGCTTTTTTACCATCCAGGGCCACTACCCACTTCTTCTGGCCCTGGCCCTACTTGGTTAACTCCTGCCTTCATCTAGAACATTCCATTCTGGTTACTAGAACAACCTGGACTGGATGGTTTATGATGGACATGAATCCAAGGCTGGAGATGCCCGAGTGCTCATTTAGGACTCCCTGTAGGAGCCCAGTCTTTCTGTGGCCCTGGTGTGTACGTGTGTGTGCATGTGCGTACACATGCGTGTGTGTGTTTGTGTGTGTGTATGTGAGATTCACTCTCTTCCTACACATAGGGACTTTCTCCTTTAGGGCTTTGCCAAGAACTGGGCTTGAGGGCCACTTCTTTCCTGAAAGAACCCTGGCCCTTATTGTCTACTCTTCCAAATCCATTGCTCTTTCCTTGACTTTTCCCCACGGACATAATGTCCGCTATTCCTGCCCACCACAGAGACCCACACGTAGCACCTTCCACAAAAGCCACCCATCACCTCAGGGGTACTGAAGGAGCATGGCTTCCTCACAAAAACGGGGTCTGTCTCTACTTTCCACTCCTTCCCACTTGGGACCAAGGCCAATCCCTTCTGCACCTTTGCATGAATTAGAAAATGGCTCCCCGCCACCACCACCACACCCCCGGCCAACACCACCAGAGCCAGGGCACAAACACGACTGTCAAGTCCTGCTCACTCCTTTGCAGGACCTCTTTGTGCCTGGCACAGACAGCACGCCCATATATAATGGCCCCATTCCCTCCCCTTCAGAGATTTCCAGAGTAGTCTCCAGGGCCCCCTTCAACATCCTGGTTGGCAAACCTTTCGAAGTCTTGATGGGAGATAGGCCAACCAATACTGGCGTATGTTCTCTGAGATGCTGCTCCCCACACTCGTGCCAGATCCTATCTCTTGAGCTGAAGACCATGGTTGCCCAGGCGATGTGAGGTCAGGGACCAGAAGAAGCCCCTCCTACCCCAGCAAGTGTAGGGTTTCCTCCTGGGTCCTAAATCAAATGGTACAGAAAGGAGAGTTATGTTGTACATTCTTTTGGGAATGAGAGTGGTGCCACATCTTCCCAGTTGGGTGTAAATGACTGAGAACAGATTGTCCTGTCTGGAGGGGCCCTGGGAACTAGGAAGACGTGTGTGTGTGTGTGTGTGCGCACATGCACGTGTGTGCACACGTGTGCACTCATGCACAGAGGAAGGTGATGTACAAGGGTGTTGAGACCAAGACTAGGAGCTCTGATGACCCTACTGGACAGAGAACCACACTCCTGGAGCTTCTAAATCTCCCGGGGTTTGCTCCCCTCCGCTGATGGGTGGAAGGAGGAATAAGCCTTGTTTGAAATGCACAGAAGGAAATTCTAAGTCTAAACACAAGCTTCACAGTCCCTCGTCTGAACATGTCAGCTCTCACCCTCTGGAGTGTGAGCTGAACCTCCCCCACCCCTTCCTGGAGCTTCTCCTCCACCCCAGCCTCTTGCTCTCCTACAGATTTGGCAGGACCCCCTGGAGGTAATTAATTAATAAATCAGTGTTTGCCTTTGGCTTGGAAACATGATTTTTTTCCCCCCCTGTAAGTGACAAGTGTTTCAGCTGAGCCCAGCGAGGTGTCTGGGGCTGGAGGAGTTGCTTTTATTAATACGTGCCAAGAAGACTGTAATATCATCACCATTAAAATGAGGGGAGAGGGCTGGATGACGTCATGGTGGTGTCTGTCAGCTCTGACACTCTGGCAAAATGGACCCCGTGTCTCCAGGAGGAAGCTTGCAGGCCATCTGGGCCTTCCGCTCAGTTGTCTTGCCAAAAGGAGGTACTGGGGTCCACCCACAGCCTCATGGGGCCTTGGCAGCAAATGTCTTGGCCCATCAGTTCAGGGGGGAATGTTCTCCCGGATGGGAAGGGAATGGGTACCCATCGTGCCACAGCTTATTCTCTCTCCTGGCTGCCTCAGTGCCCACGCTGGAGAGGCCAGCGCAAGAAAAGGCTCCTTATCCATGTACAAGGGTCTGTGGATCGGACAACTTGGCTACTGTCTAATCACCACCGCTGTCACCGTCCTCGCCATCCCCTCTGGCATCTGTATAATCTGGTGGTTTACCAAATAGCCACCATATACGTAGTTGTCCTGTTTGAGGCACAAATTCCTGCTTTGATGGAGTTGGGACAGATTGAGCTATCGTTATTTGATAGGAAGTTGTGGCTCAGAGGGCTTGATATCAATTTTCTCCTAAGGCCAGTAAGTACTGGGGCTGGAACTGGAATCCAGTTCTCCTTCCATGATATCTTACGACTTGACCCCAGATCCATCCATCCATCCATCCATCCATCCTTCCATCCATCCAATAGGTAATTACTAAGAGCCAAGCATGTGAGTGGGGTTACAACAGTAAACAAAAATAAAGCCGTTCCCTGTCCCTAGCTGCTGTAGGTTAAGTGGAGATTCTCTTTTCTGTAGATAGAAGGATCCAGGGTGTAGAGTGAGAGCCTGGGCCTGAAGCTCTCAGAAAAAGATCTTCTTTTCCCTTCCTACCACTTCCTCTTTTCCTTCTTCCCACAGCAGACCAGTTTTAAGTCTTTTTGATTTCTAGAAACTTTGGCAGGGTGAGCAGGATTTGGGTAGCAGCAGAACAGCTAAACCCTAGCCAAGGGGAGCAAGGACACTGATGTTTATGGACCCTGCTGGCTGTTGGCGCTGACTAGGCATTTTGCAAACGCATCTCATCTAATTCATTTCCCACAACCTCCCCGAGGGAGAGTGGGTCAGGTTCAGAGGAAGAGTGATTTCTGGGGCCTCAGTGCCGTGATGTCCTGATGTGCCTTTTTAGCACAGGGCTCTGTTCTGGCAAGCTCAGCAGACAAGTTTCTTGATGACTTACGGTTCTCAACTTCAGCGTCCAGCCAAGGCACATGCAAACAAGACAGATAACCAGAACCCACCTCTGGAGAGTCCCACAGTGGGCGTGGGAGGTTAAAATAAGCTCCTGCGGTAAACCAAGTTGCTCCCTCTGACCCCAACGCCGTGAGTCCAGTGCTCTAGGGGCTCCCCTGAAGTTGGGAAAGCATCTTTCCTTGAGACCGTGAAGGCCTTTGGGAATGAAACCAGTATGAAAAGAGCACTTAGCTATGGAACAGGGCATTTGTATAGAACTTGGAGGATTCAGTGCTGATAGGGGAGACACTTGTCCAAACTTGGGTACCGAAGTCTCCTTGAGGCTGTGAGAAACCTGGGAAGTCCTGGGTTTCCAACTCTACCTGAGCTCAGGTCTGGAAGGTGGGAAGTGAGGACAGTAGCACCGGAAGAGGTCTGGAACTGAGCGGGCAGGGTGACTGAGGGGTACAAGGGCCGGCCGAATGGAACAGATACATGTTTCCAGCAGCTTCCGTGGCAGAGGCGCAGGCTGAAGGGGAGAGGCTGCCCAGGTCTGCCATTGAGGACTTCTGAAATCCCAAGTTCGGGGATGCTGAAAACCTACTCTTCAAGCAGAAGGTGACTTTAGGGGTTACCTAGTTATGGGGACAGCCAATATGGGGCACGCAGGCTGCCAGCCCCTTTCCCAGGGGGCGGGGGTGGGGACAGCCATCCTCAGCGGTCACAGCAGCCTTCCGCCAAGCCCGGAGGCAGCTCCAGAGATCACACAGCACTACAGGCGGGATTTTCCCAGCTTCGTGCTGGCACGGGGGTTCCATGCTTGCCTCTTTGCCATTCCCAGTCTAGATGAATTCCTCCATTTGAGCCATGAAGCACAGGAAGCTGAGAGAGGCTTGCTCAATGGTTATTTGGAATTCCCACCAGGAGGTGAGAGACATAGCTGAGTAATAAGATGCCCTCGGTGAGGGGGGCTGGGTCCTGCTAGGGAAGATCGACTCACAAAACCCTAGTCCACAGTTCTTCCGGAAGGTGGTTTTAGGATAAATTAAAGAAAATTCCATCTCCCCAGAGTGAGGAGTAAACCTAGAGAACCAAGAGACATGTTTGTGTGGAGAGGTGGGTGTGAGTGGAAATTTAACATGTCACTTAGGGGCGGTCAAAAACAGAGCTAAGAACAGAGTAGAAAAGGGAAAAAGGAAAAAAAGGGAAAAAAAAGGATCTAAAACACTGAAACAGCTATCATGGCGCTCATGTGCTTAACTCTGGGGCATACGTTCTTGGATTTCTTTCAGTTTATTGACTCAGTTTACAAAAAGTTCTATCAGTCTCTGTGCTCCGTCCACAACAGACTGAACACACCAGCTGGAAGGGGAAGGACAGGCTCAGGGACAAAGGCCCTTTTAATGGAGACACCTGGGTACATAATCATCCTGTATCGTAACTCACCATTGGGTAATTCGGACCATGAGGAAATGGGGAGGATACATTGTATCTAGTCACTATAAGGATCTAGGAAACTACCGGAGCCTTTAGGAAGGATTTCCGTACTAAATGATGGAGGTAAGTGGGTAAGTTTGCATCATGGGGAAAATTCACGTATGTGAATCTTTCTCAGTAAGGCTGATAAATGAAACATCGCTGTAAATTCTGAATGCTCTAGATACATTTCCCTGGGACAGACACATACCATGTGTAGGAAGCAGGGCACGGCAGCGCCCTCTGGCTCAAGGCCTTCGTTCTGTGGGCACAGAAGGGGATGTGGGGTGGACAGGAGCTGCCCAGTCAGAGGCCCACAGCTGATGGAGGGAGGGACAGTCTAGCTCTCCCCTTTCTCTGCTAGGATTAGGCCCCACAGTCTTCCCCTAACATCACTAGACCCTGTGACTATCCCCTCATCCTGCCTGCCCATGTCCCCCCTCAGGTGGAGTTGGCCTGGGAAGGGGACATTGTGGGAGATTCAGCCACGATGGGGGTCTCTCAGGAAACCGACTCCATCAGCCATCACTGGTCTGACAGCAAGTGCCAGTGGTTGGAGATGGGTCACTGCCTCCGTGTCCTCAGGTGGCATGGCTGGTTTCACAAAGCTCTGGCATATAGATTCTATTTTCAGTGGAGCTCGATTTTCAAGCTTGTGGACTTGCGGCTTCCTGTGAAACAGAACACTAAGCCTTCTCCGAGCGATGGAAATAGGCCAGTTTTTTCTATTTTTCTCACTCCAGGACAGTGAACCCATCCCCGCCACCCCCCCCAGCACTTTCGGTACAAACGAAGGCGACATGAGGGGAGCGTGGGAGCACGGGCCTCGGAATCCGGGGTGGCCTGGGCTCAGGCTCTCTTTGCAGCTCTGGTGAGCCGGGACCCCTTGCTCTGTGTACTCGATTGGCCTCATCTGTAGAATGGGGCTCTGATGCCTCATAGCAGGGCGAGGCCCAGGCCCGTTGCTGGGTATGAGTCATTTAGGAAGCACTCGGCGGATGGCGGTGATTATTCTATTAAAGGGGATTCTTACTGACTTGCCATTTCGGAGAGCGGTCACTGGAATTCTTGAAAGCAATGCGCACCATGGAAACACTTCTCATTTCATAATGGTCTGGAAGTGTGACAGGCTGGGTTTGAATCGGGCTCTGCTTTGGCCAGCAGGGAGGCGGCGGGTGAGAGCTGCCCCATCACGGGGCCGAGGGCAAAATGGTGCCAGGCCGTGGCTCCCTCAGTAGGGGCCATGGCTTCTTGCTCTGTCATCTCCAGCTCCCTGCTCACTAGCACTTCCGTGTGGGCCATGTCCAACAGGAATTAGAGTGTTCAGTCTTGAGATGGGCGATTGGGGTTCTAGACTCAGCGCCTTCCCAGCGGTATGGAAGTCCTTCATACCCTCTCTCTGTCGTGTGGGAAGGACATTCCCGCTCCATGGCTGTGAGGAGGATCAGAGCCGGGGCTCGGAGAGCCTGGCATGGTTCCTGGCTCACTGCGTGCTTGTGCGTCCAGAAATGACAACGCTGATGTTCCTGCTGGGACTCCAGCCCCAGGGTCCTCACTCATGACGGGGGTCGGACCCACTCTGTGCTCCCCCTCCCCCCCGCGCTGTGCCCTGGGGAGACCTAGGGCTCCTGGGAGCCTCCCGGGCAGACCTTGGAGGGTCCGGGGGTGGCCGGCACAGCCATGTTCTCCCACCTCCCCTTCAACATAAGCCGCCCTGCTTGGTCTGTTGACATTTAAAATACATTTGTGCCACACTGACTGGTGGTCACTTGGGCGCTTTCCAGGCTGTGTTGTGTGAAGAGCTTTGGACGTGTCTCTTCCCAAGCCTGGCCCCCACCACACTCACAGCCACCCCGATCCAAACACATCAACTACGCTACATGGACCACACCCCACAACGCACCCCATGCACCACACCGCCACCACATGCGCTGCACATGGCTTACGCACTGTGCATACTACACACCCAACGCTACCGCATAACATACACAAAATATCCCACGACACACGCAACAAGGTCATCTCATAACACGACGCGCACAATACACACATAGAACACAAGCAACACACACATACACACAAACACCACACCCGCACGTACACACATCCCTCCCTTCATTCCCGCCTCTGTGCCATTCCTCCCTCAGCCCTCAGCCCCTCCCCTTGCTTGGCCTTCATCTTCAGCCTGCCTTTTCCCCAGAGATGCTTGGCTTACCTGGGCTCCCCTGGATTCAGCTGGGGGCTCCTTGCTGCCTGTAACTGCCCTCTGTGTCCACCCCATTAGCTCCTCCTGGCTACGATCCTCAGTGTCCGCCTGTGGTCACTTGTTGGCCACACTTGGTGAGAATGGACAGTGCTAAGTATCATACCATTTGCCAGGTCTTGAGAGGCACTCTTAGAACCGGCGAAGCTCTCTGTGGCAGTTCCCCTGTCCTGCGGGCCCACCTGAGGGAGCCCATGCCTGGAGCGATGGGTCAGTACACAGGGGAGGACCCCTGGAATGAGGTCAAGGCTGGCAGGGGCTGCAGCAGCCTCGGGGCTGTTGGGAGATGCTGTCCCTGGCCCCTGCCAGATACCCAGCTTGGGACAGGGCCTGTGGGAGCAACAGCCACCCAGCGCGCCCACACCTGCATGCAGGGGGCAGGGAGGCTCCGTGGAGCTGAGGGGCAGTGAGATGGGCAGTCCTGGCCTGTAGGCAGTGTCTCCTGGCCCTGTTCCCCTCTGGGTCCAGCCCCAGGAACATAAGAACCGCCATGTAAGAGCCTGGAGGGAAACCGGAGTCCCCGAGGCAATCTCCCTGCATCATTGGCAGCACAGAGACCTGGGCCCCCAAGCTCACACCCCGCCGCACAGCCCCTTGGTGCAGGATGGGCCCTTTCCAACAGAGGAAGCTAATGTCCTGCTCTACGAGCCTCACACATTCAGAGTTTTCATGGGTCAAGTTTGCTTCAGTTGTGGCTCTGTATTTAAAAACAGAAGCATAAAGGAGCATTGTGTTACGAATTCTAGTGTTTGTCAAGAGGATATGCCCTCTGGTTTCATTTCTACAACATCTAGTTAAGTTTGAGGAGAGCATCGTGGTGTGAGTCTTCCCAGCCCATCTGGGAAGGTGTGAGGCCAGCCTGGGGCCCTGGGCCATGACTTGCTGCATCTGACCAGGTGACCTTTCCTCCTTCCCAACCATTCTCTGCAGGAGGCAGGCCGCCTAACCAGAGCCTCCCGGGGGGCCGCCCCCAGTGTGCACTGTTCTCCCTCCTCCCCGGAGTTTTAGAAACACGGTCCTCAGTGCTGGGAGGTTCTCTCTCCTTCCTCCATGGCCCTGCGTCCTGCCTGGGTCATGGTCCCCACCTGTGCCCTCCAGACCGAAGTCACCCGAATCCTGGTGACCTCACCAGAGGGTGAATTCTCAGACCTGTTGTCACCCCACTCCAAATACTTGTACCTTGTGTGCCCTCCAGCTTCTAAACCTCCCACACAGTGAAGCTATTTTGCAATTCCTAGGAGTGTCAGCTACGCTGCAGAGGTCCACGGGGTGATGGACCAGCAAGTAGAAAAGAGAGTGGACTCAACAGTTTGGAGCCTGGTAGTCAGGAGAGCTCATCTTGGGCTCTGGAGTCTGACAGACCTGGGTTCAAAGCCTCTCTCTGCCATGTAACGGCTGTGGACTTACTTAAGCCTCTGAATCTCAGTAGATGTGAGGCTTAGAAAAGATAAGGTGCCCGCTGTCCAGGGGCGTTGTGGATGGCCCTGGGGCACAAGCTCCTGCCACTATGGGAAGCAGGGACAGTAGCCTTAGGTGCCCCGACCTTTCCCTTTAGCTTTCTGCTGCCTGTAAGCATTCCCAGGGCATGGGGAGGGCACACTGTGCTACCAACCAGACTCTCACTAATTTCCTTCCTCCAGAACCTTCTTCTCTCTTAGGTATAACTAGGGATGGTGAGATGATGAGGGGAGTCCTGTAGACAGACAGACTCGAAACAGGGTGAGGACATGAACCTCAAGAGCATGCCCTGATTTCACCACGGGAGGCCAGCTTTCTGGGGCATAAGCGAGAGCCCTGGCCTGGGCATCCCACATGCGCCCCAGCCCCTGCACCTGCTCGCTGCCCAACACGGAGGCAGCGCCCTTCCTCTAGGCTGCCGGGTGGCCCTGACATTCGGTTGGGTCCTGCTGGGAAGATCTCTTCCTCTCCCTCCCAGCCTGGTGGCCGACACCTACATGGCTCTTCCAGACTTCTGCTGCTGTGGGTCCTGAGTCCCCCGGCTTCCCTGTCCCCGTCTCCTCACCCCCATTAGGCTCCTGTCTTATCTTCTCACATGGCTATAGTGGAGGAGGCTTCTGCCGAGACCCAGACTGCTCAAATAGAATGCCGTCTCGAGTGAAGTGTGTCCGTAACTAACTATCCTGGTGGCGTTTTCCTACTTCTGTCTGTCTGGGGTTGAACAGAGCCCGCCACACCCCACCCCACATCCAAACAAGCAGGAACAGGGAGACAGAGCTTTCTCTTCACATCCCCGACGCTGCAGATCCTGATAAATGGTCCCATGATTATTCCTGCAGGGGCCAAAGGCTTTCTCACTTAACAAAGGAAGCTTCCAGTGTATTTCATGATAAGCTAGTTCTTTAAAAACAGATGCCCTAGCGGAGGGTACAGGGTATCTCTGGGAACCTGCAACATTTGGTTAACATGAACTGTGAGGTGGAACTTTGGCTCCGAGTGTGCTACAAATCCCATGAAAGCCTCTTAGCTTGTGGAGATGGCTTCCTTTGGGCCACGACTGCCAGAAACTCTGAAACGTCCTCCCATTGTTGGGACTCCAGCTGGACCCTAAAATCCATCCAGACTAGCTGAGGTCCCATTTTACAGATGCGTGGGGAGGATGGACTCCAAGGTGGAAGCTGGGCAGGCTTTTGTCACACCCAAGGCACGGCGGCTGCTCTACTAGGGACCTCCCAGGAAGCAGGCAGGTGACCTGGAGCCCCATCTCTCCAGGCGCTGTGTGACCGTCTCCCCTTGTTGTGTGCTACGGACTGGGGCTGGAGACCTCGGGGTTTCACTACTGACAATTTGGGCGGCAGAATTCTTTACAGTGGGGCCTCTCCTGTGTCTCGCAGGATGTTCAGCAGCATCCTGGCCCCTCCCTCGCGATGCTAGCAGTGGCTCTTGTCCCCTCAACTTCGTGGCAGTGTCTCCACATATTGTCAAGTGCCCCCCGAGGGGCGAGTCACTGCCACTTGAGAACTGTGGTTTTACATGTTGTCACACATACTCCTAGCGGCCCCTTGAGGGACCAGCCTGGACTGTCACCTCCACTTTCCAGATAAACTCCCCGAGGCTGATAGACTGAGGCAGCATCTCCATACTTAGGCAATGGCAGAGCCAGGACCCCAACCTGAGCCTGCTGTCTGCCACCGAAGTCAATGGTTTTTTTTTTTTTTTTAAAGATTTTATTTATTTATTTGTCAGAGAGAGAGAGAGCAAGAGCAAGCACAGGCAGAGTGGCAGGCAGAGTCAGAGGGAGAAGCAGGCTCCCTGCGGAGCAAGGAGCCCGATGTGGGACTCGATCCCAGGACGCTGGGATCATGACCTGAGCCGAAGGCAGCTGCTTAACCAACTGAGCCACCCAGGCGTCCCATGAAGTCAATGGTTTTAACCATGATTCTAAATGATTCCGGCTGTGGGGGTGTCTGCTGGGGCTCACCCGGGAAAAATTCCCAGCTTGGGTTTGGGAAAAGCGAGCTAATAGGTTCAACGCAAGGGTCCCAACTATAAATTCTCTTCCAGGGCCAGGCAGGGTGGGAAGAAGTAGCTGAGTGGTAAAGCTGCTTGCCTTCTGCAGTGGGACTGGCGGGCTTTGGATCCCATGTCCTTATCTAGAGCCACAATCAAGCTGTGTCCTGAGCCCCCCAACACCCAGTGGCTGAGCACCGTATCATCTACAGGGGCTCACGATTCCCCCAGGAGACCCTGGGAGTGCCCCTGGTCTCATGGAGGCTCAGAGGGCACAGTCATGTGCTTGTGGTCTGCTGCTCTGGGCTGGGCTCTCTCAAGCATCCGTGCTCCTGCCCAGACCCTGGGGCTGTCCTGACTTTGTCCTATGTGGTCTCGTTGGCCAGCAGCTTTGTTTTGGCTTGCTTGCGTGGTGAAGCAGGAAGCAGGAATCCGAGAGAGAGAGATGGAAAGAGGAAATGGGCAAGGCCCTCTGAGGTCGAGGCTCGGAACTGGAACAGGCGCATCTGCCTTACTCTATTGGCCAAAACAAGTCGCGGAGCCAGCCCAGATTCTCCGGCGCAGAAATAGACTCTGCCTCTAATGGGAGGGGCTGCCGAGTCACAGTGCGAGTGAGTCGAGACAGGGAGGGGGCATCCAAGGCCATTTCTGTATTCCTGCTCTCAGGTACTTCATTCTGGAAGGCCACTGGGGGCTCAGGCCCTGTTAGTGAGAGAGGGAAGGGAAATGTCAGCAGGTTCCGGCTTCTGCAGATTAATTCCAGCTGCCTGGATGCGGAGCAGGTCTCCCGTCACCTCCCAGGGAGCTGAGCTCCTTGAGCATATGGCCTTTGGTCACCCCTGAGTTCAAAGAATCTAGCACACGCCCGACACGCAATAGGTTCTCAGTTGTTAAGTTTGAAATTAATTCAGTGAGTTCACCTGAACGCAATTCAATGTAGCCTGATTTCAGTGGTCTTTGCTAAGTACCTACTGTCCAGTGAGCTGAGCCCCACTTACTCCAGGAGACTCAGAAGTCCGTCCAGTCCTTCGCCTGGCTCTCGGGACCACGAACCAAACGTTGGGCACGACTGGTGGGGGCTGTGATGGAGAAGGTATCCAGAGAGCCTTGGAAGCGCTGGCCTTGCAGACCACGCCCACATTGTGACAGCCTGGGCCCTCGGAGGAAGGGCGGAAGGGCGTGAAGAGGCCCAGGTCTCTGGAAGCTCTTCCCAGGTTCTTGGCACCATGTGGGTTGGGTGGATTTTCTGCTGATTTTCCAAGTGGTTCACTTTAGCCAAATCCAGCGGGTGTCTCGGCAGCCTGCTGGCTTCCCTTTTCCTTTGAAAGCCTGAGAGCTTTGGAAGGGAAATCTGAGACCGTGCTTGAGACTCACCACAATGCTGTCTGTGTAAGGGCAGCGGGGATGGGAGAGCCTTTCAAAGCCCCAGATTCTTAGAAACAGGAAGCTGCCTTCTGCCAGAAGTCATCGAGGTTAGCCTGCCCCGGCCAGGCCTGGAGTCCGGGCTTTGTGTTGGCCAAGCAGGCCCGTGCCCCAGGCATCCCCTCTTCCTGCTCTCCAGTGTGAAGAGGAAGGAAGGAGCCTTAATGAGATATCATTCCTCTCTCTCATTTCCACCTTCTGCCTTTCCCAGAGTCAGGAATGGGGTGGGAGTCAAGTGGGATTCTCTCCAGATCAGTAAATAATCAGACTGGTGTGCAGGGTTTCTTAGTGGTGATTGACAGTGGAGAGCACTGTGTCAGGCACCAGGTTTGGGTGTGTGGAACATGTGTGTGTGCTAGGGGGTGGTCATGGGGAGATGGCAGGGTGTGTGTGTGTGTGTGTGTGTGTGTGTGCATGTGGTCATGGGGAGATGGCAGGGTGGAAGGAAGGAGACAGGTAGAAGAGCTAATACTAGGAGACCAGATATTCTAGGTTGAGTGTGCATCTGGTGGCCTGTGCTTTTGCCAGAAGCTGTGGAGGGTCCAGGAGAAGAAACGTAGCCCCTTGCCTCCACAGTCTGAGTGGAGGACAAGAAGCTGGCACAGGTGAGACCATTAACCAGCAGGGTTGGACAGGGTCCCGTGAAGCATCACCTGGTGCGGCCGGGACTTCAGGGCTGGAGGGACAGAGTGGGGAGGTGAGGGCAGCTTGGAGAAGAGAAGAGTGTAAGCCACAGTGACACAGTGGGGTTGGCGGGTCTGCAATGGCCGGGAGCCCAGCGTGGATGCCTGTGGTAGAACTGAGAGCATGCGGTCCAGCCCTGGGGCTCTGTGGAGCCTGATGGCTGCCATCAAGGGGTGTGGGCCCCGATCCAGAAGAGGCCACATACCCCCAGGTCAGTGACCCCGCCTTCCTCTGCCTGGTGTTCTTGGGCGGGACAGCTGTTTCCTGTGCATTTTCCCTCCTTCCCCTTGGATCCCCATCTCACATGAGACACGTTACCAATATGTAGTCATCCTCGGCGGGGTGGGGGGGGCAGTGGCTGGGAAAAGGTGGCGTGCTCGAGACTGTGCTGGAAGTGCTTGGCGGGCGGCTGTCTGACATGGCGGCGCCGCAGACCTGCCTCGTGGCGTGGGAATCTGGATCTGAACAAAGCCCCAGGTGCACCTGGAAAGTCCTTGCGTGTATCACGATTGCAAAATACCTTGAACTCCAGGGTTTTCCTCAGAACTCCCAATGCCTGTGATGTGGGATGAACCCACAAGGAGAAGCAGGGGCTGGAGGGTAGAACTGGGACGCCCTTTTCCATCAAATACTCTCACTAGACTGGGTCAGGCAGTGAGGCTTCCTGGGACTGTGTGCACTTGAGCTGGGCACAGGCCTGTGACTTCCCGTGAAGAGCCCGGCTGTATCTGGTTAGCAAATGTGCTGTGGGTGCAGAGAACAGAGTCCCGGGGGCTTGGGACATAGGATGGACAGGCTTTGCCAGGCAGAGAAGGGGAGGCGATGAAAGGAAGGGTCAGCCGTCAATGACAGGGTCTAGTGCCGCCAGAGACCAGTCTTGGTGGCGAGTACGGGCTGCCCTTCCCGTTCCCACCACTAGGAGGACCCCCGGAGTGTCCGGGCATCATGGACTGTTACAAAACGGAGGGCTTTACAGCCTTCTTCACAGGTGAGGAGACGGAGATGCAAAGACAGGAGACGACTCACATGTGATGAGTCCGCGGACTGGGGCGCATGCGTAGACTGTTTGAGCTTCAGTAGGCTCCCATCCAGGGTCCGAGCGCCTTCCTCCTTTCTGATCCAGGACCTGCCCTTGTTCTACTGACCCATCTGGGACTGTTTCTCTGGTTTTCTGTCCAATTCCCTGATATTGAGCCCTCACATTTGACCTTGTGGTTGGCTCTTCCAAAGCACTTTTGTGTACACCGTCCTGAAAGGTGGTTGGGGCAAGCGACTCACTTTACAGATGAAGAAACTGAGCCTCAGGGTTAGTGGCTCAGCTATGGGACCAGACCCTGGCTCTTTTCTGATCTTCAGGCCCTCGGTGTTGGGCATTCTGACTCTCAGAGTGAGCACCCCAAGCTCACACTGGGACCCTCATGCTACCTCTTAGCCCTCCCCTTGTTTCATTTCCCAGGGCTTGGATGTCTTGGCATTCCTCTCTAGCTCCAACTCTGACTTCGAGGAGTGGGCTGGGCCTTTCTGACCCTTGTTGACCATCCCACATGTCTCTGAACCTTTCACCCAGACCCCATGAGGGCTGTCTTTGTACTTGGCCAGTTTCTGCATCGAGGGCAGGGACCTGACTTCTCTGTGTTCCCCAAGACAGGGACTGGGCACCCAGCAGGCTCTTAGTGAATAAATGTTTATTAAGGGCTCTGGTGGCTTTCTCCTGGCCTGTTAGAAGACAGCTCTCATGGCCCCGTCCCCTCTCTGACAGACTCAGATCAAACGGGGAGCCTCTGTCTGTTAACGGGCAGTTTGTAAGATTGTGTGACCTGCGGAAATGGGGGAAAACATCGCCTATATAATGTCATTTCTAGGCAGTCAACGCCCCCCTGTTCTCACAAGTCCCCAGCTGTTCAGAACATTCCCCAATGCGTCAATGTGCCTCTTAGTGTGGTGGGCCGAGTCAGACAGTCTGCCGGGGGTGGTCTGTCGTCTTCCTCGCTCTGAACACAGGCTGAATTGTGCCAGCTTTTCGGCAGCCCTGGCACCGTGCTCCTGAGGGCCAAATCCTGTTTCTCTGTTTGCGTTTCTCCCTCCTTGGTCTTCTGTTAGACAGAAATGTGCCTGTAAGGGCTCAGGATTAGGGCTCAGGGAGGCATGTACAAGCCAGGTCATCTGGGTCTTCTGGGGAATGATATTCTGGACAGGCAGGTGGAAGGGATGGGGATGGGCTCCAGGGTGGCCAAAGGTGCTAGAAGCAGAGATTGCCACCATCAAAGCTAAACCTTGTATGGAAATGCTGGGAGGCGTGACTTACCCATAAGGATTGAGAGACTTACTTTGCAGGCTGAGAGCCCCAGTGCCGTGTACATGGGAGAGGAGGGCACAGGCAGCCTAGACCCAGGTCCCCAGGGCCCTGCTTGGACCTGCTGGGAGGGAAGAGCAAAGCTTGCTCCTGCAGGCTGTGTGAGGGGGCGGTCTTGGGGTCGTGGGTCCATTACCTAGGAAGCCGCTTCACCTGCCACACCAGCCCAGGCAGGACCCAGGGCCTCCCAGCAGCCAGCTGGCAGGACGGGTTACTCTGAACACAGCAGGTCAGCAGACCAAATTCCAGCCAAAGTGAGAGGGCAGCATGCAGCATCGTACCCCACCTCCAACCAATTCTGTCTCTCAAGGACACTTTTTCCTTATTGTGAAGTTTTTCTGATCTCTCCGTGTCATTCTCTTAAGAGGGAAGCCTCCGTGTATTTAAATTCTATAATGCATCCAAGAGCAAGAAGGCACAAAAGGAACTCAGCAAAACCCTTGTCCTCTTTTGGGCAGGTAAAATGACTTGCCCACGTCCACCCAGCGACTCAGGGTCTTGTTCCTCCTGGATCACACCCGGGTCAGAAGATGAAGCAAAGGAAGGATGAAGGGCGCTCCTCCTATCCTGCCATCTTCCCACTAGACCATCTATAAGAGATGCCCACCACTTCCAGGACTACCCTCTAAGCAGTAGCCCTGGCGGCTCAAGGCCCTGCTGGGTGTCTTCCAGGTGTTACGGGACTTTGAGTAGAGGAGGCCTTGGAAGTGACTCCTCCTCTACTCCTCGAATAGCTTGGGAAGACCCAACCGGTCCAGGAGCCCGGCTGACAACACACATCCCCGGCCAGAGTGGGGCTTTTGCCCTGAGGGAGGGGCCACCAGATTTCACCTTTCATCTGCTCTACGGGGGGTGGCAGGGGGAATCTCAGTGACACTTATTTACATAGAGAAGAACTGGAAGGTACAGATCTGACGCAGACTCACAAAATCCCTCCTTAATAGCCAGCGGGAGGCCTTGGACTTGGCTTGCCCTGTGGGAGGTCTCGCAATGCATTCTTTCCTCCCCTGTCACAGAAAGGCTTATTGAGAACAGGGGACGCTCCACAGAATGCACACATTTAAAGTGTAAAGTCTGATGAGTTTGGACACATGTGTATGCTTATTCCCTGCTGGTTGGCTCCTCTGGATGGATTCATTTATTAGATCAGCTACTTACTGAGAACATCCTACATGCCATGGGCTTTTCCAACCTTACACTATCTCTAATTCAACTCTCTAATCCCAGTTTCACTAGGTGGCCAGTTAAAACACAGGATGCTCAGTTAAATCAGAATCACAGATAAACAATGAATAGGGCTTTTTGTGGGGGAGGGAGTATAAATGTGTCCCAAATATTGCATATGGCATATTTATACTAAAAATCATTCATTGCCTATCTCAATTTTTTTTTTTTTAAGATTTTCTTTATTTAGTTGAGAGAGAGAGAGAGAGTACAAGCAAGGGGAGGGCAGAAGCATGCTGTCCACTGAGCAGGGAGCCTGACATGGGGCTGGAGCCTGATGCGGAGCTCAACCCCAAGACCCTAGGATCATAACCTGAGCCAAAGGCAGACACCTAACCAACTGAACTACCCAAGTGCCCCTGCTTATCTGAAATTCTAACTTAACTGGGCATCCTGCATTTTTATTTGCTAACTGGCTACCGTAAGCTCTACCCTCCTGTGTCATGTAGAATTCACATGTTCCCTCTGCCCAGTAACGGCTCTTCTGGTGTTTGAAGACTGATCTCAGCACTCCTGTGTATTCTGAACCTTCCCCGTGTTTCAGAGTGCTGGACAGCTCCCCTCTGGTCTCCTCGTCAAGCGTTTAATTAACTATGTTAAGACGGTTAGCCTTTCTCATGTCATGTTGCGTGGCCTCTGCTGACCTCCCGTTCACTTGGGTGCCATCAGATGGGCCTCCCCTCCAGCTCTTAGGTGTCTTGAACTGTCTTGGCTCCTTCGTCTATGCCAGTGTTACATCATCATGTTGGTTTGGCCATGCCTCTAGCCCACTGCCATTTGGCATGTCGTGGAAGCTAGAGCCACAAGCCCCTCCCTCCCAGATCAGAGGAGATTCAAACCTGATACGGCTGACTGGTAGATCCGAAGTCAAGTAATGGACAAACAGGTGGACCTGGCCAAGGCTAGGCACCAACGCCTTTGGTGTGCCCCCGCAGAGATCCCTCCCTTCCCCCACTTCCTGTGGATTGACATTTAACCAACACTCCCTGGGCCAGCTTACCTAAGCAGAGTATCTATTACCCAGACTACATTTCTCATTTAATCTACAAACATTTCATAACACTCTTCTTCAATTTTCTGATTCATTCATTTCGGGGAGTATTTATAGAATGTTTCCCTGTGCGGTATGCCAGATGCCTGGTGGAAATCAGATCCATTCCGCTCTGGTGTTCTTCATCTCCCAACTGAGGTAACCCTGCTGCCAAGGCCCATTCGTTGGGGAACTCGACGAGCCCCTACTCATTATCAGACTCCTCTTGTTCCCCCTTCCCTTCTTAAAACCTCTTGAAATCCATTAAAAATTTGTCAAGGTGTTCTATATTCCAATTTAAAGTTTCTCGATTTCGTCTCTTTTCCTTGCAGGAAAATTGAAACACACTGCCCCTCCCCCCCCATTCTCGAGTCCCCCAGATTGCTCCGTAGCTCTGGCCTCATCTGGAAGCCCTTCCCCTGTGCCACACTATAATTTAACAGAGCTGAAAGACGTGTGTCCAGCGAATGTGCCAAACGGCTGTCTGCCTTACTCTTCTTAACTCCTGATTCTAATGAATTCTAAGGAATTTGATGGATGTAGGTCAAGGACAGGAAAAAGGGTGACAGAAAGAAGCTGATAGACAGTAAACCTTTCTTTGGCGTCAGATACGTAATGCATTCAGAGTTGACGACAGCATTCCCTTCTTTCTCAAACTCAAGGCAGCAGGAACTATTAGTCCCATTTTTGAGCTGGAAAAAGTGAGGCTGAGAGGCTCAGAGAAGCGAAGTCAGGCAGCTAGTGTGATTGTAGAATATTTGCAGAATTCACATTCAGCTCTGCTCAGCTTCGAAGTCTGGGTTCTCTGCTCTGTATGATTGAGCAGCGCTGAACTTGGAGCAAGTATCATATGGCAAAGCTCAGTTTTTAGAGACATGAAGTTCATCATATAAGATTTATTATTATTATTATCACTATTTTTTACAAAGGATCTGCTCCATAAAGTGAGTGGACTGCTTTGCACACATCTGTTGCGCAGAGTATGGCAGACTGGGCCCGTGCTCTCTGGGACACACGGAGGTTGAGTGACTCGTTGAATGTCCCAGCAGAGAATTTCTAGCTATGGGGCCAGCTGAGAAGCCAGGTTTCTTCAGCTCTGAGGGCTCCCCAGGAATAGCGGTGCCTCAGGGAGGTGCCTGTGGCTGGGGTGGGGGGCCCGCAGCAGGCCGGCGCTGTGGAGTCCTGCAGGCTGTGGGTTGGGGTGTGCAGGGTGGGGCGTCCCCGACGGGAGGTGGGGCCATCAAGGGGTCCAGCAGTGGCCCAGGAAAGGGACGATGAGGGCCATAGACACAGCTGAAGAGGGGGCTGGGGCAGTGGGGGGAGGTGGCAGAAATGACACAAGTGGGTGGAGGATTGGAGAGAGGGTGTAGGAGAGAGAGAGAGGACTCAGGAAAGGTTTGCAGGCCCGCGCCCTGGCCATGGGTCCAGATGGGATCTGTAACCTCCAAGGGGTAAGACAGGTGGGGGTGTGGGGGGAGGGGAGATAACCTTGATTGGGATGGGTGGTGTCAGAATTCCGTGGGGCACCCTGGCTGGCGTCTTAGGGTCTGGGGCTGGCCTCAGAGATTTGGAGTCACTTCCGGGAGGGTAGTGGTTTTCTAGACCTTCCCCCAAAACAAACCTTCCTGCAGAACCATCATTCCCTTTCTCCCACCCAGTGAGATTCCCCTGGGATTTGAGCATGTGCGTGCCCTCACACACTCATCCGCACACATCATACAGTCCCCTCACTCGTCCACACTCATGCGTACGTACTCATACACTCACCCCACACATGTGCACACCCTCACACACTTAACCACATACACACACTTATACATATCCACACACCTCCATGTGTGCATCTTTACACACTCACCCAACACACACTCCCATTGAACACACTCACGTGCTAGAACACATTTACACACACATTGTGTATCCCTTACGCGTTCATCCACATCCATGTCCACAATCCCGTTACACGTCCACACTCCCTCCATATACACTGACACACCTGTACATATTTGCACACTGACGTACACATGTCTGTACCTTCACACACTCATCCACGCACACATTCCCCTCACTCTCACTCTCACACATGGTGTGCGCCCTCCTCCCCCCACATACTCATGCAACCTGTTCACACGCTCCCCTTATCCCCACGTGCTCACGCCCACTCCCACACTGGCACGCATTTGCACACTCACTCATTAGACACGCAGCCTCATACACGCGTGCAGCCTTTCTCATCTCCTTCCCACTCAGAAACGGCTCTTGCTGCGGGCCCTGCCCTTCCCAGCCTCCTCAGGGAGGGGCCGCCCTCTGGGGACCACATGCCCCGGACAGAGGACCAGCTCTGCTCTAAGGTGGCCCGCACCTGGGGGAGGTCCCTGCTCCCTGTCACTGTGAGCTGGGGGGCGCTGGCTGGGGCGCTGGCTGGGGCAGGCCAACTGCAGCCCAACCTCTTCTGTCCCGGGTTTAAGGCCCCCAGGAAACAAGAGCCTGGAGTGTCCCTGGAGGGGAACAAGGTGTTGGAACTCTAGGAATTCATAGAGAGTCTCTCATTCTGGCTTGTTGTACAGATAAAAAGTTGGTCTGCCCAGGGTCACCCTGCCAGGTGGTGGCGGGTCGGGGACTAGAATGCCAGCATCGGGGGCAAGGAGAGCTCTCTGTGCTCGGGTGACACGTCAGATCCACAGAGAGGTCAGAGGTGGGCCTGTCTTGAAGTTTGGGCACAGAGCCTACCCACACTGAGTCCGGATGCTGCGCCGTGAGGCCCCTTCTGGCCCTGCCCCCCAGAGCTGCTGTCGCTGGGGCAGGGTGTAGCGGGCACCGAGGAGGAGGCAGCGAAGGCAGGTGTCTGGCAGCTCCAGGTCCTTGCCCATCATGCCCCGAACCCTGGTGCTGACGGGGACACCCAGGGACAGGGCAGGCGAAGCGTGCTTGTCTTTCCTGGTATCATCCTCCTTCTGTCCCCGAACAGCCTAGTTTCCCTTTAAAAATCACTATTTATGGAGCCCTTATTTAAGAGTTATCTAAAACCTTCTCAAACCTGACTCTTGCCCCTGCCTCTACCAGCTCTTGTGGGAAAGGAGGACTATAAATTGCATCCTACCGCATACATTCGGGCTTCCTTTGATCTGCCTTGAATTTCCCTGTGTTTGAGATCTATTTGAAGTACTGGGATCAGTGAATGACGGCTACTGCCTCCTTTTCCAGGGAGCATGTGGCCTTTACCCGACAGCGTGGGAGACCAGCTCTGGCCCGGGCATCCTCTTCGGCACCCCCAGGCCTGGGGAGGTAGCAGGTGTCCCCTCCAAGCCAGTCTCCTGACTCTTCTGATTTGTCCCCTCCCCCCGAGTGTCACCACTGCTGGTCACCCTGGGTGACAGCTCTGTCTTGCTTGCTCACATGTGCTTTCTCTCTTTGGTACATTATGACCTTTATTCTTAGTCTGTGACTTTCTTTCTTCCCCCATTATAAAATCATGTAACAAGAACTTCGGAAAATATCATTCTTAATCCCATCACCCAACAAGACCAGGGTAACCTGCTGGTGTCCTTCCTTCTAGATTTTCTCCCTAGGCTGATGAGGTCTGGTTTAGTTTGGTTTTTGTCTTTTGTTTTTGTTTCGAAGTTGAAGGTTAATCCCCTGTAATGCAGAGGCTGTTTCCAGATCTGTGGCTCCAGCAGTGGCTTGCATGGGAGAAATAAATGAATCAGAGCTGCTATTCATAGCTGGATTTTTAAAATTAAGGGCAGGGAAGCACTGGCTGGGAGCTGGCACTGGGCTTGACGCCTTGAGGCATGTCAGGGAACTCCTAGGCACATGCGCTCTAGGTAGGGTGACAAGATCCACCCTGGTAAAAAGTTGGGTGACATCACAGGGATTGCATCATCACAAACGTCACAAGGCTGCCTGGGGGGGACCTTGCTGACTGAGAGACACAGAGATAGATGGCGCCTTCAGCAATCCAGGGAGGGGAAGATCTGGCGAGGGGGTCAGAGAAGACTTCCTGGGGGAGTTGGGATGATGCCTGAACATTGAAGTCTTTGGAGAGGGACGCTGGGGAAGGGGGCTGTATCTTGGATTGGGGAAACCTCCTGGGGAGACGGTGGGAGGCAGAAAGCTCCAGTATGGCGGCCTGGAAGTAGCTTGGTGAGGCTGAGGGGGAGGGGCCTGGAGTCTGATGTGAGGGGTGACATCTGTCTTGGAAGGAGGCGGGATCCATGGAGGTAGCTGAACCAGCCAGGCATTGTGACAGAGGTCGCTGATTCAGTGGAAGGGGAGCAGGAGGAATCTCAGGGAGCGCTGAACAGGCCCACTGAGGACCTGGAAGGGGAAATCTGTCAAGGGCTAGCATTTGCCTGGCCGTCTCTTGGTCCTACCATCCACCCGCCCAGCCAGAGACGGTCTCAGGCTGATCTGACTGGCTGCGACTTGCTTCCTGGCATCTCTAACGACAGCCTGGAGGCAGCAGAATGTCTAGAGAGGTGAAACACTCAGCACATAGAGCCAGAAGTCCCAGATTCAAATTCCAGATCTTTCCCATGACAGCCCAGCAGCCAAGACCACCAGGAACACACCTGCAGCCTAACCCAGTTAGGGGTACCAGCCCGCTGCAGGAAGGCAGGGCAGGCATCCTGGGAAACTGCGGGGCGCCTCCAAAGTGGGCCTTAAAGAAGGGGCGCTCATGGAGTTTGGGGGCTGGAATGAATCCCTGCACGGTCTCGATCAGAGTTTGTAAACGAGCGGGTTGCTGGAACAGTCAGAAGTCATATCTTAAGAACACACGAGTCTGTTCAGAACTGCTATCAAATCAGCTTGTCTGTGGTCTTATCTTGGAACATATGGGTGTGAAGGAGCGGGTGTCAAAGCATTGGAGCTTAACTAGTCTGCGCTGTGCCGTTTATCTGTTTTATGAGTCACTGCACGGGCCTTTTTGCAAGTTGTGGGTTCTGTTTCCAGGCTCAGTTCCCTAGTCACTGCCTACCTGCCCACAGGGCCATTTCCTCCTTCCTGCTTGTCCTCGGGCTAGTTACTTGCCCTCACTCTGCCTTGGTTTCCTCGTTGGTTCAGAGGGAGTCATAACAGCAACCACACAGGGAGGCAGGAGCATTGCGTGAGTTAACACGCGTGAAGCACCTCACGGGGCCGGGCACACAGTGGGCACCGTGTATGTGTCCACCGTCATAACCCCTCAGGCCTTCGAGACTGAGAAAAAGAACGTTGCTATCCTTACTGCCCCCAAAGAAAGGGTAGTCTGCCAGTTTATTTTCCACTTACGGACAAAACAGACGCCGTGCTATGAGAGACCCGGCCCATGACAGGACGGCGTCCAGGGCAGCAGCCACCGTGATCTAGAACACGCAAGTCCCGTTCGGCTGGTGTCATCTTCCGAGGAGTGAAGGAAGGGGATGGAAGGGTGCTTTGACGTTTGAGGCACAGGCGTGTGCAAATGCGGGTGGTGACACACTCTTCCTCAGGGTGGCCAAGGACAGTGCCACATGGCCAAGCCATGATGCTCTGAGGTGTGGATTTGATAAGAAAAGAATGGTCTGACTCTGGAGTGGGAGCGGGAGGGTCCGTGGGCTGCTGGCCACATCTGCCCAGGGTGGACGTTGCGGTGTCCTGGAGAGGACCCTGCAATGGGGTGTCAGGTGCCTTTGAGTGGTGCGGCCACGGCTTTCTGCCTCTTTCTTCTCTCTTGGTCTTAGCCTCCCATTGAGAAGACAAAGCCTTCAGGGACCTTTCTGACTCCCTGCTTTCTTCCCCCCAGGCATTCTGGAGATCATGTTTATCCTTTCTCATGACTGCACAATATTCGCTGAGTACATGTTCTCCACGGACGCTCGGTTGTTCCCAGTCTTGCGCTGACAAGCTGCTGAGCACACTTTGTGCATCTGTCTCTACGGACTTGTCCACACTTAGCCGTGGGACTCCAGGGGGCGCTGCCAGGGACAGGGGTTGTGCGTTTGTGACTTTCATGGCCATCCCTGCAGCGGCTGCTCCAGTTGTAATCCCGCTGCCAGGTTGGGGTCCCTGCTCTCTTCCTCACGTGGCCGGGCTGCTGGGTGGGATTTCCTGACCATCTCTCAGGGTACCTGCCTCCTCTGAGGCTCCGTGATGCCGGAGTCCTGCTCTGCGGCTGCTCTCAGTTCTTCAGGCTGTGAATGCTTAGCTGGGCTTGGCTTCTTGTCCAGCTCCTTTCCTTGCACTTGCTTTCTGCCTCCCACCCCCATTTCAGAAAGAAAAGAGAGGAGAAAGAGAGAGAGAGAGAGAGGGAATGAGAGATTCCCAGGTGTTCAGTGTGTCACAGTGATATGCTGGTCACCATTCCCACTTCTGTGAACACACACCTTGCTTTCCACGGCCAGAGTTGGGGAGGAGGAGACCAGCAGGATGTGTGTGTGTCCTGGGGCAGGTCAGAGCTGTGGGACTAAAGAGCCAACTCACCTTCCAGGTCTTCAGGGAGGGTTCATCGTTCTTAGCTTACCAGGGCTCCCGAAACTTAATGGTAATTTCACAGCAGGAAGGAGCTGGTGGGGCGGAGATCTTGGTTGTGACCTGGAGTGATGCATGGAAGCCCTCCACACTATCACCAACAACCATCCCAGGGCTTAGCTGAGGGGGAGTGCCTCTCGACAGATAAATGGAAATCTGTCACAAAGGAAGTGTAAACAACTGGGGGGGGGGGCTCTTTTCCCTCCCACTCTTGTCATTGGCACTGTGCCTGGTGAGCTCACTTTTATGCATCATTTCCTCGATTGTCCAGGCTGATGCAAGCGGTCCACGAGTCATTCCTGCTTCCTGTGTCCTGCACGTGTGCCTGTGTGATGTTTACTGGGCCCTCCCTGTCTCTTTCTCTCTCATACACATACACACACTCACACTTACTCTTTAATCAAACATCTCCACGGCTCCGGTGTGAGCCAGGTGCTGGCTGTGCATGAGTGACAGATGACCAAGACCCTGCCTCCACCCAGGGAAAGAGTTGCTTAGACAAGGCCTCTTGTGACAAAGGACAGGATGCAAAGTGACAAGTGTCTTAGACAAGACGGGCAAATTGCGTCCTACAGATCCCTCCTCCTTCCTAGTGACAGCTCTCTTAGTTTGCATTCCCTGAGCATCCGGTGATTTCAAGGGAGAGAAGCAGAGTAGATAGGAGAGGACAGCTCCACGGAGCAGGTGCGGTGAGGCTCGCCGGCGAGAGCTTTGGGTCTAGTGTCTGCTGGCTGCCAGGGTCACTGGCAAGCTGCTTTGGGTCGGGCCAGTTTGCAGAAAGATGAGAATGACAGTGGCACTGGCTGGAGGAAGGAAAGAGACAATATTTCCTAGGAGCTTCTACACTTGGCCTTGGGTGGTGACATAATGCCATCTGGCTATCATAAGAGGCCACGTGCTTCTGGATCAGTAAATCATTTCTCATCCGGGCCTTTGAGAGGGAGTTGCCCAGAGCCATTTGCAATCTCTTGCCAAAAGCCCTTTACTACTGATCCATTCATCTCAACGCATGTTTGTGAAGTGCCTACTGTGTGCTGGCAGCCAGCCAGCCAGCGGAGGTCCTGCCTCAAGGAGTTGACATCCTTAACTGCGATGACCCACCATCCCAGGGAGGCTAAATTGGCTCCTCCTGGGGGACTCTTGAAAAAGTCTTCACCTGCCAAAGGGCTGAGGTGATGCTGGTGAAATGCCAGGCATGGGCAGGTGTTTGGGCAGTTCACCCAACGTGAACAAGAAGGGGCGTTTTCAAAAATGAGCTCCTGCCCATTCGGGGCAACATGGATGGACCTTGGGAGTATTATGCGAAGTGACGTAAGTCAGACAGAGCAAGACAAGTCATACCGTATTATTTCACTTATAGGTGGAGTCTGAAAAGCCAAACAAGTAAACAGACCAAACCAAACAAAAAGAAACAGACTTAGAGAAACAGAGAACAGCTGTGTTTGCAGAGGGGACGGGGGGGATGAGTGAAATAGGGGAATAAGAGGTACAAACTTCCAGGGAAAAGTCAGTCCGTCCCAGGGATGCACAGTGTAGTTTAGGGAATATAAGGTAGCAGTATCTTACTAACTGTATGGTAACACGTGGTAACTACCCTTAACATAGTGATCATTTCATCTTGTAAATGTTGTACCCTTGAAACCAATCACAATATTGCATGTGATACATACTTCAGTTAAAAAAAAACAAAAGGGGATGTTGTTCAGGGAAACCAGATTCAGCCGAGTAGCTTGATGTGCCTGAATAATGGCCGGGAGCTGAGCTGTGTGTGTCCATGATCTTCACGTCCCCTTGGTCCCTTTCTCCCAGACTTCTGGTTGCCCACTGGGAGGAGGAGGGGCTGGGGAACCATGGCGTCCAGCCCCCTGGAGTGGCATCAAAGATGCCAAGCTCCCTGGGCTAAAAGCCTCTTGTCAGCAGAGTAATTGGATCTGACTTGCAGCAGGCGGGGAGCAGAGGTATTCAAGCCCTCCATGCTATTTTTAAACGCCCTCTCTTCCCCAAGTGCAGATCTCAAGCTCAGCGGGAGAGAATGGCTCATCTCGAGGCTTGGGAATCAAAGCACAACTCCCCGCCTCCCCCCACCCCAAGTTTAAGCAAAGTTTAAGTCTCACTACTCTCATCCTGCAAAATCACATCTCCTAGTGGATCCTGCCATGACCACAGTTCCTGGTGTGGGCAGCGGCTGGACTCCAGGGGCCATGGGGTGCATGGGACGTACCCTGGTTTGGGCTGACTGCCCAGCTGGCCGGAGGCAGGCCAACAACCCTGGTCTCTTGGTTGCCTGGCAGCCCTGGAGGCTCAGCACTAAGCCAGCCGGCAAACATGTCCCTGCCGGTCTGGCGTCTGCCACTGTCTTTGACTCTTGGTAGCAGCTTGCAGCTGCCTGTCAGGCTCTGAAGACAGCGGGAGTCAGAGCAGAGAGCAGGCGCCCTCCTGTCAAGTGTCGCTCTGGGAGCTGAGCCCCATACTGCGTGCAGCCTGGGGTGGTGGAGACGGTCCAAGGAGGCCGGCCTCTCTGTCATGGTGCTGCAGATGCCCCCTCCCTTGTCTGATTCTTCCGACTTGCCACACTTCTGCTCCCCAGCAACCCTTCCACAGCCCCATTCCACCTCTAGCAGCTCCGCCATGGGTCGGCAGTGAAGTGCTCCCCCACCAGGGGATGTCAGGAAGACAGCAAGGGACTAGCTGGTGGTCCTGTCAGCCCCCCACTCTTGGAGAAGGACAAGGCCACCTCAGAGAGAGCTGTGAGGGATACAGAGCTGCTGCTAGCGGCCCTCAGGGAGTGAATGCTTCTAGAATTCACACCTGCAGGGCAGGTACCACTGTGCCCAATAATAGCTGAGACACAAGAGGCCCAAAGGGGAGACCCTGGCCAAGGTCCCTGGCAGATCCTTCCTGTCTCCTTGACAAGGAGCCTCCATCCCCTGCCAGAATCCCCGAGGCCTTGAATGTTCGAGAATTAGTGAGTCTTGGGCTTTCAGACCGCAGAGCGCTCTCAGAGGCCTGAGGCGTCCCAAGCCTCTTCCTGCCTTAGCAGTGGGTGGTGGGGTGGGTGGGTGGCCCAGTTAAGTGGCCCTTGGTGAAAGTTTGCTGCTTTGGGTGGCAGGTCTTGAACTCAGTTTTCAAAATTGTTTGATGGAAACACTGCAAGCTGGGAAGCCTGGCAGGACCTGTTCTCAGAAGGAGGGATTTGAGTAAGGTGGGCCTTCCATTGGCTTTCTCAGTTCTGAGTTCTGAGTCGTAGGTTCTGACCAGGGTCAGAGGACCCTCCCTGGCTATGGAGTCCTCCAGAGTCCCTAGGAATGGACCCCCAATGCTCCTGGTGTTAGCCCTGCCACCTGGGGTGATGTGATGACCGGTTGTTTACTTACTTTGTGCCTCAGTCGGTTTATCTTTAAACTGGGGAGACAGCGAAAACTGAAACTAGGGAAGAGGAGCGGGAGACACCGTGGGCCCCCCTGGGAACCGGGGTGAGGACGTTGGAGGACAGAAAGCGGGGGGCAGGACAACACCAAAGCCTGACCAGCTGGCCCATTTTGTTGTACTTCACCGACATTATTATTTTTTAGAAAAACTGCTTTGTGTATTTTGGAAACCACACAACATATACACAGTATGAAAGGATGTATAGAGACAGAGAAAACCACATCCCCCCCCCTCCCCTGCCCTCAGCCACCCGCGTTCCCCCCCACATGGGAACCCTGGCTGTCAGAGCTCATGCCACCTCCTGAAATCGTCCGCTGCACAGACACTATAACCGCAGACTTTACCTAACGTTACTGTAGGACCCTCAGGCTCTTCTTCTGTGAACGTTTGTTCTAACACCCTTCCTACTAGGCCTCCCTGATGTGAGTCGCTGTAATTTTTTCAAAGCACTTTCCCCCGGCATGTCTCCTCTGAACCCATGACCATCCTGGACGCCCAGATGGCAGCCTCCTTCTGCCTGTCTTGCAGGTTGGGAAGTTGGAATTCAGAGAGGGCAGGCTTCTTGCCTGAGGCCACACCACGAGTAAGACTGAACTTGAATGCGACTCGCCTGGGTCCCAGGGCAGAGGTACCCCACTGTTTCCTTGCAAGAAAATACTCCACTCCCTCTTCTCCTGTTGGATATAGAGCAGATATTTAAACAACAAATGATTGATCCAGCAAGACAGGGCAATGTGTACCCACAGGCAGGCCTAATTCCAGCAGGCCAGGGGGCAGGCTGTGGATCAAGGCCACGGCTGCCCTCTATGTGTGTGCGTGCACGGACACACACACACACACACTCAGACTCCTGAAGGACAAAGGCAGCACGTGGAAGCCTGTGCTCCTCATGGCTTCCCTTGCCTTAGTGAAACCACACTAAGTGAAGAGCGAGGGGTGTAATGGCGGCTGGGAAGGGCCATGTGAGAGGATACATTAGGTTCGCTGGGGGCCACTTTGTACCCAATAAATCTCTTTACTCTGTGCCATGATGGCATTGCAGATGGGACACATTCGTGACTCAAAGACCCACCCCTAGCTTCAGGTGACACCTGGAACCCAGGATGTGGTGGCAGAGGACAGTTTCAGAGCCTGGGAGAACCCTGCGTCTCTTAAAAGTGTCCCCTTCCCTAGGCCTAGAAGACTTTGGCTGGAGTTTAACTGACATCACTTTATGCCCACAGGAGACCTAAGGCCTTACCAGTGATTTGCTGAGGGAGTCCCCCTTGTCAATCTTCTTGGCCCCATATTTTGATGGTGTAGACAATGAAAGAAAGAGAGGTTCAGCAGGAGAAAACTAGGCTCCAAATCCCCAGTCCCGGGCCAAGGGTTGTTGGTAAGTCTCTGTAACCCTCTGAGCCTCAGTTTCTTCATCTCTAAAATGGGACCAATCTCCACAATTTGGTTGTGGGGCTGAATTTGGGAAATGCTTTCTAAGAGGGGACATGAGGCCAATTACTGTCAGCATCATAGAGGCACTGAAATAGGGTTCCGGAGGGACTCTCAAGCAGCTGGCATGGAGGAAAGAGAAGCAGGGAGGCAGAAAATAGTGCCTGAAGCCCTGGAGGTGGGTGCCAACCTCGGATGCAAGAGTCAGGACAGCCAGAGCTGCACCAGCTGGCTACTCAGGGCTGGGGACTGTCCCTCAGCCTTTTTGACTTTGCTGTTGGCATTTTCCCTGCTAATTAACATGTCATGGGGGTGGAGAGCAGGAAAAACACGAAACAATTGATTTGTCTCTTTGCCAGCACATCTGGGAAAAGGCTGGGTGTGGGAGGTCAAAAAACAGGCTAAAAATCAGTGTTTCACATTCTCAAGGAAGCACATGGCTCTGCGGGTTTCAGCTCTCTGCTGCTGTTGCTGAGGAAAGCACGAGGAATTCAAGTTCAACTTCGGATCTGGAGACAGAGAGAAGAGGCACTAAAACCTCTTTTGGTTTTGTCATGGAAAGGGTGATGCAGGGACCTGGCTGGTGCTTAGGGGGTCAAATAGTAAGTCACCCATCCATCCACTCATGCATCTATCCGTCCATCCTTCTATCTCTCTATCCACCCAGTGTGTGTTCAGTGTGCCCCTGGAGGCCATCCAGCCCTCTCCGAGGTGCTCTGGCTGTCTCGGAGGGATGAGGGTTTTGCTCTCTAAACATCAAGACTCACCCTCAAAACAGAGCATCACTCAGAATCAAGTCCCCACATCAATAAATGGCAACATCATCTGTATCAGCTAGCTTTTTTCTGTATAATAGCCACTCTAAAGCATGGTTTCAGAACAATAACCATTTATTCAGTTTACAGTTCAGTGGGTTGATAATTTGGGTTGAGTTCGGTTGGGACCTTTGGTCTTACCTGGGCTCAGTCACCTATCTCCAGTCAGCTGGGACAGACTGGTATAGGATGGCTTCAGCTAGGGGAGTTCTCCAGCTTCACATGGCTCTCATCCTCCAATGGGTTAGCCTGGGCTTGTTTATGTGGGGGAAGCAAGCGTCCAAGAGAGTGCAAATGGGCAAGGTCTCTTAAAGCCCCACCGCAGAATGCGCATGATGTCACTTTCACTACATTCTATTGGCCAAAGCCAGTCACATGGCCAAGTCCAGAATCAAGGATGGAGAAGTAGATTGTCCCTCTGGATGGGAGGAGCCACAAATCACCTGGCAAGGATTGTATTTACCATGAGAGGAAGAATTGGGGCCACTGTTTTGAGCTGTGAGCCACACAGTCTTTGTTGCTCAGGACTGAGGATCTGGAGTTCTCCTTATCTTCTGTCTCACATACCATGTCCAATCCATCAGCAAATCTGGTTACTTCTATCCTTGATATATATTTTGAATCCAACCACCCCTTCTTCCCTCTGCCCCATTCCCACCCAGGTCCAAGAAACCATCATCTCTTTCTTGGTTCCCACTTCTTCCCTTTTATCCCTGTAGCCTCTTCTCAACACAGCAGCCACAGCAAGACAAATCTTATCACTTCTCTGCTCAGACACCCCTTTTGGCTCCTAACCCCACTCGGAGTTAAAGCCAACATCATATAATGGCCAACAAGGTTCCCTGAGTTTCCGATATCTACCTCGCCTACTCTTACCATGCTCCTCTACCTCATTCTGTTCTACCCATACTGGCCTCCAGATGGTCCTCGAAACGCCTGGCTTCTGTCACCACAGGGCCTTTGCACTGTGAACCCGTCCACATGGAAATCTCTTCTGGATATTTTCATGCTCAATCCTCAGCCCCCTTCAGCTCTTTATGAAAACATCGCCTTCTCACTGAAGGCCCTCCTGGCCGTCCTATCTAAAATCAAAACATTCCCCCCACTCATCCTCCTTCCCTGCTTCAGTTTTCTCCACAGATCCTATCAGCATCATCACTGAATGAAATATTTTCTTATCTACTTTGTGTCTAGACCAACACTGTCCAACAGAAATAAAATGTAAGACTCATATATAATTTAATTTTTTTCCTAACAGCCACATTAACAAAGTAAAAAGAAACCGGTGAAATTTATTTCAATAATATACATGATCTAATCCAACATATCTAAAATTAATGATTTCAACATCTAATTAATTCAAAAGTTGTTAGTGTTTTTGTTTTTGTTTTTACATTATTTTGTTTGTACTTAGTCTTTGAAGTCTGCTGTGTATTTACGCTGGCGGTCTGTATCAGTTTAGACCAGCCACATTTCACATACATGTGTGGTGAGCACATGGGATAATACAGAATGAGACCACCGACCCATGAAGGCAAGGATTTCCAGCTGTTTTATTCACGGCTGCATCCCCGGCACCTAGAACATTGCCTGACCTGTAAGAGGCACGCAGTCAATACTGGGTGAATGAATAAGTCAGGTTTGGAATCAAATGCAAGTATGTGGCCAGAGAGTTTCAGACCCAGCAAAGGGCTACCGCGCATCTAGCTGGCTTCATCCTCACAGCCGTCAGGTGGAGCTGTGAAGGGGATAAAGATAGACTTTCTCTCCCAGCGTGGCTCCCTTGTTCAGCACCTCCGTGCTTTTCCATCCTCTCTGGTCCGACGGAATACTCTATACGCTCACCCCCACTGACCACCAGGGACTTAATGTCTTGCAGGAGTGTGAGAGAGCCACGCTTAATCCAAGGCAGTGGCCGCCTGCCCCCCGACCCCGCCCCGGGAATTTTTGGCTTTGGCAGAAATGTTGTTACTGGGCCGTGAGTCTCTTTGTCGTCCCTGGGTTCACCCTGAGAGTAGGAGGCCAGCTGCGGTGCCTCCCTGGGCAGAGAGCCCTGGGTGGGGGGTGGCTAGGTGCTGGATGCCCTGGCACACTCCCCTGCCCGCCATCTCACTCACAAGACCATGTTTGCAGCTTGATGGGGAGTGAGGGGACTTGGGAGGAGTGGGTGTTCCCTGCACCCAGGCCCAGCGGAAGGCGAGTGGCGGCTGTTCTCTGGGAGGCTCTTGCCCCAGCAGGGTCTCAGTGTTCACCCTGCAGGCCGGAAGGCTGCAGCCCAGAGCTGTGATGCTGAGTGCTTGTGTGGGCTCCCCCCGTGGGAGTGGGCATCATCTGGGCTTGGGGGGAGAGCTCTGAGCCCAGCCGGGGTGACCTGATGGAAGGGACACTGGCCTAAAATGAGTACCCAGGATGCCAAGTGGTCAGCTGAGTGCACAGCTGGCCTGGGCCTGCCTGGGGAAGGCCAGTCGGGTGGAGGGAGGCTGGCGCTATCACACGCCAAGCCAGGGGCAGCCAAGGGGCAGACAGAGTCACTGGGGGTGACCTGAGAAGGACGTTTGCTGCTGGTGAGGCATCTGGGATCTGCCATGTGAGATCCCTGCAGCTCCGCTTCGCCCAGGCATCTCCTCCCTCTCGTGGTACCCTCCTCGTCCTCCCAGCCCTCCCTCTCTCCTGCGTTCCCTTCTCCCCTCTCAGCTGGTTCAACCAAGGTCCTCCGGGCCTCCCTCCTTTGTCTCTGTCTCTGTGTCTCTCACACCCCATGCCCAGAGTACTGGCCGAGGTGCCCATGAGCAGTGAGGTCTGGGGATCGAATTAAGTGCGGCTGGCTCCTTCTGAAAGCACACGGTTGGCTGCCCACCAATGTGATCTGATTTCAGGGGCCTTGGGGAGCCAAGGACTCCCCCGTTGCCTGGACTCCCTGGCTTCTCTCTGAACCCCCACCCTTAGAACTTCATAATGGGAATCCTACCAAAATGCACCCGCTTCTGAGCGAGGCCCCGGTCTGAACTCCTCTACATGCTTCTGCAGAGGAGCGTGCAGGAAAACTCAGTGTCAGGATAGACAGAAGTGTCCTGGTGGGGAACAGTGTCGCCCGCAGCACAGTCCTGGGTGCTCGCGGGGCTGGGGCTCAGCTCTGCGTGGGTGGAACGCGTGGTCTGTGGACCTCCAGAGAAAGTGTCTGTCACGGCACTGTGCAGGACTTCGTCTGCCCACTGGGCACCAGGTCGTGCTAGGGGGACCAGGTCTAGGTCATGACCTTGCACTTCTTGAAAGTCACTGGGGTTTGGTTGCTGTTGATTTTTTTTTTTTTTAATTTACTGGAGTATCAAAAATACGAACGGAATACTTGCACTCATGACCCGGGAGTCGCTGCACACGGTTTACGAAAGCTAACCAATGCCATCAACAGTGGGGACCCTCCTTCCCCGGCCAGGGATGCGAGAGCATGGCTTCTGTTCTGGGTCTGAAGCTGTTGCTTCTCCTGAGTGAGCTGGTTGTGATTCACAGCGACCACCTCCTAGGCTCAGCGCCCCCATCCCTGCTGGATTTGCAGCTGGGCCCTGTTACTCACTGGAAGAATCTGGCAGTCTTTCTGTTTGCAATGTTCCCCAGGGTAGTCTTTCTGCCTTACGCTTTATTCCTGGGCTGCCATGCAAGCCCACCGGGGCGAATGCCCGGGGTCGGGGGGGGCAGCTGTTTCACACACTGCCAAGGCTGTTAGCGAGATGATACTTCCTACATGTTCAACTGTTCGTTTTCATTCATTCATTCATTCATTCAGCAAGTTCTTACAGTGTATTAGGATCTGTGCCAGGCCCTAGGAATATAAGTGAATGAGACAGACCCAGGTCCTGCGCTCATGTAGTAAGATCTCCTGACTCTAGATGCCCTTCACAAAATGCCCTTTTATGAGTGTGCTGGGAATTTTTTTCTTTTTTTAAGATTTTATTTGAGAGAGAGAGAGAGAGAGAGAGCACGCATGCATGAGTAGGGGGCGGGGGGGGCGGTGAGGGGCAGGGGGAGAAGCTGACTCTCCCGCTGAACAGGGAGCCTGACGCAGGGCTCGATCCTAGGACCCTGAGATCATGACCTGAACTGAAGGCAGATGCTAAGCCCACTGAGCCCCCCAGGCACCTGCTGGGGATGTTTTTATAGACCTCTTGGACATTGGATGGAGAAAAGGTGTCTTCTGGGATGGATGCTGCCTGGAAGATGGTCCCGTTTTTGTCTGCAGTTGCAGATGGTCCCTAGCTGGCCACTCCCTCCGGCTCCCTGCCCCTACTCCTATCCCCAGGGCTATTGGAGTTAACACTGGCCTTTCGCAGCTTGCTGGAAGGATGCAGTTTACTGTCTCAGGTCCAGAGCAAGTAGGCTTTCTTGGGATAGAAATTCCCCTCCCAGCAGTGGTTTCAGAGCCCGGAATTCAGTTCCTTGGAAGAAGCTGAGCTTTTCATTAGAGATCAAAGACTGACCCTGGGGAGAATTCACAGAGCTGTTCTGGGCTGGAAAGGCCCCCTTTGGGCATATCACTTCCTTTTCTTGCTCTGTTGGTCAGGGAACCAAACCATGGAGAGGGAGGAAAGGAGATGTTGGGCAGCCCAAGAAGCCACGCTGCTGGGGAACAGGCCTCTCCTGGGGTAGATCAGACAGGAGCAAAAGAGGTTAAACTGATTTACCTGGAGGAGATAAGGGAGCGGGAGGCACAGCAGAGGGAGCTGGGTTCTGGGCCCAAGGCTCACTTGCTCTCTTCATCTCTGATTTGCCTCGTCTGCCAAGTGCTCAGCTCATGAGGTATACCCCGGATTCCTGGTCTCGCGATTCAAGACTCCCCACAGCTTCCCCACAATTTCCCATCTTTCCTTTATCACCTCCCCAAGCGTCATGTCCTGCATCTGACTGGATCACAAAGCATGCATTTCTTGTCACAGGGAACTCGGAGGTGACCCAGGCTGGAGAAGTCAGTGTGGGCCACTGGGAGGCTCAGCGGATGTGAGAAACTGGAATCAGCAGAGGAAAGAGGAGGCCCGAGGGGGGTCCCGTGGAGTAGAACAGGGAGTCTGAGTTGGGGCTCACATCTCCTTGCACCTGGGCTCAGGCCTCCAGGCTTGGGCGCCGAGGACTCAGGCTTGCCTTCTCCTTGCTGCTGTGCCCTGTCCTCCCTTCCCCCAGCACTAAGACCGCTTCCCCGGGCTGCCGCAGACCAGTCTGGCACGGGGACCGGGACCCTCTCCTGCTCCGGGGTCCACACTCTGGGGCTGGGCCGTTTGTGGGTCTCTGCATGGGTATCCCCAGTGATGAGGAACTTTGGGGGACATAGTGACATTCTAAGAGACATCTTCCTTGTGTTGAGCCACCTCGGCCAGAAAGAGCTTCATCCCTTTTCGGGCAGCTATTACCTGCCCCAGACTGTCCTCCTCCCAGCTCGCGTCTAGCTCTATCAGCTCTTCCTCGTGTCAGACTGCCCAAGGGCTGAGACCCCCCCCGACCCCATCCTCGGGGTCTAGTTACCCACATGCATGTTCGTACGAGGCTCCCCGAATTGGTGCCTGTACCAGGGGCTTTCTTCATCCTTCATCAGTCGAACCCCATGAGGCATAGGATTTCCCAGGACCTCATAGATTCGCCCAGCTATGGAAGCCCCCAGTGAGCTAGAAACATGGGCCAAGACCTTGACCTTTACTCAGGCCAGCAGGGAGACCTGAGGCTGAAGCCCCACGGAGACAGGGCTGGGCCTAAGGAATCCCAATCAGCTTGCATATTCCTCAGCCCGTCCTGCACTCCAGAGGCACAGCAGCTGGGCCCTTGTCATATCATGGGTACCTCCTTAGGCAGGAGCACACTCTCTCCTGGGGGGCATTTGGGGAGACGGATGGGGGTAAGGAGGGGGAGTGGGACCACCGGGGCCATGACTCGTCATTTCCACCTGGACAGGTGGGTTCCTCTCTGGGAGAACCGTGTGGGGACATGCATGGGCACATGGGGACCCAGGTGCTGGCAGAGCAGGGGGGTGGGCCCTGAGCCCTGGCCCCCAGCTCAGCTGTGACTACCCAGGAGCCCTTGGACAGGCCACCCCACATTTCCCTCTTCGGGGTTCTCCTCTGTTCAATAGAGCTATCCACTCCCCAAGTATCATTTAGCTTGAATAGTCGATGATTCCATGAAGAACTCTATTTCCTTACTAGCTAATAATGGAATCTTTATCTTTTCTGAGATAATGAGTGACTTTCTTCCTTTTCCTTCCTTCCTTCCTTCCCTTTTTCTTCCCTGTCTTCCTTCTCCTATCTTTCTCTTTTCCTCTCCCCTTCATTCTCCCAACCCCCCACCCCTTGCCGGAAGATTCCTAAGCCCCTTCTAAGAACAAAGGACATGTACTGCATCGTATTTGCCCTGAAAGCCCTCTTGTCACAGCTCATTTTTGGAGATAAAATTTGCCCTCGAATGAAATGCCAAGTATAAGAAGTGAGTGCTGCAGTGAAATGGCGAGGGGTGTCCCTGTGGCTGGGAAGGCCCTGGAGCGCCCCGAGGGGGACGGGCATCTGCCCTGGGGAGTCTGGGCTGCACAGGGCATGGCAGTCTGGGTAGAAAGGAGAGCAGCGCGGGGGTAGAGAGTGGCTGTCAAGGGCGGGAGGCAGGCAAGGCCCCTGGGGATCGGGAGAGGTAAGAGGGAAGGTCACCTAGGGCAGAGAGGGAGAGAGAGGTCAGGAGGGGAATCTGGGCAGGGAATACTGAGAACTGGGCTTCAGGACAATGTGGTAGTTCCTCGGAAGGTGAGTTTTGACGGTCAGCGCTGGTCTGCTCTGCACCTCACCGCTTTTAGCCCACTTCCGATGCTGGGCATCACACAGATCTTAGCAGAGGCTGGGGCAGGAGGCTGGGGCTGGGTTTCTGGGTCTGGGACCCTGGGGACAGCGCAGCAGTCGGCTCAGAAACACCTTCCAGGGCTTTCTACATGGCTTCCCAGTGAGCAAGATGAGAAGACTGGCGAGAAGATGTTCGTGGCCTCAGCTGAGAGTTTTTGGCAGGGGTACAGGGTCAGGTGTCATCATTGTGGGTCACAAGTCAAGTAGGAAACTAAGGCCCAGGGAAGTGCTACGTCCTGTCCAGGTCTGACTGCGAGGGGAGGCACGCTGGCCGCTAGGACAGGCACTGGTGCCAGATAACCCTGCCTGGCTTTGAAACCCTCTTCCGTGGCAGAGGCCTTCTTCACTGGCCTCTTGTGGACATCAATCTGCTTTTTGAAAGACTGGTTTTCTTTGCTGTGCTTTTCAGAGAGGAGTGAACTCTGGCCCCAGCCCTAGCTTCTGGGAAAGGGCTCAGCAGGGACTGTCTTCCAGCCATTTCCTGTGCTGTTTCCTTACACCTTCCTGGGGCCCTTGGGAGGGAGTCTGGGGGCGCCCCCTCCGTTCTGACTCTGTGGGCCCTGCCCCACATCCCTCCCCTCCCCACTGCCTGTTCTGCCCCCAGCTCTGAGGGAGGGTGCCGCTGGGCCAACGAGCAGGAACCTGACACCCTGAGAACGGACCTGGGGAGGGTGGGACACACCAGGCTGGTGTCCCTGGAGACCTGGAGGCTTTGGGTCTGCTCTACTCTCCCAGGGTCCCATAGCCCTGGGAGGAGCTGGAGAGCTTTGGCCCTGGCCCGATCGATGGTAGGCTCTGCAGCAGGGACCTGGGCCGTCCTTGGGCCTGAGCCTTGTGCCCCAGCAGGTGACAGTCCACGGGGACCGTCTGCATGGGCAGCAGGCCAGGCTGAAGGGATATCAGGTTCTCCTTCCCTCTTTGTCTGAGGGCTTGAAGGTGGTGCCTCAGCACCCCAGAGTCTTGAGGATGAAAGCCCCTGTACTTCAGGGTGATCGTGTTGGTGCAGATTAGAATACAGCTAGAATATGCCTCCAGCTCAGGAGGTCACCTGCTCTGAAGAAGATTCTGTTAGACCTCATGGCTCCACTGTCTCAGTCCCCATCCTAAGTGTGCTGACTTGTTGGCCTGGATCCTCTCTGCTTCCACCTAGGCCCAGCCCTCAGGCTCCCCCGGTCCCCTTGACTCTGTCCCCAGGCCAGAAACCACAGACTGTCCCTGTGTGTCCTCTGGGCATACTGGCCCCATTTCTGCACCTTCCTCCTCCTTGAGAGGTTCTCTCACTGCCACCCCTGCTTTATCAAACCTCCTAGTTCCCTGGGCCCTGGCCCCACCTTCCATCCACAGTTGGCTTTCAGGAAAAACCTCGGTTCAAACCTCTGCTCTGTCCTTTACCAGATGCATGTCAATGAACCTTTCAGAGACTCGGGACCTGGGTCACCGTTATCCCCGCCCACCTTGCCCGCAGCCCTCAGCCGCAGAGTCCTCAGCTTCTCCTTACCTTTCCCTCCCCCGTGGGGCCGTATGGTTTCTGTCCTCTGATCCACCCACTTTCCAGCTGCCAGGTTGTTCAGGCTCCCTGCCCACGAGGCACAAATCAGTTCCCGATGCCCAGGCACTGGGGGAGCACCTGCTGAGTCTCATGTGGACCAGGTGGGCATCCGGTGGGCCCCACACCGTGTGCTTCTCCTCCCCCGCCGTGCAAGGCTAGACGGGGCCTCCCTCTGCAACCCTGCACATCGCCGCCTGCACCCACCCCGTCCCCCACCCTGTGCATGGCCAGGGCCCCTGCTTGAAGGTGCTTACCCCAGCCCCAGCCCTCTGGGCAACGCTGTGAGCACTGACTTTCTGAATTCAAAGATGCGAAGATGTTTTTGTGTCTTACACTTGATGGGTTCTTCAGTGGGGTGCTTTGTTTCTGGGCGCTCCTTGGTTCTCTTCACTCCCTCAAAACGCTATTTAGCTCCTGATGAAGCTTGCAATCGATGGCATTTCAGCCCCAAGGAAGTATGATAAATGGATAGTGTAATCAGGGACATCTGGAGATTGTTTTTTAACCCAAGGGAGTAACTGTAATGGGAAAAATTGTGGGTTGTCTCTTGATGGGGGCATTTGGGGATGTAAGCGCTGTTCAGACGTCACTGATCGTTGGCTTGTCACGGGCCCAGATATTCTATGCTGAGAACTTCACTGCTCTGGTCTTAGAGACCAGATAGAATACTATTTCTGCTGCTGTCACAGACCCTTTCCACGCCATAGGATTGAGGCAACCTTGGGGTCCCTGAATGTCTGTCTCCTGGCTTCAATTCCCTTTCTGAGCGGGGATGCAGAGACAGAATCGTCCGGGGACGGAGATGAGGGGAGAGGGACCCAAAGTCCCAGAATGGGAAGTCAAAGGGTCTTGGCAGGTAAAACTACCCAAAACAGGGCAGACACTTTGGATCCCCTTTCTTGCTGCCCGTCCCGGAGAGAGGGTGCTACTCCCACTGCCCAGTGCACCAACCGGAGGTTCCGGATGGCGGGGGAGCACAGCCTCTCTGGGCTGGGACAGCCCGTGGGTCCTCTTCCTAATGGGCCGCCATGGAAACCCAAAGGCTCCCCTCGCAGGGTGGGCACCCTGGTGGCAGGATGCTGGCCAGCCGGGCCTGAGCGGTCCCCAGGCAAGCCTTGGCTTTCAAACCCAGAGCTCACCCGGGTCCTTCCTGTCATTCTCGTTCCCTCTGCGTTTCAAACCCGTCTGCCCTCCGCCATCTCAGTGCAGCCGGTGTCCCAAGCCGCTGTTTCTCCCCTAGACCCCCCTGCAGTCAGCAGCTCTCCACTGAACGCCAGCTCCCAGAGAGGTGCGTGGGGATCCAGAAACAGTAAGGCACGAAGCTCTGCCAGCTGGGGGTGGTGAGTGTGAAGAAAGAGCCCAAGGTAGCCCCTGCCAGGTGCCAAAGGAGTGGTACAGACAGGGCGTTCTCCGGGAACTCAGAGGAGGGTGGTGGGCAGGGGAGGCATTTTTGGAAGAGCGGAGAGGTGACCTTTAAAGACGGGGAAGGCGGTCGGTGAGGTGTGAGCAAAGGGCCCACGGGGGGGGGGGGGATGTGCGTGGTGTGTCTGGAACGTTGAAGCTTCAGGCAAAGGGGTGTGCATCTCACCTGTAAGCCACGGGGAGCTCCCTGAGGGAAGACAGGCCAGGTAGGAAACTTGGCTAAAAACTCCGCTCTGGGGGCGCCTGGGTGGCTCAGTGGGTTAAGCCTCTGCCTTCGGCTCAGGTCATGATCTCAGGGTCCCGGGATCAAGCCCCACATCAGGCTCTCTGCTCAGCAGGGAGCCTGCTTCCCCCTCTCTCTCTGCCTGCCTCTCTGCCTACTTGTGATCTCTCTGTCTGTCAAATAAATAAATAAAATTAAAAAAAAAAAAACAACTCTGCTCTGGGTATGCAGTTGGCGGTCTTTACGGCTGTGCTCTCCCAGAGCCAAGGCACTAGCCACGGGCGGCAGGTGAGCTCTTGGCAGGTGGGGCTAGTCGGGACTGAGATGCATTGTAAGTTCAAAAGCTACACTGGGTTCTGAAGGCTTCATCCAGATAGAAAACAATGTATAATACCTCCGTCATTTTTTTTCTCTCTCAGGTACACGCTGAAATAATAACACATTGGATGTACGGCCCATGTAACGTATATTATTAAAACTAGGTCCACCTGTGTCTTTTTACTTCTTTGAAGGGTGGCTGGCAGAAAATGTTAAGTTCCACCCAGTGGCTCACCTCATCATCCTTTTGGACAAGACAGGATTAGAGTCTTACAATATACTCTTTTTTTTGTTTTAACGCAATTCCCTTTCTCTGTAGTCATGACAGTCTTTTTAAGATTTTATTTATTTATTTATTTATTTATTTATTTATTTATTTGCAAGAGGGTGAGCAGGGGGAGGAGTAGAGGGAAGGGGACCAGCAGACTCTGTGCTGAGCAGGGGGACCAAGATGCGGGGCTTGATTTCGTGACCTGAGCCGAAGCCAGGAGTCAGACTCTGAACCGACTGCGCCACCCAGGCGTCCTCACTTCTTCTCATTCTCTCTCAACAGCCGTCCTTCCTTCTTCTTGCTCGGTCTTCCTGTCACCTTGGCCTTCTTCTCTCTTGATGGTCAGGCCTGACGACAGGAGGTCCTGCTCCCCTCTCAAATGGCAGCTGGAGCCCCTGCACAGCTTGGGGGAGCCCGTCTCTCTCAGGTGCTATCCCCTATTTTTGGCTCCTCTTTCTTGGTTTGTGTCTGAGAAAGGGTGCGGTGAAGGTTGACATTTTTGAGACCTTGCATGCTTGAAAGTGTCTATATTCTATCCGCACACCTGATCAATCAATCCTTCTGCTGGGGGTAGCGTCCTAAATTAAGATCCTCCCCCCCCCCACGCCGCCTCCCATCCCCACAGTGTCCTGAAGGCAGTTTCTCTCCTGTTTTCATGCTTCCAATGTTGCTCCTGGACAAATCCCATGCTATTTTGCCCTCCACACCCTTTGTGTGGCCTCTGGAAGGTGTCAGGATGATCTTGGCTCCTACAATTTGGACATTTCACCAGTGCTTTAATGTGGGGTTCTGCACCCATCCATTCTGCAGAGCACTTGGGGAGCCTTCTATCCAGAAGCTCAGACCCTCAGTTCTGGGAAACACACTATTTTCCATAATCCCTGTTGTTTCCTGCAGCTTTTCTCTCTCCCTAGTCACGTATGGAACTTCCGACCCATCTTTCTATGTTTGTGTCTGTTTTCTCTTACTTACCATCTCTTGGTTTTCTCATTCTGCTTCCTGGGAAAGTTCCCCAGCTTTATCTTCTGACCGTCCTCTTTTTGGCTTCTCTTGTTTTCCTTAGCTCCTTTTAAAAAATCTTCTTGTTTCATGAATCCAACATTTTATTTCTCAGAGGATATTAACTGTAGTGTTTCTGGAGTTTATTTTTTCCTGGTCCATCCATTACCTCTGTTCCTCTGAGTTCCTTTTCTTTTCTCCTTTTTAAAATTTGATACACTCTCTGTTTTCACCCTGTAGTCTTTCTCAAAGACTGGTTACCCTTGGGTTATCTGTTCACAGTGAAGAGTAGGTCACTAAAAGCTTTCCAGAAACTGTGCGTGAGTGTGTTTGTGTGGAATTTTTAATTTATGGGCTTCATTACAGAGTGGCCAATTGGAGACCCAGACATTTTACTGGGGACTCCCAAATAGAAGTTTCTGTAAAGCTCTTTCTGCGACCAGTTCCCAGCACCCTGGATGACGGTGCTTTCAGAACCAAATGGCAGAAGGGGGTGTCCCCTGCTTGCCCCCAACTGCTGCACACCTGCCCTCCTCTATGGGAGCTTGTCTGGCCCACTTTCCCTACAAAATGTTAGGGTGAGGGAGGGGTAGGTTATCAGTGCCTTCATGGGAAAGGGGAGATGCCTTCTCATACAGACTTGTAATCGGTGTCCTCTCTCCTGCCTTCCAAAGTAGCCAGCACCTCCAATTCCTGACCTTTCCAGCATGAGTGGCAAAGATCTGTCCACTTCTCGCTGACCGCCCCTTCGGTAGGCACTGGGTTCCCAGTTTCTCAGTTCTGCTAATTCCTCCATCTGCTTTCCATCTTCCAAAAATCTGTTGCCTGTGCGTGTCACTTCTGTGTTCTCTCTGTCCTTATCTATTCATCTTCTCTTTACTCCTTTGCTCTCATTCCAACGGGGGTTAGAAGGAGCAGATGTGTGGTGAGCTTACCACATGTAGCAGGAAACCCCTGTGAATGCTTCTGCAGTTTGCCCAGTCCCTTCCCTTACTTAGTAAAGGATGCTCCTGGGTCATTCCTCATGGAGAACTTGTAAAGGCTTTCCTGTTGTCAAGGTCAATTTTATTTAGAAAAGTGGAGGAGACTAGATTAAACGTACCCTGAACCCAGCTTATTGTTGCTTTTAAATTAATTATGACATCATAACAAATTATTTAATTTTTATTTAAATAAAAATGTCTTTTTTGCATTAGTCATTGTCACAGAACTGCATGGAAAACAATGTCTGGTTGTTTTGTCTCTGGAAATTAGGGTTCCCTATGGGCTGGGTCCTCCGGGAGGCTGGACAGCCTTTTCTCTAGGTGGCATTTATTAAAACAGGAAGTCGGGCCAATGAGATTGCATGGGAGGAGTCTAATTCAGGAAAACCAAACTGCCTTCAGGGCCCTTAACTCCTTTAACAAGTGTGTTGGTTTTTTTAAAGGATGCTGGCTTCTCTGTTCACTGTCTGGAACACGCCTCCCCCTTCCAGCACATACAGCCCAGAGCCTCTCACTGGCAGCGGCCAGCCAGCCAGGTGGACCTGAAAGCAATGACCTCGCGGGCTTCCAAGGAAGGCCACCTGTTCCACCAGCCGCAAGGGCGTCCCCTCCTCATGGGCGGCGCGCAGGGCGGGTCGTCACGGAGTCTTCTCTGTCCTTGCCTCTCCAGGTGCCCCTTTTCAAAGGTCTCAGCATCCTCACGCTACCTCCTGCCGTCACTTCCACCTGGGCCCCCCGCAGCCGCAGCAGCTGGCGCCCGACTTCCCCCTGGCCCACCCCGTGCAGTCGCAGCCGGGCCTCAGCGCCCACATGGCCCCGGCCCACCAGCACAGCGGCACCCTGCACCAGTCGCTGACTCCGCTGCCCACCCTGCAGTTCCAGGACGTCACAGGTCCCTCCTTCCTACCTCAGGCCCTGCACCAGCAATACCTCCTGCAGCAGCAGCTCCTGGAAGCCCAGCACCGCAGGCTCGTCTCTCACCCGAGGTGGGCGGGGAGGGGCGGGGCCGGGGCGGGGCCGGGGGCGGGGCCTCGGGCAGGACTCTGGGCTTCCGGCTGCCACCCCGCCCCCTGGACGGGCAGTCACCCGGTGGGGTTCTGTGCGGGAGGCAGCTTTTACTCCAGTTTCAGGCGCTGAACGCCCCCTGGACCCGACACGGGTTCCCTCGGTAGCCAGTGTGTGTCCTTGTCATTTCACCCAGGTGCAGGGGCAGGGGCCGGATAACTGGTGGTTTACAGTGCTCACGGTGGAAGAAGGGAGTCCTCACGTCCCCTGGAGCTTCACGATCACCTGATTCTAACACCTAAGGTCCCTAAGGGACACCAAAGGACATAGCTGCTTCCGCCCTGCCCTCAGAGAGCCCATGGTCTGGTTGGGGGGACCAGCTATGAAACAAATGAAGAGTAAAATTAGATAATACGGGGCAAGTCAGTTCACCACTCTGAGCCTCAACTGTTAAGAGAAAGAGAGTACATCAAGGGTTTGCAAACATTTGTGCCTTAGGATTCTTCACACTCTTAAAAATTATTGAGGATTACACAAGCTTCTGTTTACACACAGGTTATGACTATTGATATTTACCCCATGTTGGAAATTAAAACTGAGCTATTTAAACCACATTTATTAATTCATTTAAAAATACAAGAACAAACCCATAAAAACAAAAAAGACCAATTGTGTCTTTTTTGAAAAGAAGGTACATATACATGTAGTGAGAAGAGGGATTTTTTTTTTTTTTACATATTTGCAAATCTTTAATGCCTGGCTTAATAGAAGACAGCTGTGTTCTCATGTCTTCTTCTGCAGTCTGTTCCAGAATCACCTATAATTTCTAGAAAATTCACCATTCACCTGTGAGAGAATGAGAGTAGAAAAGCAAATAACATCCTAGTACTATTATGAAAATAGATTTGACCTCACAAACCCCATGAAGGAGTCTCAGGGACCCCCAGGAGTGCCTGGACCACACTGAGGACCGATAGACCTGATGAATTCTAAGGCTCTAAGAGTGTGTGACTGTGGGGGTTGGGGTGTGGGGGGCACAGGTGACTGTTGTAGCAGGTCAGAGGGAGGAGAGGTCATCATGCCTGTGGTGTGCAGGGAGGCCTTCCTGTAGGTGGTGTCTTTGACTGGGGCCATGAAAGCTGGGAAGAGTGTGGAGAAGGGTGGAGGAGAGGAGAAGGGTGTGGCAGGAGCAGAAGGGTGCACAGGTGTGGGAAAGTCTACAGGAGGCACGTCTGTGTCCCCTGAAGACAGCCCACAAAATTCAGAGGGAGGAAGTAGGAGAAATAGCAGAGGAGGCTGGGGAGTTTGGGTGGGACAGGTGGCCGGCAGGAGACACACCGAGGGAGAGGACTCAGCATAGTGGGCAGCCCCCAGATAACAGGAATGTTTGAATTATTGACAGCCACCAGCTGGGAAACGTCCTTGGAATTTGGGAAGAGGGACAAAACCCACTACTCTGTAAGCTATAGGCTCAGGCTGGCCAGGGCTGCTTAGTGACTGGGCTGGACCTGGGGCAGCCTTGACGCCATGGGCCCTCCTTCCCTTCCCATGCAGGCGGAGTCAGGAGCGTGTGTCTGTCCATCCCCACCGCCTCCACCCCAGCTTCGACTTCAGCCACCAACTCCAGACGCCTCAGCCCAGGTATTTGGCTGAGGGCACTGACTGGTGAGTGTTTGGGGGCCCTAAGCAAGGGAGGGGGTGAGTAGGGTCTTGCCTGATCCATGCAGTTCCTGTTTCCTTCACGTTGAATGATGCAGGAGGCCTATCTTCAAACTCCAGGCTTTGCCTGTGCCCCCAGTCACCCTCAAGGCCACATGACCCCCACTGGGCCTGGTGAAGGCACTTAGCTCAGGATGTGCCTGGATAGCACCATGTGCCCAGCCTGGGGCTCTGTGCTCATGGTCCTGCAGAGGAGGAGGGGACAGAGACAGAAAACACTTCCCAAGGTCAATGATGCCTGGAAACCAGTGGTTTCTCGGAGGCAGGAAGAAAGGAGAGTCTCAGGAGCTAGCTAATCAGGGAGGGCTTCCTGGAGAGGGTGGACCTTGAGGGATCCACAGAGAGGAGCCAGGGCAACCCAGCAAGACCAAACACGGGCTTGTGGAGGCAGAGCAGGGTTGGAGGTAAGGACTGAGGAGAGAAACTGGGGAGAAAGATTGAGGGCTTTGCCGTGATATCTTTGTAGGCACTGAAATCCTGTGTCTTACAATTTCTTACACTCAGGGCAGAGGGATAGAGGTCTTTGTTGCCCTGTGATGTAGTGTTGCTTGGTTTGGGGTCCTCTGTCCCACCTGCCTCTGTGGTTCTAGCTCTGGACTTGGTTGACCTACACTAGGGTGTGATGCAGACGTCCACACACTTGAAAAAGTCGTGTAGTTCCCTGAGGCATTTGGGTTTGGAGGGCATCACGCCTGCAACTTATTTTCAAATAGTTCAGGGAAAACCCCCACGGAGAAGTGTGTGTGTAGCTGTTGTAAGTATACTCGGAGAGAGAGAGAGAAGGAACTAAAAATGCGGCAAAATAGTAAAACATTAACGCTTGGGGAACCTGGGTGAAGCAGGTCTGGGAATTCTTCGGGCTGGTCTTATAACTTTGGGGTCAACATGTTGCTGTTTGAAAGACTATAAATGCAAACAAACAAAAACTTCTATGGAGAAGCAGGGACTATATTAAAAAAAAAAAAAAGACAGATGTGCTCTGTGTCATTTTCCAGCCGTCAGTCAGGTGGACAGGGCTTCCAGGAATGGTTCAAAAGCGGGCGAGTTCCGGTTGACTGCGTGCAAAAGGTGCTTCCAGGCACAGGAAATAGTTGTTCTAAGGCGTTTCCATGTCTTCCAGCCCTCTGCTCGTTCTGGGGGACGTTCTGTGAAATTGAACACTTCCTCAAAGGAGAGGCGACGCGGCAGCCAACTTCAGCCCAGGCTTTTTCTAATTAGCAGATTCAAATCAGGAAGGTTTAATTGCAGTTTGGATTGAATTCTGTCCCTCAGCAGTCAAGTCCATCCAATTTAATTCAATTCAGTACACACTGGGTGATTTGAACAAACATGGGGGAGCCAGCGCGGCCAGTGGGACCGAGGAGGTGACATGGGTGAATGGGGAGTCTTGTCCTGGGGTGGTGTCAGGAGCCCTGCAGGTGTGAGCCTCCCCAGCTCGCTGGCTTTCCACGCTTCACTCCCTCTGCCCTTCTGACCTCTGTCAGCCTGAGAAACAAAGACTGATGCCCTGAGAGACCTCAGCAGGGGGTGAGGGGGGGATCCTGCCCTGAGTCACATCTGGGTTCACCCTGGGCTTTTTGTGCCTGGCCTGTCCACCTTACTTTGGGATATCTAAACCCTGCTCTACCCAGGCAGCTTCTCTTAGCTGGGCATCTTGGCCAAGAGTGTGGGGGAACAGTAGCCCTTGCGGCAGCAATCCCAACTACGCCCCCTTTTTGGTCCATACCGAATAACTCGACCCTAACCTTGAGCTCCAATGTCTCTGTCCTCATCACACTCCTTCCTTGACTCATTCCCGGCTTCATACTTCCAGCTGTGATGCTAAGGTCTGATTGCACCCTGTTCCACCACCCAGCCCTAGCCCTGGCCAGGCAGAACACCCCCCCCCCCCACCCCAGTTACCTGGGACCTGTGAGACGGTGGGTGGAGGGCAACAGCATTTGACTGTCCCTCCCCTGCCGCGGCTCTGCCTCTGCCAAGCCTCCAGGTTCACCTGCAAGATGGTGCCAGCTCTTAAGCTCTCCGGGAAGAATGTTAGGCTCAAGGTAGCCACCAGACCACAGCACACTTCAAGGCCATTGGCAGTGAGTGGAAAATAAAGTTTAGCTTGATATTTAGATGCAAATGACAAGAAACTATGCATTGAGACAATGCTCCCCATATATATACACACAGACACACGCATCACATCTGGAAGCAGGAATTCCTTAAATACCTCTCATATCTTTTTTCCTTAGTTTGGATGTATTTGTTGAAAAGATGTGGGCTGTTTTTTCTGTGTTCCCCCCAACTCGGTTCTTGCCGGTTGCCCTCTGCTGGATCTGTTCAGAGGTCCCTCCGTTTTCCTCAGTTCCCAGTGCACTGGCACTTAGATCAAGCTTGGAGCAGATTCACATTCAACTCTTACTATTTCTTGGCAAAAGTACTGACAAGGGGTGTGTTCTCCCAGCAGAAAGCTGGTTGTCTCTCCCTCTGCGGTGTTAGCCATTGGTGATCTCTGCCCGGAGCCTTTACTTCTTTCGGGGACGCAGGGAGGTGACGGATAACTCCACCATTCTTTATTCATTTGTTAGCTAGAAAGCTTTTATAAAGAGGAATTCCCCTTCATCAACCATTTGGCTACCCTCCGTCCAGTTAACAGAGGAAAGGCAGCATAAACGTCGGATTCTTTCCCTCTCTTTACTGGTTTTCAAAATGAAGCATTGGTTCCCTAATGTCCTCTGAAGGGACTGGTTTTCTTTACCATCATCTCCCTCTCATGGATCCGAACCTGTTCGAAAAGTTCCCATCTGCTGGAATGATGCTTGCTGACATGCCCCTTGTCTAAGCCCTGGCCAGTGGGAACCTCTTCCGGATGCCGTGATAACTTTCTTGCTTTCAGTTATAACAAGAGGTTTCAAATCATTTTGCACATTTTCTGCTCCAGACCTGAAATTGGCCATTTCTCAAGGAGCCCTGGTTCCTCTTCAGTTGGAATGACTGATTTTTTTTTTTTAAAGGGAGTTTTCCCTTAAAACTTGTAGGAGGCGGGGGTAGGGGTCCAGGATGGCTTTCCCAGCCTCATGGCTGCAGAGGTCCCTCTTCTGTGGTTTTCTCACAGTGGCACAAATGTGGCCTCTCTCCCCCTGCCTCTCCACTTCCACCTGACTTGTCTTCCCTTGGCTCCGTATCCCTGACCAGCTCTGTTTGGATCCTTTCAGCGTTTCTCTCAAGGATGGGCTTTGTCTTGGGAGGAGCTTCGGTGCACTCATTCTAAGGAGTTTTCTGGGGCGTAGGCCATTCCAGCCCCTTCTGACCTGGCAGACCCCCTTTCTCTTCTGAGTCTCTGTTTCCTTCACTTAAAAGAGAGGGGAAGGGGTGCCGAGTCCCTCGCAGCTCTGGTGGTTTGTGACTCTGAGTCTTGTGTCTGGGGTCCCTTCTGTAAGCAGATGACTGAATACCTGCACCCTGTGGTTCACCGTGGCCTTGTCCCTGCAGGGATCTCAGTGTGGACGCCGGCTTGAGCCCTGCCCAGTTCCAGGTGCGGCCCATCCCTCAGCACTATCAGCATTACCTAGCGACTCCTCGAATGCACCACTTTCCCAGAAACTCCTCCTCCACGCAGATGGTGAGTGCAAGGGCTCTGCCCGGGAACAGACCCCCTGACTGCCTGTGGGTGCCGGTGGTGGGAGACTGAGGCCCACAGCTCCACTGTGTCCTGCTGTCATGCTGTCCTCCCCTCCCCGCTGCTGCTCCCATTCTGGCTTGATCTGCTGGACAAAAGGCCTTTGTCCCTGCAGGGCTCTGTGATTGCAGAAGGGGGCAGGGTGGCTTTGGGGGGCCTTTCCAGTCCCTGGCGTTGCAAGCTCCATGGAGCGGAGGTGAGGACAGGCCATTAAAGTGGCACCCAACTGTTGGCGAGATATTATCTCCAGACAGCCAGTGCATGTAGCTGCCCTACAACACATTTCCCCCCTTCCAGCCCTTGTCTCCGCCATTAAACACCCCATCCTCAGTCTTCTTGTTTGTACCATGAGAGGTTTGCATGAGTGATCGCTGAAGCCCTTGTCCACTCTGATGTTCTACGATTGATGTCGTGAGCACCATCTCCTATGAGACAAAGCTAACATTTATGGAACACTCAGTGCACGGCAGGCCCTGTTCTAACTAATCATGTTATGCGACTTACTCGCAACCTTACAGGAAAGGGCAAACAGGAGCAGAGAGGTTAAGAAACAGAGCTCATGCAGTGAGTAGGTAGAGGAACTGTGATGGAAATCTGGGCCCTCCAACTCATAGTCGGGGCCAGGGAAGGGGGTAGGGGGAGGGGGTAAGCGGGGCAGGGTCTTGCCAGAACAGTGTCAGATCCTGTCTTTATTTAACATTTTGGTATTTTGTTCATTATGGACTTTTGGCAATAATTTTGATTTTTTAAAATATTGCATTAAAATATTATTTACCTTCATTATTGAGTCTACTGTGCTGAAATACTATTTACCTTGATTACTGAGTCTTTTGTGCTGAAATTTGTGCTCCCACTGGCCCTGCCTGGCTAGATGTGGCCCATGCCCTTCACCATCTGAGACACCTCCTGGGGCAGTACTGAGTAGAGTGGAAGGAAGGGGCCTGAGGCCCCCCAGCTGCCTGGGTTTGAAATCATCGTCTGCCACTTAGGCACTGACTTTATCTATTTGTGTCTCGTTTCCCCTACCAGTAAGTTGGGGGTAGCAATGGTAGCCACATCCTAGATCAGATGAGATCACTCAAGTTGTTACAGGCAGTGCTTAGACAGTGCCTCTCTGGGAATAAATGTCCAATCAGCTGAGTCATCTTACTAATGATATTCGCATACAGTATATATATTTACTATTTTATACTTACTTTATTAATTTTGTTATTTTTTGGGGGGTCTGATTTGGCATAGGCTTGGTTCTTGGTGAGGAGAGGAGGGTATATAAGAGCAGGAAAGAGAGCACTTCCCACTGACGAATCTCGGGGATGTGCAGCTTGGTCGGTTGTGGGGGGAGCAGCTGGATGCTGGGCTCATGCAGCCAGGAATCCCATCTGAGGTGTTTTTCTCTCCAACAGGTTGTCCATGAAATCCGAAACTACCCTTACCCTCAGCTTCACTTCCTTGCTCTCCAGGGACTAAACCCCAGCAGACACACCTCCGCAGTGCGGGAGAGCTATGAGGTACGCCTGCCCCTCTGTCTGGTTCTATCTGGGTTGGGGGAGACATCATGAATGTTCATGTTCATGGTCCCCTCTCCCTCTCTCCTGTTGGTGGGTAGGGCATGGGAGGTTGTGGGGAGCTTTGGGCTTGAGCATAAAAGAAAGAAAAAGAGAGAGTGAGTAAAGATATTGGGGTCTTTCAGTACCAGCCAAGTTTTTCCCAGTGGTTATGTGAGTGCTTCCTGCTAACATCTTTCAGTGCCCTCCCTCCGTATTGTGTGTGTGCACATGTGTGAGTGAGGGAGTACATGCAGAATGCACATGTCCACACTTTCCTCTTTGCAGGAGCTGCTGCAGCTTGAGGACAGGTTGGGAAATGTGACTCGGGGAGCTGTACAGAACACCATTGAGAGGTTCACCTTCCCCCACAAATACAAGAAGGTGAGTCTGCTAGTGGGTCAGCCTGTGTCATTGAGGGGTTGTGGTTAGATGCTCTGAAGCTGTGATGCTTTCCGGATTTTCTCCCTTGTCTCTGTAAGGTGTGACCAGGAGGAGAGATGGGAGTGCCTCTCTCATGATGAAGGAGGAGGGCTGGATGTGCGTGTGCATGTGGACTTGTGAGTGGGTGTGTTAGGTAGGCATACAGGTGTATGAATGCTTGTATCTGAATGAGTGGGCAAAGGGAGCACCTGAAGTGAAGGCCAAGATATATCTTAGAAAAGAAGTCCAAGTCCAATCCCACATGGGGACAAATGGGCAACTAAGACTTCAGAGCAGGAGTTTCCAATCCCATTGAGCAGCAAGATCACCTGAGGAGCTTTTAAGGCCACACATCCAAAACTCCATCCTAAGCCTATATATAGAAGTACATTCTTCACCAATATAGCTTCACCAATATAGCTTACTCTGGAGTAAGATTAGAACCCAGCCATCTGATTTTTAAATATTTTGAAATTCCAGTAAATAAAAAATTTGGAAGCAACCAAGATGTCATTCAATAAGTAAGAGGATAAACAACAGTGGTACATCCATACAATGGAATATTAGTTCATGATTTTAAAAAATGAGCCATGGAGAGACATTAGGGAATCTTAAATGCATATTACTAAGTGAAAGAAGCCAACCCGAAAAGGCATACTGTATGATTCGAATCATATAGCATTCTGGAAAAGGCAAAACTAGACAGTTAAGAGGTCCCTTGTTGCCAGGGGCTTTAGGGGGAGGGATAGATGAGTGAATGGGTGGATCACAGGCTATTTTTAGTGAAACTATTGTATGCCACTGTAATGGTGGAAACATGACATGGTGCATTTGTCGAAGCCCATAGAACAGTACAACAGGAAGAATGAATCCTAATGTAAATTCTAATAACAGTGTTTCACTATCAGTCCATCATTTATAACAAATGTACCACAAATACAAGACGCTAAAATAGCTCAGACTGTGTGTGTGTGTTGAGTGGGGGAAGGGACGAGGGAATGGGCTGTATTTTCTGCTCAATATTAATGTAAGCTAAAATTACTCTACAAAATAAATTCCTCTGTAGAAAAAAAATATATTTTTTTAAATTTAAGAACTAAAAGCTTGATAAGGACTGAGAGAGTTGGCGTGGGAAAATGCCCATCAAAGTCAAGCCAGAGCCCATCTTACTGCCTCATGAGGCACTAGGGCTCAGTGGTCATGAGCACTAAGTGTTGGAGTCAGATTGGGCCAGTGTTTAATTTCAGTGTTACTGCTGTCTTTGTTGGGGTGCTGTAATGAAGTACCATCAGCTGGGTGGTTGAAACAGCAGCCATTTATTTCTCACAGTTCTCAAGCTTGGGAAGGCACTGGGTTCTCTTCCTGACTTGTAGATGGCTCTATTTTTGCTGTATCTTCACAAGGCAGAGAGAGGAAGCTCTGGTGTCTTTTCCTGTTCTTATGGGGCACTGATCCCATCATAGAGGCTTTGTCTTCATGACCTCAGCTAAACCTAATTAGCTTCCAGAGGCTCCCATCTCCTAATACCATCACATTGGGGGGTAGGGCATCAACATCTGAATTTGGGATTGGGAGGCAAAGACATTCAATCCATAGCCACCGCTGAGAGCTGTGTAGCTCTGGACAACTTACTTGACTTTTCTGGCCTCTTCCCCGTCCTTTTTAGTGACAAATAGGAATGATGTGTTAGTAGCAACCATAAGGGGTTCCCCAGTGGGATAATGCATGTAATAGCTTAGTACAGTACCTGGTATCTGGTGAGTGATCAGGGATGGTGAACTGCTTTCACCTTGATAGAGGGATCACTTGTTCTAGACTTGCATGGATGCCCATGATATCAGTTCAAAGGCTATGATCTTGGTCTGTGCAGATCCTCACAGAGGCATTGAATTCATCCATATGTGATTTCTTTTTTTATTTTTTTTTTAATTTTTTTAAAAGATTTTATTTATTTATTTGACAGAGATCACAATTAGGCAGAGAGGCAGACACAGAGAGAGGAAGAAGCAGGCTCCCTGATAAGCAGAGAGCCCGATATGGGGCTCGATCCCAGGACTCTGGGATCATGACCTGAGCTGAAGGCAGAGGCTTTAACCCACTGAGCCACCCAGGTGCCCCTGTGATTTCAACCAACATTCATTATCTACAATGTGTCTTATATGGGTAGTATGTATGGAGGAAATGACAGTATTTCAGTAACTAAGGGTAGCATTAGCAAATAGAAGATAATCATTCTCTGCAGGGTGAGCTTTAGGATACTGGAGGAGAACATGGAAGGCAATGAGTGGCGTGTTCAAGAGCCCAGAGCAGCTTCCACTCCTCTGACCAGGGTGTGCTCATTCTCGCCAGGGCCACATACCACACCTGCCCTCAGGGCCACAGGCCACGAGGGGATAGGGAGAGAACACACATGGAGGATGAAAAGAGAACATGGACCAAGCCAATAATATAAAGGGTTGAGGTAAAAGTGAGGAGAATAAAGGAAGAATTAGGGGAATAAAATAGTATAAGAAAAAAATAAGAATAATTAAAAATCTGAAATGATAAAGTTTAGGACCCAAACGAAATGTGAAAAAAACTTTGAAAATTCAAACTGAGAGTCAAATAATACAAAACAAAAAATATTTTACAATAGCGATGATAAAAGAATAAAAAATACAAAGGAAGAATAGTCATGGAGACAAATAAAAAAGTAAGAATTGGGCAAAGATATGAAAACAGCATACAGAATGAAAACCAATCACACTGACATGAAAGGGAGTGTGAATGAGGACAAAAAGGTACGGGAAGAAGAAATAAAGAAGAAATAAATGCTGAGAAGAGTTCCCATTAAAATAAAAGCTACATAGGTAATGAGGAGACAACCCAGAAGACATAGAAGATTAAAAATACAAAACAGGAAATAGGAAGATTTGAAAAGAGACTGATTAAAGAAATATGGATTAGGGACATCTGGGTGGCACAGTTGGGTAAGATCCAACTCTTGGTTTTGGCTCAGATTGTGATCTCAGGGTTGTGAGATCAAGCCCTGAGTTGGGTTCTGTGCTCTGAGTGGAGTCTACTTAAGACTCTATCTTCCTCTCCTTCTGTCCCTCTCCCTGCTCTCTCTCTCTCAAATAAATAAATAAATATTTTTTAAAAAGATATATAGATTAGATGTAGTAGAACAAGTTTAGACTATTTGGTCTATTTGGTCTTGTGGTTTTTCCCACAATTGTGGAAAAAAATAGAAAATAGGTAGATAGTGAGACTTATTGGTATCTTTTATAGAACATCCCTTTTCTCAAAGGACCAACTGAAAGAAGGCCACTTCTCCCAGAAACCCAGCTGGGCTGTTAGGCAGGCAGACCATCATAACTCAATTCATACTCAGAAGCCATGATGATTATATGGGACTATGAATGTAATTCTGATTTTCTGGTTTCTAGACAATGGAACACTTATTGCACCGGCCATCACATGGTTTGCAGTTGGAGTGGATAGGGCCCAGGGAGGCTGAGAGCAGAAAGCATAGATTTTATCTATGTTCCAGTGAGGTTACAACACTCCAGGGACCACATCAGACTAAGGAACTCCAGAGCTTAGGACCAAGGATTGGAGTGGGGAAACCTAGCATCTAAGCTGGCCCCAAAGTCATAGTTATTTTGTGGGCAACTTTTTTTTTTTTAATCTTGTGACTCTTCAGATTTTTCTCTTGGCAAAATGACCTGTAAGTCTGCTTCTCTCTGGAGAGGGGACAGAAGGGCTAGTTTTCTTCCCATGGATATTATCAGACTGTTTCACTGCACAGCTTGGAGATGGGGACAAGAAAGGTGGGCCAGTTTTACTCATTGATTAGATTCCTTCCTCCCCAGAATATTTTAAAAGTACCTATGATGTACCTTCTGCTTGCCCAAGTATGGAACTATACCCAAGAAAGGGTGAACCATGCCACACCATCTAAGAACTTGGAAATTTCTATATAGCAGTTAATGATTTTCAAATAATTAGCGTAGAATTTAAAACAATTCAACCAAAGTCAGAAGTGTAAATAGCGTGACTACATGATGTCCAAACTCATGTTGGAGCTAGTGCTTATCTTAAAGGAATTTTCTGGATAGGAAGAAATCCAACAATATAAAATAACTATATGGTACAAATGATATGAGTTGAGGAATTTTGCTTTCACCTAGTTATGAATGAATAAATGAATAGAACTTAGTTGAGTGAAAGAGAGAAAAGAAGGAGGGAAGGAGAGAAAGAAGGAAGGAAGGGAGGGGTAGATGGGTAGATGGATAGAAGGGTAGATGGATGGAAGGAAGCTGAGTGGATAAATGGATGGGTGGGTGAGTGGATGTATGCATGGATATATGTATGGATGGGTGAGAAGGTAGATGGTGGATGGGTGAGATGTTGGGTGGGTGGAGGGTGACCGAGTGAGTGGATGGGTCGATGAGTGGATGGGTAGATGAGTAAATGGGTGAGCGGATGGATGGATAAAGCACGCTGGACCTGAATGTGGAGGCAGAAGCCTGGAGGCAGGGATCTAAGTAGGAAAGGACATAAAGGAGGAGTGGACAGTGTGAGGGGAATAGGAAGGAGAAGCAGTTTATCCACAAGACATAGTTTTACCACGTACTGGTTCATTCATTCCTTTCCAAACTCTATACCTGTCAGCCAGGATAACCACCACTGTATCCCAAGGCAAGGAGAAAGAGCTGGGGAGGAGGCTGGGAAAAGGGTCTGGGATAAGCACGCAAGTCTGGGGATTCCTTAAGATCTTACAAAGACACTGACTCCCGGATTAGGGAGGGGGCGGCTGTGGTTGAGAGATCAGGGTCTCCAGGTGAGCTGCTCCAGGTAACGGATTCTCCTCTTCTGCTTCTCATAGCGAAGACCCCAGGATAGCAAGGGCAAGAAGGAAGAGGGGGAAGAGTCAGACACAGATGAGAAATGCACAATTTGTCTGTCTATGCTGGAAGATGGAGAAGATGTGAGGTAAGAGACCCGTTCCTTCTGTCCCCCCCACCCTCCCCTCCACAGGTATTAATGATCAGTCGCGTGCTGTATGTCAGGGGTACAGTGCTTGTTTTCTCGTGCATGTGCATGCTAAGTATGCCATAGATTGTTGTGTGGTTCTTCTAGGAAGAACATTCCACACGGAATGTTCTAGATGTGTGATGATTATGGTGTGGACTGGTGGACACGGAGTATAAGAGAACAGAGTGATATTTGGCTTAGATGGGTGTAAGACAAAGTCATGGCTTTGTTTCAGGCTGGTCTGAAGGGGCTTCATGGAGGAGGAGGGCTGTGGGGTGCCCCTCCCTGACATGACTTCCCAGCCCTGCCGCAGCCTCGCTGCAGGGCAGGGCTCCCAAGACCCACTTTGGCCCATCCCCCAGTGGTGCCAGGGTGGGCCACCCCCCACCCCCTTCCTGTGATAGTATCGCGCCGCCCCGGGACCCCCTCCCTTTCCACCAGTCCTCTGACTCTCCCTTCTCTTCCAGGCGCCTACCCTGTATGCATCTTTTCCATCAACTGTGTGTGGACCAGTGGCTCGCCATGAGCAAGAAATGTCCCATCTGCCGAGTGGACATTGAGACACAACTGGGAGCCGACAGCTGAGGGAGGAATTAGCCAGTGGACGCCCCATTTTCCTTCACCAGGTCCTCCCCACGGCCATAGCCCTTGCAGCCAAACTTTGCCTTCTGAGCCATTTGATGTAGAGGAAAAGCCTGCAAGCACATTTTGTGGAAAGAGGAGTTGGCGGTATCCGTGTCTGAGGGAAAGGAGGGGTGGGGGGAGGACCCCCCCATCCAGAATGGTGACTGTCCCCATCCACCTCGCTGCGCGGGAGGGAGCTGGCCGTGCCCGGAGCAGGGGTGGGAAGGGGGGGCCCACGCTGCTGAGAATCTGGACGGGAACTGGAAGGTCCTAGCTGACAGACAGGCCCCTCAATCCTGTCCTTGGAAGGATTGTATATATACCTCTCGACCACGTAGAAACCATGTAGGGGTCTCTAGCTATTTCTGTGGATGGCAGCCGGAGCATGTTAGCTTAAGAAAAATGTCGTGTGTGGTGCTCTAGTCATCTGTGGTGGACATGTCGCTGTTACGAATTCGCACCAAATATTTCTCATTGAGTTCCTTGTTTTGGTGCCTGACTGAACCAACAAACGACAGCCCAAATCTTCCCGTCTTTATGAGAAAAAAGGAGAAAAGAATCAAAAGTGGAAAAAAAAAAAAGCCAAATCCTGTTTTCTGGTGAAAAAGGATGATTTTTTTTTTTTTTTTCCACCCGGGTTGGGAGGCGGGGCGGGGTGGGGGGGTATCTTTTGGTTTTGGTTTTGTTTTTTTCCTTTGCTTTTGTTTTTCTCATGTTTACAGTGCATGGAGTGTAAAAGGGGAGCATTTGGGGAAGGGGTGGACTGGAAAAGGGGCAGATGGGGGGCTTCGGTGGCCCCTGAGGGGCTCAGTCAGAGTGAGGAAGGCAGGGTTTGAGGAGAAGGGGACATTCCGTCTTGAGGGAGGGCTCCCTTTGTTTGTCTACTTTGTTCCAGCCATGGCCCTGGTTCCACGTGGGACTAGGGAGGAACGAGCCTTCAGCTAGAGTTGCCCCCCGTGTTCCTCAGAGCCAGGGTGTCCCCGCTGATGCCACCTTCTTCCTTTCGGCTGTGCTTAAGCCCTGTTACAAAGAGGCAATTTGGCCCCTGCCTCCCTATGCAAAAAATTAACTGGATGATGAAGATATGGCAGCCTAGGTGGTGGACACTTGGCTTTGGCCACAGTGCTCTCGACTGGCACTCAGGGGCTGTGATCAGACACCACGGACCTGGAGGAGGGCCTTCAGCTTCCTTTGGGGTGTCTCAGATCCCGATGGGGTCCCTGAGAGATGGCCCAAGTCCTGACACTGCGTTGGCTGCGTTTGGGAGACCCTGTGTCCCTATCTCTGGCTCTTTCTCTGACTCTTCGATAACCATGGGCAAGTTCCTCTCTTTCTCTGTGCCTCATTCTCCTTTTCCTTTCGAGGGGACACAAAAGACAGTGCATCTCCATGGCCACCTCTTGTACCTCCCCCAGATGTGATGAGGGTTGACACTATCCACCCCAAAAATTCATGATCCATCCTGAGAACTCCTTGGGGTTTACGGACAGGGGTGATGGGAGAAACAGACCTGGAAGTTCCAAGGGACACCACACAATGTGTCTTTCTGCACCACCCCCCAATTTTTCTTGAACCCCAAAGGAAGCAGAGAGATGGGCGGACAGAAGAAAGGAGATGGGGGAACATCCACCAAACTTCAACCCCAGCCCAGTTTTCTTCACTCATGAGTGGAAAACCCGGCCCAGCTGGAATTCTGTTCCCTTCCGTTGCCCCTCCCCCTCCCTTATTTGCACTGTCCTCAGTCTTCCCCTCCCTTCCCCCCTCCCTCAGTCTTAATGCCCTCATATCAGTAAGAGAAGACTAAGGAGGACAGGATATTTGTCCCATCCATAAAGAAATTCTGTAAGGTTAAGAAAATCTGAGTCTGCATTGCTACTACAAAGGGTACATCCAGCACCAATGGGCAAAAATGACCGAGAGGCAGATTTTGGCTTGAGGTAGAACCTTCTAGCACAACCAGAGCTGTGAGGCGGAGGTATGCCTCTTCTGAACACCTGCAGGCACAGATGGGGGATGTGGCCGGCTTCCTGTGGGAGGGTTACTCAAGGAGCTTCCTCAGACTGAGGCCTCTTCCAGCACCAATACTCTGGTGTTCTAGAAAATCTTTACTGAGTGCCTGCTCAGTGCTGGGAGAGAGGACAATATCCCTGCCTTAAGGAGCTTACCCTTTAGCTTAGGAGCCAAGACGCACATAATAGCACAAAAATGGTGACTGGCTGATGCAGGGTTAAAGGCGATGAGCATTAACTTGTCCAGTTCCATGGTTCCAGGGTGGGAATTGTGTCTCTGGAGGGGAGACATGGCTGGGGAACCCATGGTGTAGAAAGTGCTTCCGAGTCAGGATTTTGGGGAGCTACTAGTTACCAGTAGCTGCAAGAAGTGGGGACTTCTCCCCGGCCTGCTGTGACCTGGGGGTAGCCAGGGTGGTCTAGGGAAAGTCACTTCCCTCCCAGGCTGGGGCTCTTGTGCTCTCTGACGCTGGGTCAGAAGGCTAGCAAGAGAAGGGAGTGGGTGCGGAGCCAGATGGCACCAGACCTGGGGTGTGGGTTCTGGTCTCGGCTCTTCCATGACAAAGAATGCTATGCTGCTGGGCCTCAGTTTCCCCAGCTGTAATGCAAGGAGGTTGGATTGGATGCTTGCTCAATTTTCTTCCAACACACATTCTCTGATCCTCTCTGACATCGACACATCTTTCAAGTCGTAGGGCCGCGCGCCTTCCGAGCTATTGCAGGTGGCTTCCGGCGGGCACCAATATCTGTCTCCGAGGCTGGGAGCCGGACTCAGTCCTTTCCTCCTCCCTGTTCTGGGCAGGCTCTGAGGGCCCCAGGCTAATGCTAGGCACTGACTGGGGTGGGGATCACCCAGTGGGGAGAGGTCAGCCACCGACTTTGGGGGGTGGATCCTGAAGCTCCTCTCCCCCCCTCCCCATCTCTCTGGGGCCCTTGCACCTTGTAGGTGGGCACAGAAGGGACCGCAGACTCAGGTTCCTGCCAGCTCTAGCCTCCTTAGCTGGACATCTCTCTGGGTGAGAACACGGGAGAGGGGTCTGTGCTTCTGTGCCCTCGAAGCCACCTCTCTCTTGTCGGGGAGACTGGGAAGATGACCAAGAGGCAGGCGTGGGCCTCAGCATCTTGTACCCACCACCTCTGGGAGGGGAGACCCCCAGTCGTCCTCCTACTGCTCAACTCAAGGGACTCAGACCCTTTCTTGACTGAGACGCATGAGTGCCTTCTGGGGCAAGAGCCACCCCAGGATTCAAGTTGGGCCTCCCAGGGTCGCCAAGGACGCCAATCCACGAACCCAACGCCACAGGCGACTGGCGCGGGCAGAGGCCCAGCGCAGGGCTCCCCCACCTGCCGGGACCCCTGGGGCCCAGCAGCCGTGATGGGACTCAAGCTCCTTTCCTGCAAATGTTCCCAGCCTCCCTGCAAGTATTCTCAACTCTTTACGCCTAATGAACAAGCACAGTTTTTTCAATGGTGAAGACAAAGCACCAGATCTTTCTTCTTTTTTTCCCCCCCAAAGAAATCCCCCCCAAGCCCCCCTGCCCCCCCGCCGCCTGCTGGCGGGACAAAGACTCCCCGTGTGGGGCTGTAGCAACGTCTGTCAGGTCCCCCTGTCGTGTTTCATCTCCTGCGCGTAGAGCAAATGCTAGAGCGATTTCAGCTGATAGAAAAACAAAAATGAAAAAAAAAAAAACACAAAAAACAAAAAACATGGCACGTTGCTAGTTTACAGGGTTTTGTGAGTTTAAATGCCTTATATTTAACAATCATAATTTATGACTAACTTGTAGATATCGTGGGTTCTTATTTAATTATTTTTATAGTTGTTTTGCATTTTTAATTATAATTTATTTATTTAGAAAGGATACTAATTTTTTTTATTACTCCTATTACCTCATTTTGGCGTTGTTTCTGGGAGTGGAATGCTTTGCATGCATTGGTACGATGACAAACAACTATGAATACAAAAAAAAAAAATTTAAATAAAATTCCGCGAACTTTATTTCGTCCAAACTATCAGGGTGTGTGATTGCAAGCTGTCCTACTGTGGTGCTGGCCTCTTTGGATACATTCCATACGAAATGCAAACCTTTGATTCTGTATGCTGTGATCTAGTGAAAAACTCCAATATAGTGACTGTATTTAGCACATATATAAATATAATTTGCACTCGTCAGCAGACTGGGCTAATCCTTTCACTTGCTACCCCGACCCCCCCAATCCCTCCATCATTAACCTGTTTCTCTTTCTTCTCTTATCCTTCCCGCAACCTCAGCCCACCCTGCCTCCATTCTCCCAGCAAGGCCTGGGGTCACTCTCTCCACCTGGGTTCCAGATGGCTCTGGTTCTAGAACTGGGCCCCTCGGACACTCCCCGCAGAAGCATCTGAAAGCCAAAAAGCCAGATTTATTAGAAAGAGCCCAGGACGGGGGGGTTCAGGAGGCTCGGGTTCTCAGACTAGCTCTATTGCAGACTTCGCTGTGACCTTGAGCAAGTCATTTGGCCTCTCTGAGTCTCAGTGTTTTGGGCAGCGCCGAGGGAAGGGAAGGGTGTCTAGGGTCCCTTGGACCCAGAGAGACAATGACACAGAAGGAGGGGGGAGGACACCGTGCTGGGCTGTCTCACCCTCTCAGGAGAGAAGGAAGAGGAGGAGAAGGGACAGAGAGGCAGAGAGACGGAGGGCATGGTGTGGGGGATGGGGAGAGGGACAGGGGGACACCTCCTGGATCAGGACATGCTCTTTCACAAGCCTCGGTGGGTCTTTCTTGGCAGAACAAGATGAAATCCCTTATGTTGTTAGTTGTGGGGATGGGATAGACAGAATGTCAGCCCCAAAATATGGTGTTTGGGATTGCCACGCCAACCTGTCCTTTCTTGGAGCCGTTGTTGTTGGGCAGAGCCCTGGGACACAGATCTGGGACTCTGAGTCGCTCCTCCCAGGGTCTCCTCCTCCTCTGCCCTCTGCCATTGCTCCTTGGTGGCTGAGGAGGGGAGGGGCTGCTGTGGCAGGGCCCTCCGGACTCACAGCCCCTGAGAAGGAATGCTGGGGGAGGGTTTGGGGAAGTGGTGGCCTCCGCTGGCAATGCCCTGAGCCCAGATGTCTTTGAGCCAAAAGAGAGAGAGGGGAGGCCCCCGCCCCTAGGAGAGGCCTCTGGGCCCACTGTGACCCTGGCCAGGAGAAGGAGGACCACGCCTGCGCCCTCCGCGTGTTTGTCTCCTCCCTCCTGTCCTCCTTCCCTTCCTTTCCCGCTCATCCTTCCCTCTCGCCTCCGGACATCACTGCCTTTGCCTGGTGGAGAAGTCCATCCTCCACATGAGGTCCCTGGGATGGTGCTGACGGGGGAGGAGGCGGAGGCCCAGACTCGCCACGCTGCCGGCCCAGGCTTGCAGGAAGCGGCCGGGCCTTGTAGGGTCCCTAAGCCCCAACTTGGCTCCAGCTGGACCCTGGGTCCTTTCCCCGGGCTTCCTGCCTGCTGCCTGCCTAGCTTCCCCTTCTGCCTCTGCCCTGGAGCCCTGTTCTCCTGCTTTCCTTGGAGATGGCCTATGGGGTCGCCCACCAGGGCCCACGACCACCATGCCTCCGGGCCTGGCAGATACTGCCCCCTTGGCAGGGCTCCCGGACGGACATGCCTTATGCTGCTCTGCGGGGTCAGAGTGGGAAGGGGCCCTTCGCCCTGGCCGGCCTGCGCCCCCTCCTCTCCTCCCCCGCCCTTCTTCCCCTTCCCAAGCCCGGCCTGGCCTGGACCAGCCACACCAGGCCCCTCCGGGGTAATTCAGTTGCCCCTGGTAAGTGAAAGGATTATCCTCAGTGTTGATTGTCCTTTTTTGTAACCCTCCTGCTGTTCTGTTCTGTTGTGCTGTGCAACATTTTGCTACATAGACTATTTTATAGCAGAAAGCTAGAAGAATATTTATTATGAATATTAAAGCAATAGTGCATCAATGAAAAGGCGGAGACATTAGGAATTGTGTAAATGCTTACATTCACTTTTGGTGGATTTTTTGTACTTTATTTATAACTAATAAAAATGAACTGCATTGCTAACTACACCTCACTTGTGCAGGGTGCTTATTTGTCTGAGTCCCCAGGACGCACCTGGGGAAAGCCTCTCCAGACCTGTCTTTGCCTGAGAAATGAGGGAATATCATCGTTCACCTTTTCCCATTCGTTTTCCTTGCTGTCTGTCTCTGCTCACCTGTTTCCCTCCACCTCCCCCCTCGCCCTCCCCCTGCCCCTCTCCTCCGCATCTGCTGCCACACTCCACCCAAGCTTTCCTCCTTCCACTTCCTCCTCTCCCTCCTCCTCCTCCTCTCTTTCTCTTTCCCCCACCCTCTCTCTTATCTAGCATCCTTTTTTTTTTTTTTTAACCTCTTAATCTCTCAAAAAATCTGTTCAATGCCGGGGATCTAATTAACCTGTTTCCTAAACTTTAGTTTATGAATCTTAAAGGGGAAAGTTCTCATTTTTTATCAATTTTCAAATGTAATCTCTTGCATTTGGAACTCATACCTGTACCCTAGCCCTAGCCCTAGCCCTAGCCCTAGCCCTAGCCCTAACCCTAGCCCTAGCCCTAACCCTAGCCCTAACCCTAGCCCTAGCCCTAGCCCTAGCCCTACCAGCTTCGCGGTAAGGGAGAAGGAGCCTGCTCTCCAGCAGTGGACCTGGATTTCTTATTTCTTTGTAAGAGCCCAGGATACCTTGTGCCATCATCTCAAGTCCTTCCCAATACGGGGATTAGTGACCTGAAAGGTGACTTTCTTTCATCACCTGAGAACAGAACCCGTATTAATAAGCCTTTTCTTTTAACTAAGAGACTCCACTTTTTGGAGCAGTTTTGGGTTACAGACCAATGAGCAGAAAGCACAGAGGGTTCCCACACTCTCTTGCCTGGGGGGGGGCCTCCTGTTACTAACACCTCTCCTTCGTGGGTTATGTTTGTTACAACCCATGAGCCAATCGGAGACATTATTATTCATTAAAATCCCTAGTTTACAGGAGGTTAATGAAGGTTCAAATCCCTTGTCCTTGCGCAAGTGAGATGATTCAAAATGCTGTCTGTAGCCTTCCATGTAGTTCCTTCTGTGTCTCTGGATCCAAGAACCAGGGCTCTGTCGTGCTGGCTCCCCCGACTCACCAGAAATGGGGGAGGGGACAGGGCAGGGACAGTACCCTTCCCTGCTCTTGGGCACCCTAAAAATGGGGATGGCAGCCTCGGCTCCTTCCAGCTTTTGAATTCCTCAGGTTTCTACTTACAGACCCTGCATCCCTGCATTATCCCGCCTTAGTTTCCCGTTTATCCCTGCGGTGGCGGTGACCCGGGGAGGACAGGCTCCGGCTAGCTTTGGGCTGGGGGGAGAGGGCGGGGACACTAGTTCTCCATGGATGTCGTGGGGCCCCGCAATAATGGGTCGATGCACACCCTTCCTAATCGCCCCGCCTCTCTTCCACCCACCTTGCTGAGACCAAGTCTAGGAGGAAAGAGAGTTCTCAGAGAGCGAGGCTCACACTCTGCACAGGCCCGTGCTTCCCAGTCACCGCCAAGGTCCCCGGAGATGGTAAGTTAAGGAAGAAGAGTCTCTGTATTAACCCATTTTCTCCAGAGAGACAGAGCAGTAGTAGGACGTGTATCCAGACGGAGACTCATCAAGAAGAACTGTCTTGTGTGACCGTGACCGTGGAGGCTGAGCGGTGGCACCTGCTGCCCGCCGGCAGGAGGCCGAGGCAAGCCGCAGATGACTCTGAGTTGAAGCCTGCGCACCAGCAGAGCCGTCGGCGAGAACGAGAACCCCAGTCCTGGGCTGGAGATCCAGGGCCAGCTCAAGCAGGTGGGCAGGAAATGGACAGAGGCTCCCTTTCTCTGCTCTTTGTTCCACCCAGGGCCTTCTACTTTGAGTCAAAGACTAATCTTATGCGGAAACCCTTCGGGGTACATCCCCCAGTGACATTTCCTCTGGGGACCCCCGTGGCCAGCCCAAGGACCCATCCTGTTAGCCTCCCCGCCCCCACCCATCTCCCAGCCAGGTCTCTCCTCCCTCTACCCCCTGCGGGGCAGCAAACCCCAAGCACCGGCCAGGAGACCTCTCCCTCCGGGCCTCCCTCCCGCTTCTCCCCAGCCCGCCTGCGCCCTGGGGGAGTTCCCCCAGCAACATCCCCACTTGCCCTAAGAGCAGCCTTTAGCCCAGCAAGTAACACAGCTTCCCCACCCTTGCCGCCTTCTGTCTCAGAACCTCCCGGTGCCCCTGCCCAGGCAGCTGTTCTTTCATCTCCTTCCTGTACCCAGCTTGCATCCCGCGTTTGTTTCTTTTGAGCAAAGCCCTGTCCTTGGGTTTTCTGAGCCACCTGTTAGCTGTGTGACGTTGGGCAAATTAGTTAAACTCTCTGTGCTTCAGTTTCTTCATCTATAAAACGGGGTCATGTTAGCACCTGCCCCACACGTCTTTACGAGGATTTAATGAGCTGGTCTATGTAAAGTACTTGCCATGTCTGCTATAAATACTAGCTGTGATGCTGATGCTTTAAAGAAAATCCTTGCCTTCCATAGTCTTTCTCCTTGGTCCTCTTGTTCTCCACTCCCTCTCCATTTCCTAGAGAGTTTTCCAGGACCCGGCAAGGTCTACTCTTCCCCTCGGGCCACCCCAGCCATGGTCAGCTACCATGGCCATGGTCAACCACCAAAGGTCTCTGCCCTGTCCCCCAACCTGTTCCTGGTGAGTGGTGGAGCCAGCAGGACAGAGCCCTGGTTCTTGGATCAAGAGACACCGATGGAACGATGTGGAAGGCTTCAGACAGCAAGTTGGATCATCTCGTTTGCACAACGACGAGGCATTCAATAGGAGAGCTGGTAACTGAGACCTTAAAACCAGACTTTGGGAATCTCACCGCTCTGTAACCAGCTTTCCTCATTCAGTTGGAGAGTCTAGAAGAAAACCACCCTGAGGTCTCTAGGCCAGAAGCACCAAACTCCTCTTCCCTCCTGCTCAGAAGGAATATTACCTTCCTCACCAGCCAGGGGCCCCTACCCAAACTTCCCCTGTTAAATTTAGGGTGAAAGGCTCTTTCCTCCCTTCCTTTCCGGGCCTATCTCATAGGTGCTCTTTACCCCCTTTGTCCAAAGCTGAGAATCCCCTTCCTGCAATCCGACCCCCTTACCTTGCCCTCGAGGGACATTTGGGCACCTGCCAGTGCTTGATGCTTGGGGCCGTGCTCTGCCATGGGGCTGGGACAGAAGGGGGTACCCGTTTGGGGTGCCCACACAGCACGAGGGGTCCTCAGGACGTGGGGCACCCACAAAACTTCTGACCTCATCTAGTTGGACCCCACATAATCAGAATCCAGAAAGCATGTAACTGAGCTGGGCTGAGTTTACTTTTATCAAAATCTTGGAAGAAAAGGGCTGTTCAGTCAAAGAGCTGAGGAAATAAAATTGGAAGGTTTATGTTTAACCTACTTTAGAGCAGAAGTGTTTTTCAGGCTTTGGTGCAACAGTTTGTATGTAAATAGCTTGTGCTAACTGCAAATGAGTCTTATCTTTTCTTTGATGTGGACCCCCCAGGGATATTTATTTGGCAATACTTTATTTGCAGTTACTCAAAAGCAATACAATTAAGGTTCTCTCCAAATATTCTTTCAAGTAGGCTTGTCTCTAAAGCAGGAGAGGAAAGATGGAGAGGATAGGCAATCTTGTCCCTCAAGAAGCCATCCTTATAAGGAAGAAGTTCCGAACTGGGGAAGCTGTCGGTGTTGGGGGAGGTTCTGGGGAGGGAATGAGTAGCTCCGGTGGACCCGAAATGGAAGGGAGGTTCTGGGGGAGGCAGAGACCGGACTTTCCTTTGTTTCCTTCTCCCTGAGCCCCAGTGAGGAGCTCTGTCTTGGCTGGAGGAGGGATGGTGCCAAACATCACCCAATTGCCCAGCAATGACCTGGGGCGCTGTTGGCAGCAGGGCTTTGGGTGAACCGGGTTCAGGAAGGACCGTTCCAGGAGGAAGGGTCTGTTCACCCTCGCCCTGGCTGGTGGCTGGGTCTCAGCTTCGGAACAGACTGCTGGTGTAGGGAGCCACTGCCTGCTGTAGGGAGAGTACTTTGCGGCTTGGGGCCAGGACTAGGGGCGGCGAGGGAAGTTCGGTGGGAGCTGTATTTAAGGGGCCTCACTCTTAGCTGTGGTCTCTCCTTTGCAGGAGCCTGAAGTTGAGCGCGCCCTTAAATGTCGCACCCTGGCCTTCTTGCCGGCTTCACCCTCATCCCAACCTTGCCTTCCGCCCTCTAAGAGGGGGTGATTGCCTACAAGGAAGAGACAGGACTCAAAAAGCAGAGCGTCCTGTGCATGTCCCTCCTTCTTTCCTCAGGGTGGAGAGCAGTGGCCGGCGAGGACAGAGAACCGTCCTCCCCAGCCACCTCGGAGATCCTGCCCCCGACCTCTGCCTGCAGTCTCAGCACTAAGTGGTGAAGGCCTGTGGAACCCCAAGTGACAGGACTAGCTGAGGGTCCCAACCATCCCTTGGGTGAGGGGTGCCCAAAGAGCAGGGCTGTGGACACAGCACCTGACAGGTGTTGGATCCTGCAGGCCCCCAGGCTCCCCTGCCTAGGCCCCTCCCCACTGCCACACCCCCTCCCTCCTCTCTCCCTCCACCACCTGCACAGAAGGCCTAGTTCAAGCCCAGCGGTGCCCCCAATGGCCCCAGGCTGAGTCAGAGGCTCACTGAAGTACTAAGTTCCCGTGCACATGAAGCAGGGAGGGGGGCGTCTAGCATGGGGGTTGGTGATGTGGTGGAGGGGTAGGCAGGTGACAGGAGACCTCAAGCAGACAGAAGGGAGGGACTGTGTATGGGGGCATTGTTGGAAGGTCACCTGCTGCTCGTGGAGCTGTGGGCCACCTGCCCGCCATGGGGATGGCCCCGGGCCCGAGAACTTGGGGAGCCAGGCTGGGGGGAAGTGCGCTTGAATGAGCCAAAGGTGTGACCATTGTTTATGGGGTCTTCACAGCCGTAGTTCCATTAGGTCTTAGGTCTTGATGTGCGTCCTTTGTGAGGAGAGCAGAGGAGGCAGTGCAAGTCAGGGACAGAAAGAAGATGGACTAAGGTCATGGGGTGTGTCAAACCAGGCCTGCCCTATCCGGGTAACATTGGGCTGACATTGGGCCCCTGAGCAGCGTGACGGCAGCGTAGGCTCTCCCTGTCCCAGCTTTGATGGGAGGCACAAGACAGCAGATGCCACATTCCACGGTGAGGGCACGCACGGCTTGCCCGACAGCGGGCGGAAAACTGTTTTCAACTTTGAACTCACCATCTTTCTCCAGCTTTAGACAGAACAGAGAGGCTGAGAAGGAGGCCGTGAAGGACCCTCAGAAATGGCTGTTGGTGTGGGAGCACTCCCTTCCTTCTGGCTGCCTCTTACCCAATCCTGGGGACCGGGACTTCAACAGGGCTGCCTAGAGAGGGAAGGGGTACACCTCATTTGAAGATAGAATGTCCCACCCCATCTACAGAGACCCAGGGAAGAGGGGTGGCCGGGGTGGCCTGGCTGGCTGCTGATGACAGAGACGTGTGGCTTGAATGCCCAGCGTTCGTCAGAGCAAAGGATGCCCAAGGACCTCCTCTACAGGTGTCTTAGTTCCTAAAAAGGAGATAGATTGGAGGGCTGAAGGGATGGAGAAGAACTCCCACAGGCATCCTGCCTCTCTTTCCTTCCCCAAGGGATGGGAACTTGGGGTCAGCAAGAGGGGGAGGGGGAGGGGAGGGACAGTGCACGGTGGGGAGAGGGGAGGGACTGCGTCCCGTACCCACAGCGGTGCACACACGCATGAACACACACGCGTGCACGCCTCCTTCCCTTCTGGTCCCCCTGTGAGAGGACTGAGCTGCGGGATGAGATCCGACGCATTCTAAGTATGACTTTGGCCCTTATCTAGGAGCCGGACATTTCAATGGCAGAACGGTGGTGGGCTTTGGGACTTAAAGTGGTGGTTGCACTTTTTATGACCTACGAGAGTTCAGAAGAGCTTTGAGGCTTGGTGAAGGGGACAGGGACGGTGGTGGGGAGGTGGAGGAGGAGGGTGGAGAGAGCCAGTTCCACAAAAAGCTGTTTCATGATTACTTCTCCCCTACTCCCACCCCAGCCCCCATGAGTCCTGCTCCCTTGTTCGACATGCCGGACACACTCCCCCTTCAGTGCCGGCACTGAATCCAAACGGCCACAGATGAACGCATTTCGTCCCCCCGGTGACCTGTGTGGTGGTAGTTCAGCCTGAGTGCACCAGTGACCAGGCTTTTCCAGGCCCTGCCCCTCTCCCTTCCATTTCTCTTCAGTTCTCTGGGTCTCACCTGTGGCACCCGGCAAGGCTTCTCCTTAAATGGTGGAAAGGATCATGTACATTTTCTCAGGCTCATAAATCCCCCCGGGGCTAAAGCACTTCCTCCCGATGTTTTTCTCCATTTGCCACTGGATTTATTGGAACTGGGGGAAAGGATGCATTTCTTAGTGAGCAGACGCCAAGATGACTTCTTTGTAGGGTGTGGTTGGTAATAATTTAATTAGCCCAGCTTTTTTGGGAAAAACACGTTAATTAGTTTTCGCTTAAAATACACCATCTCGATGGCCTCTTCTTCCCCACTTCTCTCCCCTGGGTGAAGCCCCAATTTCCCATCCACACTTGGCAGCAAGTCTCAGCCTGGTTTGTTGCTGTTATTGGAAAAGAAAAACACAGAAGGTTATTTCAGTACCACACAGGATTATGACACACGCTGATGGATTCCTGTAGGTCTGGGAGACTGGGGAAGGGCAGGACGCCTCAAGTAGTCACCCACAGTGGCGTCCGGAGAATGTGAAGTTCCAGCCCACCCTTCTGGACCCCAGTCTCACTCCAGGAGGCTTTGAGAAAAGACTGCTGAAACCCAAGGTGGAGGTCAGGAGCATCTTGGTGAAGGAGTGGGCGGGAGGGCCTCCAGCCCCTCAGACGGAAGGGAAGAGGTCTCTCCAGGTGAGCCCGTCTCCCCGCTTCTTGTCCAGCCACCTGCCGCAGTTGAAGATGGTGGCCACGCCAGTGCTGGTGTTGGTGACTTCCACCTTGTCCACCAGCCAGCCCGAGTAGTAGCCGCTGCTGTCATGTTCCACTCGTACCTTGCGCAGCTCGCCCAGCTCCAGCGTCTCCAGGAAGAAGCGGTCGGTGCTGCCGCGCTCGAAGAGGTTACGCATTTTCTGCTTCAGCTCCCGCTTGCCCGTGTCCCCGTTGGCCCCAAAGATGGTCACGAAGACATTGGCATCGGTGCCTGCCCCTGGCTCATAGCCCGTCGTCACGATGACCTCATACTTGACTGGCACCAGGCTCTGGATCTTGCTGGCGAAGCTCTCAGTTGTCTTGGTGACCTCAAATACTTTGAAGTACTTCCTCTTCCTCTTCAGGGGGATGAGGGAGTCACAGTTGAAGAAGTACCTAATGGGGAGGGAGGAGGCTCTGTGGACACCGGCCGAGGCTCCCACCCTCACCCTGGGCCCCGGGTCCATACATGATTCCTTCCCCAGGTGGCAGGATATTGGGGCTGGAGATGTCTGCATTGAAATGCGAGGATGGAGCCTTTCTTATCTTAGAATTCACAGTGAGTGGCTTCTCTATCCTTGTAGTTGCTCCTTGATTCTTTTACCCTGCCCTCTCTATATTCCACGTGTGATCCACCAGCAAATAGCATTGACCCCGTCTTTAAGATAGGTCCAGAATCAGCCACTTGAAAAAGTGTGCGTTGGCTCACTATCTGCTCTGCTGTCCCTCTGGTCCAAGTCACCAGCACCTCCCCCTCAAGACAGATCAGACCCCCAGCTGGTCTCTCTGTTTCCTGCGGTCCATTCTTTGCACAGCAGCCAATTACTCTGCAGACATGTAAGCCCAAGAATGTAATTCCTCTGCTCAGAACCCTCTAATGGCTTTTAGGTTAAGTAAAACCCACCTCCAAGACCCTTTGAGACTAGACCCTCTGCCTGGTGTTTGCCTTTCTGACCCGGCCGCTGGCCTTCTCTAAGCTCACTCCACAGCAGCCAGGCGGTCCCCTTGCTCTTTCAAAGGGACTGATGAATATTTCTACCCAGTTTTGTCACCTTCAGAGACAGCTGTTGGATCCAGAGTGACAGTCCCAGGCAAAGGCAAGTGGAAACGTCCCTGGGGAATGTGTGCTCCCAAATCCCTTGCACTGGGCTGAGTTGAACTATGACTGTGTGTGCATGGTCTGTAGAGTGAAAGGGGTAAGAGAAAGCCCTTATTGAAGAAACCACCATAAGCAGAAGCAAATCTAGGGACAAGAAAAATGGTCTCAGACCAAAAAGTCCCCTCTCTACCCCTACCCTACACAACGCCAATTTTAGCCTCTGGGTAATGGTAGTGAGCCCAATAATTCATCACAAAGGAAGAAGTCAGAGGGCATGGTGGGAAAATGCTGCACTGGGTCGCCCCAGCCCTGCCACCCACCACCCGTGTGACCTTGGACAAGCCAGGCCCCCTACTCCGACCTTGGTTTTCCCCTTGGCAATGCTAGAGGTTTGAACTGAACAACTGCTCTGGTTTCTTCCCACTCCCAACTGCTAGAATTTTAACAGCTTTGGAAATAAGCTCTCCTGGCACTGACTGATGACGTCAGGGAGGTAGCCCTGAGAGGGCGTGCCCAGCGTACAAAATCAGACCCCTCTTAGATCAAAATCCGTAACTGCAAAAAGAGTTGGCTTTCCTGCACGCTTCTTAAATGACAAGCCTTTGCGTTCTTGCATCTCATTAGTTCCCACAACTACCCGGAGCTGTAGGCATCATCCTCCCATTTCACAGAAGGGGAAACTAGGTCTTGGAGGAGAAAAGTCACCACCTAAGGAAAGCCAGAACAGGGCCCGGGACCCAGTCTTCCTAGCCAGCCGAGGAGCCTGCCACTGAAAGACACGGGGAGGAATTCCTTGTTCTGCTTCAAGATCTCTCTTCCTCCGGTTACCACTTGATAAATGCGGATTGTTGTTACATGTCACATTTTCTTAGAGGGGATATAACTTCATTCTTTGTTTAGACATTCTTTAAAAATGTATTTCTTTATGCAAATCCTCACTGATATACATAATTCTATATAAATGCACAGATCATGTGATCACATGCGTGTTTTTCTAAATGCACTCTTTTTCTTCTTTTTGCTTGGCTCTCTCTCCTTTTTCCCTCCTTCCTTTCCACTTCAGCATCCCACCTTTACCTCAGATAACCCATGTAACAGTTGCGGGTGTATCTTGCCAAATTTCCTTCCATTTCACCCAATCCTGCACAGACCCACATAGACACAGACATATGCGGGACGTCAGTGTTCCCTTTACAAAATGGCATCGTATAATATGTGTTTTCCCATATCTTACTTTTCCTGGGAATTGCTCCAAGTCATCTGGTACATATTTAATTCATTATTTTTAATGGCTGAAAAATATTCCCTGGTATAGCTATAAGGAAAAGATTTCTAATAGATATAATTAAGATCACCCAAAAGGTGGGACCCTAGGGCTTTGTGGAGTTAAGATTCTAGATGTGGAAGGACACAATCCAGGCTTTTCCCACTGGAAATGAGGATAGGGTCATCAGAAAGAATAAAGGCAAAAGCAAAGAAAAACAAATGAAAAGAAATTAAATATATTTGAAAAACATGTAAATATGATCACGCTTCTGTGAACAGTGTGTAATTTGAATTTTTATAATGACTTTATTTTTTGAAAAGATTTATTTATTTATTTATTTGAAAGAGAGATACAGAGAATGCACAAGGAGGCAGAGCGGCAGGCAGAGGGAGAGGGAGAAGCAGGCTCCCCACTGAGCAGGGAGCCTAATGTGGGGCTCTATCGCAGGACCCTGGGATCATGACCTGAACCCAAGGAACCCACTCAACCGACTGAGCCACCCAGGTGCCCCATGACTGTAGATTTTATTTATTAGAGAGAGAGAGCACACACGAGCAAGGAGGGGTAGGGACAGATGGAGAGTGAGAAGCAGACCCCATGCTGAGCAGGGAGCCCGACTGGGGACTCAATCCCAGGACCCTGGGACCACAGCCTGAGCTGAAGGCAGACGCTTAACCAACGGAGCCACTCAGGTGCCCCAAAGACTTATTTATTTATTTGAGGTTGGGGAGGAGTTGGGGAGGTAGAGAAACTCAAGTAGACTCCATGCTGAGCTTGGAGCCCAACGTGGGGCTCAATCCCACGACCTTGAAATTATGACCCGAGCAGAAACCAAGAGTCTAACATTCAACAGACTGTGCCACCAGGGCACCCCAATAGGATTCTGTGTTATATATGATATTGGGCTAAAACAATAGTTATTTTTGGTTAAAAAAAAAAAAGAAAGAAAAGAAAAGTCCCTGTGTGGGTCCTCGCACCAAAATCCTGAGGATCTTAGTGGTGAAGGAGGACTGGTTAGAAGGAGGAGTCAGAACTGGAAACGGTTAGAAAGGAAATTTTGAGATTACTGTGTTTATGGGAGATTGAGATTAAACTCTTTTGTAATTCACGGAAGCCCAGCTATTAACGGGACCGCGGACGCAGACACATCGTCCCTCAGGAACCACAGGCTTGTGCCCTGCCCACGCCGGCAGGAGTACGACCTGTGAGAGTGTCCTGAGTTGGGGTCCCTGTCAGCCACCCCCAGCACCAGACGCCAGGGAACATCCAGCTCTCTTCCCAGAAGGGGACAGCGAGCACAGGGAGGTGATGGGAAACTGCCTGTGGCCAAACAGCCGACCAGATGACAGCCCTAGTGTCGGGGTCTGGGCCCCCTGCACCTCCCTTCCCATTGGGAAGGTCCCCCACCCCATGGACATCCTTCCTACCCCTCCAGCCCTGGTGACATTGTGACAAAAGTCTACAACTCTTGAGAGTGTAGGAATGGCAGTTTCTTTCCACTGGAAGAGAAATCCTGTAACTTGGCTCCCTGGACTGTGGGGTAGGAAGTTCATGGGCTGAGCCCATGTTCTTCCCTTCCTTCTGAGACTGGAAGGTGCTGGGTGGCGCTGAGATTTTGGGCTCCCTCTCTCACAGCCAACATTGTTGGTTTAAATCAACAGGGACGATTTCATTTTATTATCGCATTGCATGATATTGTCTTGTCTGGTTTGGTCTGTTTTGGGGGTCTGCAGAGGTGTGGCGTGCGCAGCCATACTCCATGTGGCTGGCGGGATGTACCAGGTGACAGAAGGGGCTCTGACCTGGCCTGGGCTTGCTGGGTGAGTCGGGAACTCGTCTGGGCCTTCCATGTCCCTGTTCTCCAGTACCCATCAGTGCCGCTCCAAGCAACCGCACCCAGAACTCTGGCAGGATTTATTGCACCTGCTGTTTTTTCTCTAAAATAACAATGGCTCACAGTGCAGCCTGAAAGGGACTCAATTATGTCCCAGCTCCAAATTCCTACATTGCAGCCCTAACCCCCAGTGTATGGCATTTGGATGGGATCTGGGAGGTGAGTAGGTTTAGATGAGGTCTAGGATGGGGCCCCTTGAGGGAGTAGTGCCCTTATAAGAAGAGGAAGAGACACCTGCGTTTTCCCTTTCTCTCTCGCTCTTGCTCTCACTCTGTCTGCTGCAATGACACAGCAATCCAGGAAGAGAGACCTCGTCAGGACCCAGCCAGGCTGGTACTCTGACTTCCCATGTCCAGCCTCCCAAATGGTGAGAAACGGGTGTCTGCTCTTGGAGGCACCCAGTCTGTGGTCTTTTGGTGCTGCAGCCTGAGCAGGTTAAGACCGAAGCTTTGAAGTCAGAACACTTTCCTGGCGGATTCCCAAAGGGGAAGCAGCTTGGTCTGAGGGAGCCAATCCCAGGATGTCTGCCTGCTGCAGGGGGTGGTGGGGGACACAGGCACACATGGCTCTGAGAAGCTTGGGCTTCTGGAAGCTGGAGCCTAGAGGCCGAGCCTACACCTGGCTGCTGCTTCTGTCCGCTGCACTCACCGGGAAGGCATGGCCATGGGCAGGTCACCGGGAAGGCATAGCCATGAGCAGGTCACCAGGAAGGCATGGCCACGGGCAGGGTCTGTGCCAGGAGGGGTGGGCCACAGTTCTTGGCGGGGGCCCAGCAAGCAGGCTGGCCCTGTGAGTTGTGCACCTCGCCTGTCACTCACTCCCCAGGCCTAGCCTCCCAGAGGCAAGCACTGCCCCCGGCGGCATCTCTTTCCTCCCCTCCTGGTGCCTCCAACACTGTCCTTCCTGCCTTCGAGGGCCTCTGGGCTCTTTCTGGCATCCAATGTGGTAACTAAGTGGTTTTAATTAGAAAAACTGATGGCTGTGGACTGTTACCCAGGTAACTAAAACCCTTAATCCTCCAGAAACACTCCAGAAGGCCCTGGAGGGTGGGGGTAGGGGGATGCAAAAGCTCCTTATCCAGAGTCCTCAGAGGCAGGTGGGCCATGGGGTGACTCCAGCTGGTCTCTGGTTCCCACTCTGCCCACTGGGAGGTCCAGCTTCAAAGCTGTATTTCTTTGTCCTTGCTCGGGGAGGGGAGTGGCAGGGAAGGGAAGAGCCTGCTGCCTGGCATTGTCTGGCTCACTCCGGGGGTTTTTCCAAGGAAGCATCCCTGGATTAAAAGGCTGGAGCATCCAAGCTCATCTGCTCTAGTCCCTGTCTCTGAGGGTGGGCCTATGGCTCAGAAAGCTCCAGAACAGTATAGCTGCCTCTGCCCTTCCTGCCTTGCAAGTTTCCTGAACAAGGTGGCCTTGAAGGGGACAGCTCCCCGGGGTCTGGTGTCTTGCCTCTGCTCTAGCCCCTGTCCATCCCTGAAGAGTGAGCAGAACTTTGGGGGAGTGGGGGGGAGGTCCATCCCTGCAGAGTGAGCAGCACTTCCGGGGGGGGGGGGAGGGGCAGAGGCACAGTACATACACATTGCCGTACTCCATCTCCGTGATGGTGATGGTCTTGACATGCCAGACCAGCTCTCTCTTGGGGATGAACCGGTCCTCCCTGGCAAGGTGGCCCACGCAGAGGGAGGCAATGTCCCCCAAGAAGATGCTGTCAAACTCAAACGTGTCTGTGGTCCCCCTGAAGGAAACAAAGATAGGCCCGTAAGAGCTGCCCGTATCCACTGAAGGAGGTGAGCATTTATTGAGTGCCTACTGCATGCCAGGCACACTGGTCTGAGGAGCAGGGATGGAATGGCAACCACAGCCCGATGTCAGGCTCACGTTCTTTCAGGGGTTTTGGTCTAGTTTTGGAACAAGACAACCACAGTCATTAAAAACCCCTGCCTGGGGACGCCTGGGTGGCTCAGTGGGTTAAGCCTCTGCCTTCGGCTCAGGTCATGATCTCGGGGTCCTGGGATCGAGTGCCGCATTGGGCTCTCTGCTCAGCAGGGAGCCTGCTTCCTTCTCTCTCTGCCTGCCTCTCTGCCTCCTTGTGATCTTTGTCTGTCAAATGAATAAATAAAATCTTAAAAAAAAAAAAAAAAAAACCCTGCCTGGTCGCAGCACCAGGGGGTGGGACCATCATGAAGCAGATGGAGCCGGGAGAAGGGGGAGGCCCTGGGCCCTGGGTGTTGAGCTGGGGAGAGTGTTGGGGTTCAGAGAGCAGAGCCATGGGAGGATGGGAAGAGGCCCCCAAGGGGAAACTGACTGGGGGCTTCGGGAAGGAGGCACAGGCTTTACTTGCGGGGTAATACTGGCTTGGCTGAAGCTGGGGTTCAGCCGGGGAAGCGGCAAGGGGAGAGGCAGGGTGCGGCCATCTGTGGCAGTCCAGAGTGCCAGTGTAAGGAGCTCAGACTTCGTCCTGATGCACAGGGAGTTCGAATGAGAGCTATAGTGGGTCACAGGCGGGGGAGACTTCTGTAAGCACTTCTGGAGGGAGCGGGGAGGGGAAGGGGGCATCTGGGCGGTTCAGAGGCGGCTCTGGTATGGAGGAGGGGAGATTGTCCCGGAGTGCCTGCCAACCAGGAATGGCGAGAAGAAGTGCCTTTACCCGAAACTCCAGGCTGATTTCCCTACAGAGCATCTCAGAGGCTCTGTCCTCCCTTCCTCCCTCCAAGTAGAACTCATTTCTATGCTGTCTCTCATGATGACTCTCTTGCAATCTCATGGTTGAATGTTCTCTTTTTCCATGAGGCCATGAGCACCTGGTCTGCACGGACTTGGAGGAGGTCTGCAGTGCTCCCCGGTCCTGCTGCCATGAAGTCTCTCTTTAATTAGCTAATTACTAATTTTTGCTGTAGCTTTCTATTAACTTTTAAAAACTGAAATATATTTGACATAAGACTGTATAAACTTAAGGTGTATGTGTTAATTTCATACAGTTTTTATATTACAGCATGACTGCCATTGTAGCGATAATTAGTACCTCTAGTACATTACAGAATTAGTCTTTCTTTTTAATGGTTGACATAATTAAACTCTCATCTAGTAGCCTCTCTTGGAGTGGCAATCCCCTCCTTTCCCTTTTATAAGGGAAACTCCTCGGTCCTGACGAGTTTGCACAGGGCTGGCACACAGTAGGTGATCGGTAAGTGCAGTGTAGGCCCATTTGTATACTTATGGCGCCTACCAAGGGGATTGATTTTGGGGGTCCCTCTCTGACCCACCCCACCCACCATCACTCCGTTGTGGGAACCCCTCTTCTTACTTCCTAAAGGCCCGTTGTCGGGAAGAATTTTCCACGAGGAACTCTTTGGATCGGTTCTTCCGGCCTTCGAGGATGAGCCAGACGTTCTCCCTGGTTTCACCTCCGTTGCCTGTTTCAATGACGATCTCGTAGGCTGCGGTGAAGAAGGTGGGAGAGGGTCAGCTAGGGAAGCACCCCCCCCCCCCCCCCCCCCCGCCCCGTGGCTTCCAGGTCCACCCTCTGATCTTAGACCACAGCCAGGGGGCAGGATGGAGTCTCCGCAAAGAGGTACTACCAGGAGAGTCTGCCCTCCCCTCTCCGCCCCCAACCCGGGCTACTGTTAGAACCTCTTCCAGTTAGAGAACAACAGCTTTGCCCTGCTGGGCGGGAAGCCCCAGCAAGCAGTGGGGGAAGATGAGTTTGGGAGAGGTGCTGGGGCCTGGTTCTCAGGGATGGACAGCCCCCAAGAGGTAAAATGGAGATCATGTGCAGAGAGAAGAGGACAGGGAAGGGTGGGCAGGCCAGACTCCAGGAGAGCTTTGAAGTTTGTACACAAGTGCCAGGTCCTGCCCGGTCTCAGTTCTCACTCCGGTGCCCTCCTCCCCTGCACTGCCCTCGAGCGCGTCAGCATGCACTCAGTGATATTTGTTATGAGGCTGCCAAGCGTCAGGATGCAGCTAGATTCTGGGGGACACTGGAACTGCCTCTACAGCCCCAGACACACACTGACTACCATAGCCCCCAGACGGAGTGTGCTACCCTGGCAACCCTGCAGCAAAGGGCTGAGGGAGCTCAGGGTGAGAGGAAAAATCAGTTGCCCATTAACTCTCCAACACCATCTTCTCGTATTTTCTTCCTTGCTCCCTCCATGCACTCTGCCTCCGTGCTGTCCCTGGAGCCCTGGGCGGTGCCCTTGCTCCCTGCACAGCAGTGCTGCCCCCCAACCCCTTGTTCTCTTCACTCCCACTCACTAGGCTCAGCCTTCACCTTGTCCTTGCTCATGAAGTCTGCCCCAGCCCCTCAAGATTGCAACCCTATGCACCCAGCACTCCTGGCCTGCCTTCAGGGGCTCCACATTTTTCTCTTCTTTTTATGACCTGTTACCTAGGAACATGCTGTGTAGTTTGCTTATGATTTTACCGTTCATTGTACTCCCCATCCCATCTGAATGTAAGCTCCATGAGGGCAGGGGGAGGTCTTTGTTTCACTTACTGATAGATCCCAAGTGCCCAGAACAGTGCCGGGCACACAGGCACTCCATACATATTTGAGCAAATGAATGAATGATCCCGCCACAGGAAGCCTCACGAAGGAGGCAGCATTTGAGCTCGTGCTCAAAGAAGAGTGATGATGACCATTGGCAGAAAATGAAAGGAGGTTCTAGGCGGAGGGAGGAGCACAAGCAAAGACTGAGGAGGTGAGGAGGGCTGGGAGTTCACGTGAGCCAGCAATCCCTCCCCAGGGACCAGGCCAGAGATGGAGATTTCCAGAGTGTCCCTTGTGCATGTGGCTCTTGGAGCAGTAAAGGAATCAGAAGGTTTGGGATTCTGGATGCAAAGGACAGCTGTTTCTGCACCTTTCTCCCAGAGATGTGATATGGACAATGGAGAAAAGGCATGGCTGTGCCTACAGCTCGGTGTAATGTTAGCCCTTCTGCCCTTGTGACTTCTCTCAAGGAGAGCGTCAGCTGTTGAGATGAGGGAAATGAATCTGGACAAACAGGCAGGTAGCCAGTGATAGAGGAGGAAAGCCACAGAGAGCACATAGCTCCTGAAGAAGACGAGGCTCTGTGGGTCCGTACAAATCGCAGCCCAGGGCACTGAGGACCTACGATGGCTGAGCCATTGTCAGCTCCCACTGCCATTCTGCTTTCCTCACAGAGGGTGGGCTGAGTTCTGCAGACCTAACACCTGGGAGTTGCAAGTGAATCCTGGGCTTTGTTGAGGAAATGGTTTGTTGGCCCCTGGGGAGGAGGCAGGAGCGCTAGGAACCTAGAGGCTCACTAGGTGAACTCAAGTCAGAGATTCAAGAACTAATGCGGATGGAGTGCAAATGGGCCATAATCCTTTCCCGTTGGTCCTGAGGGTAAGGAAGCCAAGTAAGGTGTGTCAGCAAGGACATTTAGAAAAATTGGGAACAAATGTTGCCAATGGCATCTGTGGTCTTTTGAGAGGAAGTTTCAGTGAACATAGTCCACCCTGTTCTCTTTCCCGGTATTTCATCAATGGCTCGATAAAAATGTGGAAGGCGTGCCTCTCAAATTTGTGTATATGTGGCTGGGGGGGAGGGGAATGGACAGAGTAGCACCAGGGACCTGAAGGAATGGGGCAGGTGGGAATGGTGAACCCAGGCTAGTGGCGATCAGTGTAAGGCCCCCCTCGAGGCCAGCACACCCACAGCGCAAGCCCGGCTGGAGAGAGGAGCACAGCAGCTCCGGCACGAGTCACCAGCACGAAGGGGGCACCAGCCAAGCCACCATGGGCTCTGGGGGGCATGAGTGGAGTTCAAGTGGCAGGACAGGAGAGGGAAGAGCAACCACCCTTGAAATCTTCCTCTTGGGCATGGCATCTGCGGAGGAAGATGAGCAAGGAATTCAGGCTGTCCTGTCATGTGAGAGGTGCTGAATAAACAGGGGTTGTCCTGAGGCAGGAACCGCAGGGGCACACGATGCTGGGACAGTGGGCGCCTGGAACTCGCTGTTCCAGATCACCTTGCCCATCTCACAATGTCAGGAGGCCTCCTGCTTTGTGGTTCAGATGGCCAGTCAGCTTCTTCCCTTGGGAGACACCGTCTTCTCTTCCGCTGAAAATGTTAAGTACAGAGCTATGGGGTTGGGACTACCAGAGACCAATCTTCCCACAGTGTAGACAAAGAAGCAGAGCTGAGAGGAAGTCGAGACAGAGATGTCCTGAAGTGACTGGTGCCTCTGGAGACAACCGAGTGGAAGCCAGCTCCACCTGAGACTTCCAAGTTCTGGGAAACAACACATTTCCTCTTTGCTGGAGCCTCAAGGTGGGTTCAGGCCCAGACAACCAAGAGTCCTGACCATTCCTGAAATGCTCTGTTTGACTCCACAAGAACGGGAGCTTCGAGAACTTGAGTACGAAGATGGATTTTCTGACAGAGCTGCCTGGTAAAGCAGGGAGTCCTCCGTCCCTGGGGAGCTGTCATCAAGCTGGACTATTTCTGGCCTGGAAACTTGGTAGATAAGGCTCAAAGAGCAGCCCTAGGAGGCATCAAGGGAGGGAGAACAGGAAGGGGAAGGGCTGTAAGAGGGGGGCCCTTCTCCTGCTGGAGGATGTCCCAGTGAGGGAGATCCTTCCAGGGTTGTGTGTGTGTGCGTGCGTGAGTGGGTATGTGTACGTGCGTATGTGTATGTGTGTGCGTGCTTGTGCACACACAAACTTATAATACTACTGCTCAGCCCTTACTCTGGATTAATTGCAACAGAATCTGCGATTGGGACCCAGATGTCATTGTTCTTTAAAAGTTGCCGATGGCTTTCAGCTTTGCAGCATGCTGGAATCATCTGCAGAGGCCGGTGCTTGCAGAGGGCTGGGAGCAGCTCTGGAAGCGCTAACAAGAGTCAGAAGTAAAGGCAGAGAAGAGGGGCTGCGCCAGGTGGAGCAACTGACCCATCTGGAGACCAGCCAAGCCCAGTAAAGACGAGATAGCCTGCAGCAGAGCAGTGAGCCCTGGACTAGGAATCAGGTCACCTGGGTCCTACCAGCTGTGAATGGGCCTTAGATGTGTCGCTTCACCTCTCCGGGTTTTGTTTTCCTTACTGCCGGTATCGAGGTGAGAATTTACACCCAATCCAGCTCAGGGGGTGGGAGTGGAACCGTGAAGGCCTAACGAGAACAGAGGTGTAGAGTGCTTCCCACGTATGAGGCTCTGTTCGCGCACTGTGCGGGTGTTGGTTCTCACAAGCAGGGTACCTGGAAGCGCCCCAAGGCCACAAACACTGAGTGCCACTAGGGCAGGGTCTTGATTTCACCTACTGGTGTGTCCCAGACTTCAGCAGGGGTTGTGGCATTTGGGAGGCGCTTCGTAAACGTCTGCCAAGTGGCTAAATAAAGGTAGCTGAGGACTGGGATGTTTGGCTCCAGCTGTGTCCGAGGCTCTCCCCAGTGTGACCCTCCATCTGAGGACACAGGTATGGTCATCTGTCCCCGTGCCATACCTTGAGGGCACCATGCTGCCATCCGTGGCCTCTAAGGAAAGACAGATATCCAGGACAGCTCCTGGGCTGCCTGCCCCTGCTGTCCCATCTCCCGTCTGTAACATCCTTCCAGAACTAACCCAAGTGCTGCTCCCCTCGGCCATCTCCCTGCTAACCCAACCCCCGAAGGTCTTAGCAGCTGCTTGGCTGGAAATCTTCGAAGGAGACTCGGTGATTATACTCTGAGCCACACTAATCTCTCCTCCCCTGGAAGCCAATAGCCTGGAGGAGCCTCTATGGAAGGGGTTTAAGGCTTCCTATTGCATGAAGGGCTGACGCTTCTCCCTTTAACAAGATATGAGGCTCTAAGAGAAAGGACCGCTGCTTCTCTTTGCTGAGCACTAACTGCACACTTATTGTCCCAAAGCTTGTAGAGCTGCAGAAGGCTACAAACATGAGTGGCCCTGTCCCTGACCTCTGGAAGCTTCTAGCTGTATAGGGACACTAACCATGTGCAAAAGCTGATACAAATAAACTGGAGGTCACAGAGCGGTGTGCACCACTCACGCATCTGTCACGAAGCTGGGCAACCGGTGACTCCTCTGTCAGTGTGGGGTCTAACCTCTGAATCAGGGAGGAATCCTTGCACCATAAACCTGACCATAAACCTGACAACATCCTTTGGATGTTCCCTGGGACATAATGCTCACCATCTCTTGGAGAAGTTAAGGTCACGATTGGGTAGTTTGGATGGTGTGGCCAACATGAATGGGTGGCTTTCTACCAGAGAGCCATGCTTCCCTTCCATGGTATACAGTTTTTCCCCTGGAGGGGCTGTCCAGCCAGGGACTACATTTCCCAGGTGCCCTTGCATCTGGGTAGAACCAAATGATTAGTTCTCACCAACAGAAAGTGAGTCAATTTGTTATGAAAGTAGGGACCCATGCCTTCTCCATGCTCTTTTTCCTTTTGCAAGAACTTTGGGAGCCCTATGTTGAAAGTGGCAGAGACACAGATCAAAAGACCTTGGGTCCCTGAATCACAATGTGGAAGGTCTCCTGCCAATGACCACACTGGACGGTTTATCACATGAGTAGAAATACATTTTGGTTTGTTAAGCCATTGAGATTTGGGGGTTCACCTCTTACTACAGTTAGCATTACCTTAAAAACTGAGGTTAAAAAAATCCTTTCTTTACACTGGGCTCTGCCTTTGGTAAGACCTTGTATCTGCTGAACCCAGACTACAGGCATCTGTAATAAAGGAACATCTCCCTAGTCCTGGGATGGCCATCCACTTGGGGGATCAATTACTTTTCCCTTTAAATATCCCCTGCGGATCTAAGAAAGAGGCTGCAGGAGAGGCTGGCTCCTCCTACACATTCTGTTTCCAGAAGTCTTGATTTGTCAGCTGTTGCCACGGGCCCCAGTTGTATGGAGCCCATGATACAAAAATAAACCAGAGACAGAGCTTCCCACTCAAGTGCCCAGCCCAGCCCTCAGGGCAGGGTGAGCTTGTCCCCTGTGGTTTTCTGGCTACCTAATTAGTGTCTGTGATTGGGGCCAAGATCTGGGACCAATGTCTTGGCTGATCCAAGTTCGCCAAGGAATATTTAGGGTATTTATTTATGTACCTTCCCAAAATTCTTTCCTTCATAGGACCTCTGAGTCCCCTCCAGCTGTAACAGTCTCTACTTCAGATTTACCGACGCCCTTCCCCACCCCCTCCTGAGCCACCTCCCATCTAACACTGAAGACTCAGCCCACGAGTCACACCTGCCCCCCACGTACTGGTCTCCTCCAGCTCATCACGGATCTCATTGTTGGCACAGGCAAAGTCACGGAGCGTCTGCCTGTCTCCCTCACTCCTGGAGAGCCAGCAGTCACACTGGAAGCGGAAGGTCTCATCACGCGAGTTGTCCTTCACGTCAATGTAGCTCAGGTGCCAGCCAGGAAAGATCCCTGTGGAAAAGACTTCGGTGGGGACCAGGAGCTGAACACGCTGTCTCGCTTTCAGCTGTCTGCTGCCCCCTGCCCACTGCCCGTGAGGCCCCACACGAGTTCTCTGTCCTCTCTCGGCCTGGCTTTCTTTGTTGAGGGAATGAGGACATGGGCTAGATGGTCCCTGAGGGCTCCTCTAGCCCAGGGCGGGTAATGCTCTTTGCAAAATCCTTAGTCTGGGGGTCATGAGCCCTTAGAAGATCTGTGTATGGGAATGAAGCAGTCTAGCGGCTGGGAGAAATTGTGCTGTGATTACATGTTTCACCAGGGAGAGAGCTCATAACTTCCACCAGGTTCACAATGGGGGCCACTGACTTCTGGGGAGTTCACACAGCTGAAGGACAAATCCTATTACTTCCTGACTCCAGTATGCACCTGACTCAGGCCGGTTATCCTTCCAGAATTCGTTCTGGCATCACCCCCTCTGGGAAGCCTTCCCTAGTGTCCCCTGATTGCCCAGTAGGCCTGCACCTGCCTTGGCCACACGCTGACCTCCCCGTGTCATCATTGTTTACGTGTCTCTTCCCCTGACCATGAGCTTTTGGGGGACAGGGACCTGGTCTTATTTGTTTTTGTTTCCCTAAAGCCTTGCCTATTGCCGGTCATGTAGTAGCCGCTCCATGAATGTGGGCCGTGTCTGTTATGACGTTGAGGACCTTGGCTGTTCAGCGGTCATAGAAGGGATTTGAGGCTGCTGCTTCTTCAGGGTATATGTTAAACTTGAAAGGTCTCAGCCTAATACTGAACATACAGTTACTTCTGCTGTAACTGGCAGGGCTTCTTTCCGAAGTGCTCCCCCCAAATCACAGCTATCAAGTATAAATCTCTGTATTTGCTGTGGCAGCTATGTCTTATTTGTACCTCACACTGGAGCAGTTACTCTCTGAGAACTCGGAAAACCAAAGCACCCATCACACATGGGGGAATTCCTGTTGTGTGACAGGTTACGAGGTGGTACCGGCTGCTCATTAGCTGTCCACAGGCAACCTCGCAAGGAAGGCACGGATATGCTCAAGTGTCATGTCTTGACCTCCCATGTCACCTGGGCCTGTCCCCACCAAAAAGCCATTCTCTAGGATTGGACACTGCCTCCAGCAACACCTGTAGATACTGCTGCTGGCCTCAAGGATCTTATAAGCACAAAGACACACAAAGATGGACACACACTTCTATCCCTTGGCTTTCCGGGGATGGGGACAGGGGAGTGGATGTGGAGGCTCCCGGGCTGGGCATACACACCAGCAGTCCTAGGATAGCTTAAATCTGGATTAAAGGCTCTTCATATATTTTTTTAAACATAGATCTGTACTGAAGTAAAAACCCAGGAGTCCTGAAATAATTACGTTAAAATTTAAAATACTTCTGTTGAGTTAAACAGTGGTAAGTAATTTTATCGATAAACTTAGAAAAACGCAACAATATTTTTACTTTTCCACATTGGGGCCAGTTCTGACTGTAAGGTTATAAATTGGCTGCTTTCTGAGATGATAACATCATGAAACTGATTCAACCGCTTAATAATCCCTGGTGTGTTCAGTCTGGAAATGATGCACAGGAGACCCGTTGGAGCAGTCCTTACAGACCTCCAGAGTGGAACAGAGAAAGGGAGAGGCAAGTAAAAAGGAAGGCAGAGAAAGAGAAGCCAAATGTTGGTGCCCTTGGAAGGTGTAGGTGTGTGTGTGAAGGAGAGAGCAAGAGAGCGAGTGGGAGAGAGAGATTCTGTTTTCCAGACCTTACCCAAATCAATTACAATAGAGTCTCTGGGGTAGAAGCCAGGCGTCAGTGGTCTTTACAGGTGCCCAGCAATTTCAATGTAGAGCCAAGGCTGAGAACTAGGACCTGCACTGCAGTCACCTGGGCCCCCCATCTTGGAGAGTCTGATTGAGGGGGTTTGTAATGAGGTTCAAGAATTTCCATCTCTAACTAGTTCCTTGGTCATGCTGGTGCTGCAGGTACCAGAGTCACATCTTGAGAATCACTGGCTTAATGATCTCTCCTGACTCCAGGATGACGGTGTTTCAATGGCTTCATGACAAAATAATCAATGGGAATTAATGGGTAATTATAAGTGTGTGACTGTGTGTGTATGGGTGAGTGTTAGTGGAGAGGGATGACGTTAATTGGAGAGGTGGGTCATCGCAAGATCATGTCTGTTGCTGGAACACACTATTCACCCTGCTTCACAGCCCAAGTAGATTTCACTCCTGAATTACTTCTTGGACTCCAGGCAGGGTGGTGACAGTGAGCGGAGGGGAAAGGTGGATTCTGGGCTGGCTTTGACTTTATCCACAGACAATTCAGTGCTCTAATGGAGCAGTGAAAGCCACTGGAGATGGAAGAGAAGGAATGTGTCTGGCCTGGGTTGCCCTGGTGCTTGGTTGCTTCTCTTCCCACCCTTCCTCCCTTTCCCCTGTCCTCTGAAAGCATGGCCTTGTCTCACCCATCTCCAATTCTCTTTTCAAGTAGGAGTTCTTAAAAAACAAACAAAAGCCCTCCTTCCATGATAAATAGCAGGCTAACCCCAACTCCTTTAAGATGAAAGAAACTTGTCTTCAGATCTTTTCTCATTGTTGATTTAGTTGCCTTGTTTTGGATATGTTCAGTGTGATTGAAAGGGACCCTACCACCATGAACTCTACTAAGAACCTATCAGACATGCAGCTGGAAACAAGCAGCTCTGGGGGCTGATATCACGTGGTTGGCTTTTACTGGTGAAGACGAATCCACAGTAACAGCTTGGCTAATGGTGTGGCCAGCACTAGCCTGATGGTGGAGAACCTCCTGGCCCTGTGGAACAACAAGGAGCCATCTGAAAGCCACCATTAGAGAGTCCATTTCTTTACAAAGTCTCCTCTTCTAAAAAATTTATTTGAGAGAGAGAGAGAGAGAGAGAAAAAGGGATAGTGATTATGCAAGAAAGAGCATGAACAGGGGAAGGGGCAAGAGAAAGAGAGGAAAGCAGGCTCCTCACTGAGCAAGGAGCCTGATGCGGGACTTGATGCCAGGACCCTGGGATCATGACCTGAGCTGTAGGCAGATGCTTAACTGACTGAGCCACCCAGGTACCCCAAAGTCCCCTCTTTTAAAGTTTTACTTTTTAAATTTTTTACACAATGATAGTAACTCCCCACTGCTGGACACCTTTGGACTCACAGCCAATCCGTATCAGATCATATCTGCCACATCCTCTTCCATAGTTGTATGGTTTTCCTTTCCATGCACACACCAGAAATCAAATACCCACACACTACCTTGTGGACACATAGTTGTTCTCCAGAATTTCACTTGCATTTTACAGAATTTATAATATTGATGCTGTAGTTCTTATCCTTCTACATATATCATAGTGATCTTTTAAAATCATAGATTAAATTTTGTGGTAAAAAGTTCTTCATGGGGCACCTGGGTGGCTCAGTCAGTTAAGCGTCTGCCTTCAGCTCAGGTCATGATCCCAGAGTCCAAGGATCAAGCCCTGCATTGGGCTCCCTGCTCAGCTGAGAGTCTGCTTGTCCCTCTCCCTCTGCTTCTCCCCCCCAGTAGTTCTCTCTCTCTTGCTCAGTCTTTCCCAAATAAATAGATAAAAATCTTTAAGAAAATAACTAAAATCTTTAAAAAAAGAAATCTTTAGAAAAAAAGGTTTTTCATTTCCCCAGAGTTTTCATCAGAGAAAGCAAGCAAGAAGAATTAGAAAATAAAAACAGTATGTTATAATTTGTTCTGTTATAAAAGCTATGGAGGTAACTGGAATTAAAAGGAAGAATAAATCATTCACCTTTATTTTCTTCTCTGGACAATATTTTCATGGTAATCATGGGAGCATTTTTTTAAACAAAAGAATTACAGTTAATAAGTGGCAAAGAAAGGACAACTAGAAAGGCACCATTTGTAATCCTAATTGATCATCACTGGATGAAGCCATTAGATGAACAGTTATTGGCGGGGGAAGGGTGTCAGGGTAACCAGGCTGACAGTCCCTGGATCCACTATTTGGTGTGAACATCAGGATGAGTAGGATTGCTGTGAGGTAATGGGAAGTACACAGTTGCATTTTAAAGAAAGATGCCAAAGAAAGTTGAACCTGAGTCCAAGCATGCCTTTAGAGCTGACTTCCAAATTGTAGGAAATATGGGGACTCGAGAGGCAAAGACACTACAGTAAGCAGATAAACACTAGAATCTAAACATTCTAGAATGTCCAGAATGTAGACATTCTATAGATCATTGGCCCAAGCCATTCCACAAGCAAATGGCATGACGAAAGAAGTAGGCATGCTCTGCTTTTGAAGAGAATGAAGGGAGACGGCAGCTATACATGGAGTGGAGACCTTATTTGCTTCCAGGTTCAAGCAAACCCAAAAGTACAAAGGCATTTTTTTTTTTACATTAAGGAAATTGGTGTATGGAGTGGAAATCAGATGACACAAGGAAATCATTGTTTAGTGTGATCATGGCATTGTGTTTCACTTAAAAATGTCCATTTTGAAAAGTGAAACATACTAAATATGTTTGGGATGAAATAATATGAAGTAAGGGTTTGATTTTATATAATCTAACAACCAAAAAGAAATTAAGAAAGAAAAAGAAAAAGTGAGAAGGGGAAAGCAGGTATGACAACTCATAATTGTTGGATCTATGTGATGGTGATGTGGAGGATCATTATACCATTTCCCTCACTTTTGTTCATCCTTAAAATTTTTCATGAAAATTACTGGATAAACAAAAAAGATAGAAAGATAGATTCACAGAAAGAGATGACTGCCATGATATTAAGTTAACTAAACATTTGTAACTTATGAGGCATCACAACTTTTTTTGTGGAAGTCTCTCAAACGAAATATTTTTACCCTCATAAATTGCTATGCAAGGGAAGCATAATGTAGCTTGAATATTTTTAAACTAAATATGAAAAAATGTGGCATAGAGAGAGAGAGCTTAAGGACATATTTAGCTGTCTTGGCTTATATTAACATTTAAGCTTCCATCTATGGAGGAGAAAGTTACTATAAAGAGGAAGCTAGGCACAGAACCTGGACTTCCCTGTACCTCTTCTGACCCTACTATCCCAACCACCTGGGTTCACTGAGGATACAGATAGACATCATCCTTTCCCTGCTTTCAGATCCAAAGTCTGGCTGGAGGGGAGGAGGCCCACTTCTCTGCCTACAAAGGAAAGAGGATAACGTCGGTGCCCGGGGTTTCTTTAAGGCGAGGAACAAGGCAATCAGATAGTCTTGAGTTACCCAAGGGACGAACCAGACTGTTTGAAGAGCTTGCCACCTAAACCACAGTAGTAGCAACAAACAGTACAGCCGGACGCGAGGAGCTGTCCACGGTACTGAGCTGCCTCCCTTTTCTTTTGATAGTGAGGAGACAAGATGATTGGCTGTAAAGTTTTTGTATAGAGGAAAAATGAATCAAGAAAAATGAGAAACTCTAGATATGTGCATAGTTGGTGTCGGGGACATGGTAGGAAAACCAGTATTAGTGGACCTAGTCATGAACCTGGGATTCATGGCCAGGACTTAATTTTTGAAAACATTAAGGCACGGGGAAAAACTGATTCCATGGAGATGTAGGTTTCTTGTGACTGCGGCATGAAAAAAAATCAGGACTGAGTCTGAGAGAGTGAAATGTGGCTATAAATAAATTCCATTAAAACTATATTAAGTCCCTACTATAGTACAGGCAGTGTGATAGGCATTACGGAAAGAGCAATGACCAAGACAACAGAGTAGTTAGGAACTAAGCTTGATTTCTAAAATTTGTCTAGAAACACAGGACATTTCTAACTGATGGAAATGTCAAAATGGTGGCAACCAACAGTTTTTAGTTGTCTGCCACCTTGTGGTAGGAGGGTCAACGTGCTGCCAGGGGGATGGTGGAAAGCTGAGGTTTGCTATCCCCACCACCCTGACCTTGAGCAAGAGCTACCTTTGTTGTCATGCCAGACCCTCAGCTTGCAGAGGTGGCCCAGGCTCAGCATGTCAGGGAAGTTGAATGTGTCTGTGTTGTTCCGCTCAAACTTGTTCCAATTGGCTGACTGCTTCAGGGCCAGTGTCCCGCTGTCCCCATTCTCCCCGAAGATGATGATGAACACATTGGCATCGGTGCCTGCTCCTAGAGGGTATACAAAATAAGGGTTCTGGGTGTTAGCCTCTTCAACACACAGTCCACTTGCTCTGGTTCCCACCCTGGCTTTCTTGGAGGAGCCATCAGTGCAGATGGGAAGTTTAATGTTGATGAGGCCAGTGGGGAGGTTGGAAAGAGTTGGTTAGTTTTTTGAGACTTCTGGGTCTCCAATTCTATCTTTCATCTTATCTCTGTGTCTTCTAAATGCTATTGGGCTAAATGGAGTCTGGTTAGCAAGTATGAGTGGTCTAGTGCAAAAACTCATTTATTTCTGGGGAAATACACCCATACTTAAAAGTATGCCATGAAGACTGGTTTTTCAGGTTAGAAATCTAGGCTCCTTCCTGCACAACATGGATTCAGAATGAAATAGGAAAGTTCCTTATTCCCCAGATCTATCCCTGGTTGACAGTCTATACTAGAGCTTTGTATCATTTGCTTAAGCCAAATAGAGGTATTGACCCTAGTTAAAAAGAAAATGTTTCTGAAAGGGGTGACTCTGTGAAGCTTTCCTGAAACATACACCCTATGGTTATCATGGGATTTATCAACTATTTTCTGAGAACACATCATGAGGGGATGTAGGGGTAAAAAACATGTGGGCACTTGGAACTTTTAGCAAGAAGAGTGAAGGCTCCATTGTTAGGAGAAAGGAAGAAGAGAGGTACCAACAAACTTACCTGCTACCTGGGCCCACACTTACTCCAGAGATCTTACCATGAGAGCTTAATTTCTTTGGCTAAATGCTTCTTTGTTGAAAATGTAAACTTTTATGGCCTACAAGCTAACCCCTCACAAGACATTTATACTCAGTGCGAATGAGTTTGTCACATTCCTTGTAACAGGTCCTGGAGAACAGTTTGATATAGAGAAGGGTAAGTGGGAGACATTGTTTCCACGATGGGAGTGTATTCCCACTCAACCTCAGGCCTTTGCACAAACTAGCATTTTTGCTTGGAAGGTCCTTCAGCTGGTGTTCCATCTACCTCAGTGGCTTCTGTTTGTCTTTCTGCACTAGACTTTGGTATCTCTTCTGGGAATACCTCCATGACCCTTGCTCCCCAGCTAGATAAAGAACCCTCTTCTGGGTCCTCCAGCTCCTGTGCAGACCTCTGCCAGAGCTTAGTTCACTGCCATTGTTCCCCTAGAATGTCAGTTTTAGTTCACTGTCATTGCTCCACTAGAATGTCAGACTCATAAGGGCTCAGGGTCATCTCTCCATCCTAAGATTCCAGACCAAACCTGGCACACAGAAGATGGTTTCCAACCATCTGTGTGTCAAGGAACCCAAGGGCATCTGAGATTCACAGCAGCATGAAGACAGAGGGCCTCTGAGTCATGTTCCTGCATAGTTTTCCAAAGTGCTGACCATGGTGCCCAAACTGGTTTTCCCAGACCTCCTTGAGGGAGGAGGAGGAGAGCCAGTTCAGTCACTGGGAAGAAATACTTTGTCTGGACAGAAAGTGACACATGGTGGAAAGGATTTGTGTTTGGAAGGTCAGCCAAAGAAAAGTGAGAGCCTGACCAGAGCCCAGGGCCTGAGCCAGAATTTGAGGAAGGGCAAGTGGACTGGGATGTGGGACTGGGAGATGGGACAGATGCCATGACTCACCCAGGATGTCACTGGTCTTGACTGAGACAGTGTAGGAGGTCCACTCCATCATCTCTTCCCCATCAATGACAGCACACATCTCACACACGAGGGTCTTCTTGCCCTTCCGCTGGGACAGCCAGTCTCCATAGTAGAACATGGTCAGGTCTCCAGTATTCATGCACTTTAGGAGGATCTGGATGAGAGGAGCCAGTGTGGGAACCCTCCCTCACCTCCACCAGCTGTCCACCTGCAAACACAGGTCCCTTTCCCGAACCCCAAGGACCCATGATTCCAGACCCAAGATGAATTCTTCTGATCAGGATTCTCTGGGAAAAAGACCCTGTGTTGTATGTCTTGCACAGGGGCCGAAACCCCTTAGTTTGGGGATTTGGAAATGGGTAATGCATTCAAACCTGTTTTTGAGAGGTGCCTTCATTGTGCACAAGAAATGTTTGTTGAATAAATGACAGAAAAAGGGACCAACCAAACCACTGTCAGCCATAAATACCTCTGGTTGGCCAAGTTGTCCTTGGTGTGGGCACCATATCGTTGGCTCAAGAAAAATCTGCTAATGGCTGTAGAGGGGGAGTGGGAACCTCAGGGGACTCAGGATAGATAGCCTTTGGTGGCTGGGAGATTTGAGGACTGAATCAGAGAGAGCAGAGCCTGAGATGGAAAGAGAGGCAGCTACCTAATGTGTGATCCTAAGGCACCCAAATCTCCCTTCCATCCTGCCCGAAGTGCCCAACATTAGACCCTCTGCTATCCCGGTTGTTGCTGCTTCTCTCTCTATCCTCCCAATTGACCTCCTCCAAGAAGGACGCGCTAAGTCTGTCCACACTATACTGACTGCACATACTGAGCACAAACAACTAAAACTACGTTCTCTGGTTAATTCAAGCCAAAGGGCTCACCGGATCACTAGGTCTGATTCATGTCATAACCCTCTAAAGTGACATTTTCTCTTTAACCAGGTCCACTGAATAACCGAGAAGAGCAGGAAGAAGGGTTGGGCTGTGGCTGGAAGGAAGATATTTACCCTCTCCAGGAACCACTCGGGCCGGCTGCCCAGGCCATCAATTCGGATCCGCATCTTGGTGAACGGAGCAATGTCCAGAATCTCCATGATGAAAGTGTCATTCTGCTCCCGCTCAAATCTGGGGAAGAGAGGAGGGGCGTGATGTAGGACGCTGGCTAGAGTGAGGGGTTAGGCCTGAGAGAGGATGGAAAGGGAGGCTCCCAGCGACGCCCCAGCAGTCTGTCCCTTGCACCCCAGATGTGTCCCTAAAAGACTGGGTTAAGGGAGCTTGGCTGATAGCCATGACCCTGAATCAGTCTCTGGATTCTAATCTCATTCTGCCAGCCACCTAGAGCAGTCCAAGCTTCTCTCTGGGACTTGGTTTCCTCGTCCTTATTCTGGTGGAAATGACACTGGTCCTGCAATCTCACCAAACTGTCAGGAGGACCAAAAGAATGTGACATCAACTTAAAATATAAAAGGAATTCCATATCTGCAAGGCTTCAGATGAGATTCTAGGAGTGACAGGGCTGCCATGAATGGTGGGGCAGCCTGTACACTGCTCAGCTTAGATGGTACCATTTACATTTTTCTGTACACAATCTGCAAAACCAAATGCAGAGGCCTGAGATTGGGTAATGATACCAATAACTATTAAATGGCAGGCACGTAGAGGTAATATTGCTTTTGGTGCTATTACTATTTTTCTGCTAAATGACCTCATCCTCTCAGAAATGCGCTATCTTGCTTTCTTACTGCTCTTCCTACAGGGCTACATGTATAATGCAACCTTCAGTGCTGATTGCTTGACTGATAACTGATTCCAGATAATGCTGCTGATAAGCCTTGGGGGTAATGCAAGTGGCACTGAAGATAGGAAGATAGGATGCCACTAGGCGATTGGGCTTCCTTGTATATAAGACATATGTTTAAAAGCAGAGGCCACAGCCGGAGGGGGTTGGGACTGAAAATGCTGCAAACCAAGAACTAGTCCTTTTCTCAGAGGCAGTGGAAGAGAAGAGGTCTAATCCTTTTTGATAACTTACTCATCTGTATTTTATGATTATTAGCAGCGAAGACATTCTCCCGGAAGTCTGCTCTAAATCCCTCCTGCTCTAATTTAAGCCCTGCCTGTTGTTCTGGTCCTGTGGAAACTACAAAGGCGTGCTCACAAGTCTCCTTGTCGAGCTCGTAACACATACTGGAGATTCTCTCAAATAATCTTTCAACTAGTTGATTCCTTACTAGGTGCATAATTTTGCAGATTTAAGGAATTTTAGAATTCTTTGCTTTGAAAAAAAAAAGAATTCTTTGTGTTTCTCTTGAATTTTCACTCTTTGAATTTAGCCAAGTATTCCCATTTTATGGAGATTTTATGGTGGGGCAGTATAAAAGGGAGAAAGAAATAAGCTTTTCTTCTAGAAGACTAAAGAGTGGATGACTGTGCCCCCTCATCCTTTATTAGAGGCTAGACCCCAGTCCCGCCTGGGTGGACCGCCTCTCCGCAGTGGAAGCCCCACCCGGGCCCTTCATCCCTCCACGACTCACTGGCCGCATGTTTCCAGCTGTCCCACTCCCTCACATACCTCAGCTGACATGTAGGAGGGCTCCACTTTGAGAGGCCACCTGGGGAGAGGCGGTCATCCTCCGATCCAGGTCTGTTTGCCTCTGGCTCAGAAAAGCGGGGCTGCCAAAGTGGTCCAGAGCCTGCCCTGCTCCTCTGCTCAGAGGGGCCTCTACTCAGCAGCAAAAGAGGTAGCGTTGCGGGGTGTGTGTGTGTGTGTGACCTTTGGCTGCCCCTCAGTCCTTTCCTGTTCTGGTTTCCTTCCCTTCCCTGACCCCTACCAAGGGCTGTCCTTGGGAAAGGGCCTAGCACCCACTCACTCACTGGTCTCTGGGACTCAGAACAGCCAGAGAGATAACCAGGGCCCAAGTTTTCATGTGGAAAAGCAGCTATTTGATGGAAGAATTTTAGACATTGCTAAGAAGCTAGGGAAGGTTTGTGGGTAGCCCTGCAAAAGGGCTGGCTGGAAGACAGGGAGAAAAGGTATGGGGTCCAAAGCTGACCTCTCCGGGAAAGCTGCCTAAGCAGTCAGCCTTGGTGCCACTAGAGGCATGGCCGGGGCTCTTGGGAATGGCAGGGGTCAGAGCCTTGGCTATGGCTTCAGGCTAGACCTAGCTCTAACTGCTTCCAGGCTGGACTTTACACCAAGAGCCATCTAGTTCATGCCCTGCCACCTCCAGTGATGGGCCCCCTGTCAGGCTGGGGCAGCCCTTTTTCTCTCTGGATGGCTGGGGCCAACTTTTAATAAGGTTGGTTTACATGGAGCTGAGCCTCCCCTCACGGGTCCCAGCTCTGCCCACCAGAGCTAATGGTTTCACTGTCAACAGTTCGGCCACACCCAGTGCCATGCAACAGTCCCATGCAACTGGCCATCTGACCTCTATTCTCTAGGCCTCCATCAGTGGAATATTAGGCAGCCGTGAAAATGAACAAATCACAGCCATCCTCAGGGGCTCAGAGAAATCTGAAAATCCTAGTGTCAAGGAAAGAAATTAAACATGAAAGAATGCCCACAACTTGTCTCACTTACATAACACTGAAATCAAGACTCAGTGGAAGCTGGTTGTTCAGGGAGGCCAGCGCAGGGTAGGGATAAAAGAATAAAGGAAAGCAAAAATGTATCTACCTTAAAAGCCAAGACAATACTCATGTCTAGGGTGGGGAGGTACAGGGAACTGGTAATGTTCTTGGGCTGGGGGATGGCTCATAGGTTTTGTTCTGTAAGTGTTTACAATTTATGTACATATATATGTTATGCACGTTATACTTGTTATATATATATATACAGATGGCTAGGTACAAATAAATAGAACTATATTCTCTAATTAGCTGGTGCCAAAGAGGTATGAGGTTATTGAATTATATAAATCATAGAAGGACATCTAACCCCACCCATACATAGTTCCTAATAAACATTAAAAAAATTGAATGTCCTTGAAACTGTTGACTATTCCTGATAAGAAAGAGATTTCAGAGCCCTGCTCTGTGGGTCAGAGCCCCTGTGGTAGGCTGACAAACACTTCCTGCTAGGGTGATGCTTAATGCAGTCACAGTGTCTTTCTAAGGAGGAGGCAAAGAGATATTTGACACCGACATGAGGGAGGAGGCGATAGGGAGGATGGAGCAGGAAGAGGCAGCAAGACGCTGGCTTTGAACACTGGAGAGACGTGGCCACAAGCTAAGGAAGGCGGGCAGCCCCTAGAAATTGGGAGAGGCAAGGAATTGGTTCTCCCCCAGAACCTCTGAAAGGGGTGCGACTGGCCTTGATTTCTGCTGAGTGATACTGACTTGAGACTTCTGGCCTGGGGAAATGGGAGAGAATACATCCCTGTGGTTTGAAGCCACTAGATTTGCAGCAAATTTTTATCACACCCCCAAGGGCCATGGATGGAGCACACTGGGATGTGAAGGGTGGTCACCTTGGGACCAGCATAGGGGGTATTCCAAAGATGCGTGAGAAGCAGGATGACCGTCTTAGTGGTGGTGTCCATGTCCACAGGTGCAGACGTGCCTGGGGGGTAAAAGGCGAGCCAACAACCTCTGGCTCCTCAGATCTCTCCTTGGGAACCATTAAGATAAGTGAACACAGCACATGCCCCCATGAGATATCAGGGGGTGACGAGCCGAACCCACCGGCTGCATCCGTATGCACAAGCATCCTGGTTGCGGTGTGAATGTAGACCAAAGGCAAAGAAACCTCAGATTCCAAATATCTGTCATCCCAACATGCCAGGATAAGGCCCTGTGCATGTTCTAATCTCCCAGAGCCCTCGTAAAGCATGGCCTTCCGGCTGAAGACAATGTGTCAGGAGGGCTGACCCAGCAGTAGGAGCTGGGACTTTCCAACTGCCTCCCACGGGTCCCTCAAAGACAGCCTGCCTTCCTCTTCTGTCCCCTGAGACTTGCCTCCAAGCCCGACTGAGGGAAGGACTCAGCACACCCAACAACTACCCTGCCCTTGAGTCCCCAAAGACGGGCTCCTTCCATTCCCAGAGCTTTAATGGGAGTAGTGGGAGTTCCAAGTGATAAAGAGACAAGACTCACGAGCTTATCAAAGCCATGGCCACAGTCACTGGTCCAATAGTTCCCATCTGTCTCCTGAAATGGCGTCTGGAACCCTACTGGGCTCTTCCCTCTGCTGGCATTCCCTTGGGCTCAGTTCCTCATCTTCTTTGCACTGGGGGCTCATGAAAGCCATGTGGCCATTCCGTTGGGCAGACCCACAGAACTCTGACTTCCTTTTGCTTCCAGATCAGGAATCTCTCAGGATACGAGGTCTCTACTGGGCCTGGGAATGATTCCTTACAGGCACTTACTTCCCTTTAAAAAGTCGCATATCTTTGTCTAAAAATAGCATCTATCCCCACCAGATACCAGCTGACTAAAATTCCACCATTAGAGACTCATTCCTTGGTTTGCGCATTACCTTTTGAGGATGCCATCTTTTTGGATGCCACATTCACTCACCAGCATCTCAGTGTGAATTAGTTTACAGAACTGTTTCCCCCAAAGTGGCAAGATAAGAAGTTGGGGGCTTCAGTTGGGGAATGGAGTAAGTGAATAGCTACTGACCTTGACCTCTGGGTCGAACATTTGACAACAGGGCAGTTGGAGCAGGCAAACCATGTATGTAGGCATGGCTCTGCCTCCTGTCTGGTCATGCACCGTCTTTTGGGGGTAAGGATCTCCTTGCACAGCACCAAGCTGTGCATGTGTTGTAAGCCCAGTGAGTCTTACTACCCAAGTCCCTGATCAAGACGCTGACACTGAAATAAAGCGCAGGTCGAACAGAGCCAGTTGCTGATGAAATCAAGCAAAATTTGCCTTGGGTAATGAGGTCTGAGCTTGCAAACTAGAGGTGGTAAGGAACAATAGCTCTCAGCACAAAGTAAGTCTTTATTCAGAAAAACAAAATCCTTACAATAAGGATTGTGATAAGCGCCTCAAATCACCTACAATATGGTTGTATTATAATGTGACTCTCAAGCAAGACTTCCAGAATTTAAGTACTGCCAGAAAGGAGTCTATCTCCTCTACCAGCAACTACTTCTGTATATGTCTGTGAAATAAGGTGTGATGTTGATATGGGATCATCAATTAAAGAAAAAAGAAAACTCAACAGGACTATGGGCTTGGGATGGAGGTTAGGGCCAGAGTATAGAGAGCATGAGACTCCAGACAGACAGCGGCTAAGCCACATGAAACTACAGAGCCAGGCCCCACCACCTCCAGGAAGCCTCCCAGTTGACCAGACCATGGCCTGAGCCCTAGAAGGCCCACAGTAGTCAGGCCTGGGTTGCCCCGCTCTCTCGCTCAACACATCAGGGGCCAGGGATGGCCTGGGGGACAATGGCTGAACACAGAAAACCAGCACAAACCCAGGACTGTCTGAGTCAGGACTTCAGTGAAAGGGCAGACAGTAAAAGCTGTGGGGAGTTCACCTTTATCATCATTACTGATGATGTAAGGGGCAGCAGGACCTCATGCTTAAGGCCACAGACCCCTGGATGCAGCTCCCAGTGCCATGTGACCTTCAACAGCACGACTTCACCTTGCTGTGTCTCAGTTTTTGTTTTTCAAAAAGGGGATGATAGAAATGGTCCTCAGAGAGCCGCAGGGAGAACTGTACCAATGCGCTCAGGGGGCTTAGGGAAATGCCAGGTCCATGGTAAGGTCACTCTGGTGTTCATGCTGCTGCTGTGGCTCCCCAAGTGTTAAGCTGTGTGGGTTCGGGAATCTTCTCCTGGTCATACTCTGTCTTATGTCTGAGACAGTGCCTGCCATATACTATGTGTTCAATTATTTTTTAATATTTAAAAATACTTTTGGCTTTTTATTTGCAATCATTTTAGACTTGTAGGAGAGGAGCAAAAATAGAACCGAGTTTCTGTGTTCTCTTTGCTCAGCTTCCCCTAATGTTAACATCTTACATCATCATGGTACGGGGAACGAAAGCAGGAGATTCACAAGGATACAACGCTATCAACTAATAGACAGACTTCATAATAAACATTTTTAGGTGATGGAGGGCGGGAGGGAAAGACGGAGGGAAGGATGGGTGGAGGGGGGGAGGGAGAGAAGGAAGGAAGGAAAGAAAGCAGGAAGGCAGGCAGGAAGGAGGGAAGGAGCTCGCTGTGGGCTGAGATGATCAAGGCAGGCTTCCTGGAGGAGGTAGATTTGAGCTGGCCCCTGGAAGAGAAAGGCCCTGAGACAGAAGAGAATGGGTGAGAGGCATTCCAGGAGAGAAGAATCTCCTGGATAGAGGTGTGGAGGCTAGAAGGCCCTAAGGTATGAGGGGAGAGGGAGGGAAGCAGCCGATTGAGGCAGGGTGGGACTAGAGGCTGGGGGACTGGATGTGCAGGAGGGCGAGGGGCAGAAGCCCCCTCTAGATACCTCGCCTTCTTTTTGTCCAGCTTCACTTCCTCTGTGCTGCCATTGATGCCGTAGAGGGTCATAAAGATATTGGAGTCTGTACCCCCGCCGACCACATCACCCGTCCACACTGTCATCTCATAGAGCACCTGCCGAGAGAGGGATGCTGTGAGAGCTGCCGACAGGTCTGCCCAGGCCCATGCCAGGCCTGCCATGTGCTATGGGCCAGCAAGCACAGTTCCAGGTCTGTCCCTGTGTTGGGCACAGCCAGTAGACCCTGCGAGCTTCCTTGAGCAGTGACGCTCGAAGAATAGCCACTGCTTCCCTGATTTACTCGTCAGGTTGGGGTTTGGCCCTTTTGCCTGAGGTTTGTTCCAAAGAGAATGTGTTTCCTTCTGTCTGTCTCCACTGGAGGGGGAAGGGACAGCCTGCTCTTCCCTGGACGGTGCCTCACTGGTTCTTTCTCCAGGGGCAGCCTTGTAGCAAGAGGGGCCTCCTTTGCCCATGTTCTGGAATGTCCTCTGGCTTTTTTCTCTGTTCCTTCTTGCCAGGATGCCCATCTCCTCTGAACACAGCTAGCCCTGCCTTCCCCTGAGACTGCAGCATGGCGTTCTCACCTGGTCCCCACTACCCAGAAGCCCTTCAACTCAGAACCCGAGTTATGTGTCACAGCGATCACGTTCCCGATGTTGTGCCTGTTGGGGGCTGGGGGCTAGGTGCCTTTCAAGCAGCATCGAGAATCTTTGCCATGATACCATGAGGGTAGAAGTAGTCTTGGTAGGCCTGGCCCAGAGGCCAAGTTCACTACTTATTTGCCCAGGTAATGAGGGAAGAGCCTCTTGCTTTATCAGGAAAATCCTCTCAAACCTTAACAGGGCATCGTGGTGGCCCGAGGAGCTATTGGGAATGAAGGCAGGAGCCTGGTGCTTTTTTGCTCTTATTCAGACAGGCAGGAAAAATAGAAAGATCAAAATGAGAGCTTTGGTGACCCCATGGAGACTGGCCCCTTAAGGCTAGTGCCTCCAGACTGTCGTGCTCTCTGGGCCCATCTTTCTCTCCTTTACACAGATGTGTCTCTTTTTAGGTAATAGGTTGTTTCCAGAAAGAGACACAGAAATGGGGCTTTTGTAATTCCGCTCTGATAGCTCCTGGGGAGATGGACTGTCCAAAGAACCCTGTGGTTCTTTGCAAAGTGATAAAGCTGTGTTCTTTTATAACGTCAATAATAGGGGCGTGGGTCTGCATTTCCACAGACTAAAGGGCTCAGGGGGAGATACAGCTGTCCTGAGTGGGGTGTGTGTGGGGGGGTGGGCAGCACGCACACAGACACACTCACACCCACATGCACACTGGGAACTGGGTCAGGACAGAGGTCCCTGGATGAACTGTGTGCTCACCCACACCATCCGTCTGGCCGCAGATGGAGATGTCTGGGTAAGGGCGGAGAGTGGATCTATGCTGTAGAAAGTTCTGCTTTCTGGCTCTCGAGCAGGGGAGGGGCAGGCAGGGTGATTTCTTCTTACCTTTGTGGGACACCTTCTGACCTACATCTATAGCCCACTGGTTTAGATTCAGGAACAGAGTTGAGGGCTGGAGCATTCTGTTGAGCCCATAGCTTTTTGGTGGGAAAGACCCTGCAGGGTTATGTGAACCAGGGCCATCTGCGCCACCAACTGGCCACGTATCCTTGGGCCCAGCCCTCAGGCATCCAGCACTGGCTTGTGAGTTCATGCAATTTCATCCCAGATCATGCGGCCAGTTAGAGGTGGCGGACAGGAGCCCAAAGCTCCTGTCCTTCAGAGGTCTCGTGCCAGCAGCTCTCACTGCCCTGTAAGATCCCAAGGCACGTGGTAGCCCACATGCTGTCTTTCTCCACCACTGTCCTTGGGCATGGAGGGAGCCTTTGGCGGAAAATGACTCTGCACACCTATGCAGGGCTTGCAAAGCTCTTCAGGGACTGTTCATGACCTCACTTGCTCTCATCAAGATCTTCTTACATGGAACAGGATAGAAAGTGTTATTTCCATGGACTGCATGAGAAGACCAAGACCCAGAGAAGTTAGGCGATTTGCCCAAGGTCACAAGGCAGCAGACCTAAAGAGACTCGAGTCTCTTGGCTCCTAGCAAAGTGAGTCTGGATGGTGAACCGGGCTTCGGCCCTGCCCCAGGGAGGAGTCTCCTGCTTCCCTCACTTCTGTCTCCCCTTCTGCTCTCCTACCCGACCCTGCATAGCTCTTGCCATGCCATAGGCACACCCAGGCCCCTCTCCATACCTTCTTCCCTATGTTCACCACCATGGCGTCCAGGAGGTCAAAGACGCGGGAGGTGACACCATCGCCTCGGTCTTTGGCAAGCCAGCAGTTGCAGCGCAATGTGTACTTGGTGCCCTGGGTGGGCACGGCCAGACACAGCTCCTCCACCAGCCAGCAGCTCTCGGGGGAGGCCCCATCGTGGCCCAGCTGGGAGAGGACACACCAACAGTCTGGGTAAAACTGGGAAGGAAGCCCTTGCCACTCAGCATCCCCTCCCTGGTTCTGCAACTTCCTCCTCACGGCTTCCTTCCAAAGTGCTCTGTACACAGACCTGGGTCCCCCGCTACCCAGGAGGTGAGGAGGTTTTGCAGATGAAATAGAAATCTCTAATCAGATGATTTTGAATTAATCAAAAGATTATTCTGGGTCGGCCTCACCTAATCAGGCAAGCCCTTTAAGAGAGGGTCTAAATGTCAGAGATGGAAGAAGTCAGAGACATTTGAAGCAGAAAAGATGGTGTCTTATTGGTCTTGACAAAACAAACTGCCATGTTTTGGAGAAGGTCATGTGACATGGGAGGCCTGCAGCCTCTGGGAACTGGCAGCCTCAGTCCTACAACCACAAGGAAATGGATTCTGCCAATGACCAGTGAGCTTGGAAGAGAACCCCCAGCTTCAGATGAGACCATAGCCCTAGCGGCAACTTGATTTCAGCCCAGTGAGACCTTGGGAAGAGGACACAGCTAACTCACATCTGGACTCCTGACCTGGGAAAATGGGAAATAATACATCTATGTGATCTTATGCTAAGTTTGTGATAATCTGTTACACAGCAATGGAAAACGAATACAGCAGACATCTCAGTGGAACACCAAGACCCGGCAGGGCAGTGACTCATTCAGGGTCACCTAGTTGATGGCAAAGGCCAGGGGACCTTTCTCCATGACCTGCCCCAAGCTGGGGCTCCAGGTCATTTGCTCTGGTTGCCCTCCACACCTCCACCTGCTACGTCCTGATCGGCTCCTTCCTTCCCTGGGGGTAGGCACCATCCCAGGACCCAGGGACCAGCACCTCTATTTTCTTGATGATGCCCACATCCAAGCCTGCAACATAGAACTCCTCCACGGAGCCACAGCTGAAGCCCTTCTTCCCCCGGGGGAAGTCCAGCCAGATGCGGTTGCTGCGTTCATCATCCTCCCCAATGAGTAAGATGAAGGCCCGGCTGTCAGTGGCTGCATCCTTGTGCTTCCCGGTGGTGACCGACACATAGTAGGGAATCACTGCAAGAGATTATGGGACCCAAACTCATAATGGGCCAGGTGGACATGGGTGGGCTCATAGACTTGGGAATGACCTTTGGAGAGCACAGATCATAGCTCCGTGCCTCTGAGACAAAGTGTGACAGAGCTTTCCGGACTGGTGAATGATCTATGGTGAGCATCTATTCTCCCGGGAATGAGAGATTGGTATCTCCCAAGTGAAGATCATCCTACAAGAGCATTGTTGCCACTTCTAGAAGCCCTTCTGACCAATGATCTCAGCTGCACTCTCATGTGAGGTAGGGCAAGACCAACAGCTTTTCACCAGGTACAGAAAGCTAGAAAGCTTTCTGTAGTCAACAAAAATAAAGTGGGCAAAAACAAGGTCTCACGGAAAGTAGGAATTGGGGGAAGAAAAATAAAATAGTATTATATGTATAACATGGTAAATGAAAGTTCTAGAAGGTAGCCATTTCCAAAACAGACCAGGATAATCAGTATAAAACCTTGCTGAGGTAGTGCAGCAGAGTTCTAATTGCCCAGCAAGCATCCATTCTTCTTGCAGCTAGGCACGCTCATAAAATATAAGCAGACATTGCTGGGTGAGTTTCTGGGGAAATTTCTGACTCAGCTGGGAGGAGGGCCCTTTTCCCCCTTAACCTTCCAATTTGTTCTGCTTGGAATGTGGATGTGATTGCTGGAGCTCCAGCAGTCATCCTGGAACCATGGGCAACCTTTAGGATGGAAGTCCCTGACTTTATCGAAACCTGCTCTATCAGTCCCAGTTGCCTAGCTTTGAACTTTTATGTGAGAGAAAAGAAAATCCCTTATTTGTTTAAGCCACTATCTTGTCTCAGTCACTTGCACTTACTAACTGATACAAGTTGGAAAGCTTTCTCTGGGATCATCTTCCTCAGTATCTTGGGAGACAGCTCTGGTATAGGTTATAGGTAATATGGTTATAGGTTGTGCAATTTGTATGTCTTTGAAAGTTTCCAAACTAGCCCTTCCCCATGACCTGTCCCAAGCTGGGGCTCCAGATCAGGTGCTCTGTTTGCCCTCCATACCTCTACCCACTATATCCTGATCAGCTGGAATTACCAGCATTGTTTTCTGCACCTGTCCACAGCCTTATTTCATCTTTATAGGAGGCCCTGTTGGCCTTTCACGGTTGATCATAGCACTTAATTCAGGAGAAGCACTTACTTGTGGGTCCTATCATTTAGTCACAGAGTGAGGAGGTAAAATATAAAATGATACACTTCCCCCCAACATGGTCTCCTAGAAGGGAACAGAGTGGCTCATGCTCTATACTTAAGATGGCTGAACAGACAGGCAGTCACTTTAAATGTTGGATAAACAAACACAGAACTGCTTTATCTCAAAAATATGGTTGGAAAAATGAGCTTTTCAGGGCATTACAATATCGTTTTATGGAGGAGGGAAAAATTGAGGCCAAAAGAGTGACTTGTCCAAGGCTACATATATTCTTGTCAGAACCAGAAATGAAACTTAAATGCCCCTAAAACCATCTTAGGCCTTCTTCCACTTCCTCACTACATCACACTATGCCTTAAGTCTGCATGGTTAACATCCTCCACGGGATACTCTACGGACATGCAAGGGGTCCTCACTGCTGCTGTTGACTTCTGTCTTATGAGAACTGTCCCAGGCGCTCAGGGCTGAATCTATATCCGGCAAGTCTGGGTGAGGGCAGAGAGTACCACAATGCCCTCCTGGTGGCGGGTAATGGACTAAGGGCATCATTCCCCTAACTTCTCTTAGTCTTTGTTCCCCCTTTTGCTACAGGGCTGATCGTGGCCCTTTCAGGTTGTTGTGGGGTGGAAACAGGCAATCTGGGGGAATTTTAAAGCATTAGATAGAAGTCAGAGGACAGTGGGGCAAATGCATGGCCTGCCCAAGAAAAGCTTAACCATGTGTCCAGGTGCCTGCCCTTCCTCCACCAAGCTCCCTGCTTGGCTTACCCGGGCCCTCCTGCACGTAGTCCACCATGGGCCCCGTCACTGTGGCGATGTCGACGTCGGCCATCTTGGAGCTCAGGGCGATCTCCCAGAAGTCCGCGGGGCTGCTGCAGTTGCTGCTTCGGTCCCCTGTGTACTCCTGCCCAGAAGACCGGAGTCCCACTACAGCTCTGGTGTCTTCTTCCAGAGCACAAGGCATGAGAACGGGGACGAACCAAGTCCCCCCACCCACACTGCCATGGCCTTTCCTGCACCTTCTCATAGAAGAGCCTCTCAAGCCGCCCGTCTTCCTTCTTCAGGGACAGCCAGCGCCCGCACAGGAACAGGAACTCGTCCTCGTTGGTGTCGTTCCAGATCTCCACCTTCTCCACATACCAGTCTGCACACCACCTGCTGTTGTCGTGACGGAGCTTGATCTTGTAGATGACGCCCAGGTCAGCGGCCTCGATGATGAACGTGTCCGCCTGGGGAGACAAGATGTGCGGGCTCGGTGGAGACGCACCCCTCCACCCGCTGCAAGCCCAATCATCCAGTACCTTCTATCCCCCTCAGCTGCTGGACTGAACAAACCTTCCTAGCTGGGAGCCCTCCAGGCACAAGTCCCCAACATAGAGTGCTGGGTATTCTGAGGCCTCCCTTTCACAATGGCCCCATCTTGCAGTCCTGTGCCTCCTGGGGTACCCCTTGTGGATGTCTGGAAGATGGAATGTTAGTGGGTGTGGGGCAGAGGAGGGCTCTCAGCCTGGTGCTGGTACCTGGAGGTCCTTGGTGATGTGGAGTGTCAGTCAGCATGAGTTCAGGTGGGGGGCAGGAGGGAGGATGGAGAGGGGCCTGAACTCCCGGGGGGAAGCTGGGAGGCAGTCAAAGGAGCCTCTGGGTCAGGCCCAGGAGAGACAACAGAATAGGGAGAGGCTCTGGTGGAGGCCAGGCTGAGGAGAACTCCGGGACACCATCTGGAATGCAGGTGCAGGCAGGTGTTCTGTGGGGTGTGATGTAAGACCCTCTGGGTCCCTGATCATCCCTTCAGTAAAGGGCTGTGACACTCTCAGGCACTTGGATTCTTTTGGGATTGCTCAGTGAGATGTAGAGTTCCAGGCCTTGAGGGGGGCTCAGTCAAAACACAGGCTATGTGTGGCTGGCAGGAGCCTGGGGCAGGATAGGAGAGGCTGATGGCCTTGGGTTACAGTGCTTTTCTTCCAGAAGATGGAAGATGTGCTGAGTCACTACGGAGCACTGGGAACCCAGACACAGGGCGAGAAAGCCTCTGACGCTCGTTGGGACCTCCCAGCCCAGGGCAAGGAGAGGAGGCGGTGGGTCAGTACAGCCCAGGTGCGGGAGCAGCCACCTGTCCATGGACTGGAGTCAGGCCCAGGAAGCCTCTTCAGGGGGTGGCAGGAAGTTAAGGATGGGGTGGCTGGGCCTCTCAGGCAGCCCGCAGGTCACTGTGCGGGCGGAGGTGGACTGCAGCTGAGCAGTGCACCGCTGATGGGGCGGGCCACAGCACTCTGCCAAGCGGCTGAGATCGTCAGGGCAAAAGCAGGCACAGCCCGTGACCCAGTCCACCTCTTTGCTTCTGTCCTTGAGAGGACACTTTTGCATGTGCATAAAGATTTTTACTGCAGGAAATTTCGACAGTGGAAAGCTGGGAGCCATGCGCCGTCCAGGGCTTGGGGAATGGCTAGATAACCTTGGTGATACTGTGTGTAGGATGTGTGCGGTTGTGACGAAGGATGAGCCATCGACGCTTGACGATCCTGACATGGAAAGATTTCCAAGGAACGCCGCTGCACGCCAAGGGGAGCTGAAGAAGCATTCATCTTGGCTGATGTCTTGTATGTGAAACACTGAAAGCAGGGAACAGCACCATGGATTTTCTCTGGGCACATGAACCTGGTTGTAGGGAAGATGCCCAAAAAGGTTTGGAAACAGGAGAGAGTGAAAAGCATTGTGCAGTGGACGCTCCACACAGGCTGGCTGCGTGGGCCATGAAAGGTCGTGAATCCTGCAAAGAGCTCAGGCTGGATCTGGGATCATGGAACGCCCCCGGAGGGCTGCATGTCTTTGGACTGGGTGAGATGAGGAGGCCCAGGGCACAGAGCAGAGAGCTCAGGGGGTTTAATAAGCCAGGTCAGCTAAGGAAGGGCTCAGGAGCTCATAGGGCTGACCTAGGAGCTGTGCAGAAGGGAGAGTCTCCAAGACCTGGCTTTGGGCTGGAAGTGGGTGGGTGGTGCTCATGGGGGGCAGGTAGGGGACTTCTGTTTGTGCAGGAAATGGTCAGAGAAATGGAAGCTGCTAGAGGCTCAGCAGTGAACTGTAAGTCACATAAACCGTCAGTGAGTAAACCAGAAGTGGCTCTAGCTCCTTGATAGGAGAAAAGGAAGAGAAAGGGATGGGTAATAGAATGGGGCAAAGGCTTTTCTTATGACATAACAATTGCTAAGAGAGACAAAATCTGGCTCTGAACCCAGAAGGGAATGGACTGCATCACCTTCACTTTTAAGTTCATTCATTAATGTGCTCTATAAATATTTGCTGTGCCTACTCTGTGGATTTGGCCACAAAGACACATGGATCTGTCGTCTGCGAGCCACACGTCCCTATCTGACAATACATTCTCCAGGGGTCGGTTCCAGGCGCCATCAAAGGCAGGGGAAGGTGAGTCCCCCAATTCTCAACAACGCTCAGCACTAACGAAGAGCTAGGCACTTCAGATGTTTTAATTCAGTGAACTTATTTTACGGTGGAAGAAACTGAGACATCGAGATGTTAAGTAACTTGTCCAGGATCACACAGCTAGTCAGTGTCACCATTTGAGTCCCTGACCTCTTTGCGTTCCATTTTGTCCAAAGTGGTTAGATCTCCCATTACTTTATGAGTGCAGCAAACAATTACGTGTGTGTATGTGTGTGTGTGTGTGTAATTATTTCTCCCTGATACAGTGTTCTTCCATCTCTTGTCCTGTTCATCAGCCCAGGGCACAGTACCTATCACACTGCTCTTCCCACTTCAGAAGCAGTAAACCAAAGCTAAAAGTAAAGAGTTCCTATCTGGGTGATGGAACAAATGAATGGGAGCCCCAGGGCCTGACTAACCTGGAACCTCGAGGCCAGGCTTGGCCCATGGGGTCACCAGCCAGCTGCAGACCTGCTGAGATGCCACGGTCACCCTTGCTCCACAGTGAATTTCCTTCTCACTAGTGGGAAATGTTTCAGGCCAAGGACCACACCCAGGTGAGGGTCGGCCTAAGGAGACCCCTGCTAAATACCCACCGGTAGATGCAGGAAACCCCCATGTGCGTACGGCCATGGGCAAGACCGCAGGTCAGGCTACCCATCTCCATGAGGAGACCTGCCCACAGTGAGCTGACTTCTCTGATGATGACTCCCCCTGACCCCCAGACAGACAGCAGCCTGGGGCTCAAACAGGCCTGGAGCAAACCCCAGCCCTGCTCTACCTCCACCCCAGATCAGGACCCAGGGTGCGCGCACAGGCTGAGAGAGGAGACCGGCCACTCTGCAGAGGGAATCGCTAAGGGTGAATACCCACACGAGGGAGCACAACACCGCACAAGGTTCACGGACAGCCTCTGGCACCAAGAGGAACTGACCCCAGGCCACTGGACCTAGGAAGGGGAGGGAAGGGGGTAAACTCTGTGTGCTCCTCGTACCGTTCCTTTCTCGAACTTGTTGGTACGGTTCTCGGACTTGCCAAGGTACCGCTCCCCGGTGTCCCCCAGATCTCCGTAGATGGTGATGTAGACCTTGGCATCCGTCCCTGCCCCAGGAACGTTTCCTGTGAAGATCTGCACCGAGTACAGCACAACTGGGTGGGCGGTGAGACCAACGGACAGACAGATGGACAAAGGGAACAAAAGAATGGCATTACTTTAGACTGGAGGGAACTGGATTTGTAGGAGGTGTTAAGCCTCTGGCCCAGGCCCCGAGGAGGAGTTAGCATCTGCCTTTTATTTGTTCACTTGTGTACATTCTGCTACAAATCCACGAGGATTTGCAGGCAGGGAGTCTGCCCAACCTCTGGACATGGGTAGCCTCGAAAACGTGGAGGACGGAGGCTTCCCCCGGCAGCTGTCAAACCATCTACCCATCTAGCTGCCTGCGTTGCTGGGGGGAGGACACAGGAGACCGGCCAACATGTGGGCGCACTGAGGTCACTACGTCTACCGGACGATAGTATGCCTTCCCGTTTGAGGGTGATCAGGATCCATGCCGCTGCTGCTAAACACTCTTTGGAAAAAATCAAGTGTTTTTTTTTTTTTTTTTTTTGAAGGCATAGCTTGCCTATAGTGTCCATGTCCTTATTTCTATTTATTCTTCAGCTCCCTGCAATCTGGTGCCTGCCCCCAGTGACCGTCAGTCACCCTCTCCTTCACCTCCTGTGGTCTGCGGCAAGGGCTCTGTGACAGTTATTAAAAAATTATCAAGGAAAATAAAAACAAATGCTGTCTTGTCTTCGTTTTGCTGTTGTGGGCTCATAGAAGAAGAGTGAAGTATCTCCTTTTCCGACCTCCGCCCCAGAGGCAGAGGCGAGCTGTGCATTTTTTTTTTTTAAGATTTTTAAATTTATTTATTTGACAGAGAGAAATCACAAGTAGGCAGAGAGGCAGGCAGAGAGAGAGAGAGAGGAGGAAGCAGGCTCCCTGCTGAGCAGAGAGCCCGATGCGGGACTCGATCCCAGGACCCTGAGATCATGACCCGAGCCGAAGGCAGCAGCTTAACCACTGAGCCACCCAGGCGCCCCGAGCTGTGCATTTTTATGAGGCTAAGGATTCTTTCTCTCCTCCCCCTATGCGTCTGTCCCAAGAGCTTTGGAGTGTCAGACCAAGAAGAGGGGACTTCCCTGGATGATCCCCAGGGGGTGGGATGGAAATTGTGGCTTTGAGGTGGAGGGCGGGAGCGGCCGGACCAGGAGGAAGGCTCGTTTCCCCAGCCTGCAAGGGAGCTCGGGCTCGGGAGTCCAGTTGGCTGGCAGGGACCCCGCATCTGTACACGGAGCCTCTGTGGGGAGACGGCTGCGGGGTTATCTGGGAACCTGAAGCTAGGAGGCCTCATGGCCAAGAAGACGGCCTCAGGTTGAGGCTGAGGTGTCTCTGGCCACCTAGACAAATGATGCCATGCCTCTGTGTCTGCGGAGAACCAGCAGCTACTGTCACCGTGTGGTAGGAGGACACAGGTGTCCGTAGTACCTGCCCTGGACTAAGGGTCAGGCCCCTCCTGCGAGGCTCAGGATTCTCATGAAACCAAAAAGAGGAATTCTCTCTCCCTGTCGTGACTGGGATGGACTTTCTTCCCAACCCCTGCAAGTGGGCTCAGACCACATTTAATTAAATTGAGAAAAGGAGGGAGAAGTGAGCTGCTCATACTCATGGTTATGGAACGTGTTCACGCCCACCCTGTGGTTCCTATTATTCTCCTCTTTTCCCCTGGGACTCCACCGCCTTATTCTCCCCTGCTCTCCATCTGCCTCTCTGGTCGCTCCTTCTGGAGCAGCTTTCCGCGTTCCTGATCTCCTTCCCGCCTCTCAGATGCCTGGTTCTATCCGCTTCCCTCAGCTCTCCTCCTGCACACCCTGGGCACTGAAAGCCGCGAGTTTCTGCACTCTGTATCTCCATCCCAGTTCCCTCCTGGCTCAGATCCACGGCCCTGTCACCTAGGGGACATGTCTGTCTTCACTAGATGTCACAAACTCCCCTGCAAACCTGAACTCTGAAAGTCCCTTTCCAAGCCTTCTCCCCACCCAGCCTCCCTGCCCAGCACTCTGTTCTACAGATGGCCACGGTGCCCGTGAGCGTGGCTCTCGGGGGCCTGTCCCCACCCAGGCCGGGAACCAGGACTAGTCATGCTGCCCTCCACCCCTGCTTCATCAGCTCAGTGCAATTTCACGTGTTGCATTAATAAATAAAAGCTCCTCTTTGGTGTTGAAGAGTCAACATTCCCCAGGTCTGTCTGGCTCCCACTGACAGGAGGTGACATTAGGAATCTTGTCACAGTTTAGACACAACAATCGACTGTCTTCCCCTGCATGTTTCCTCCCCAGTCACTTCCTGGCTGTGGGTTCAGCCCTGCTCCACACTGACGTAGGACCTTTTCTCGGAGCCCTTGGTGCGGAGTGGGGTGCTGTGTCACCAGGGGTTGTGGCTGAATGGCCCCCCTTCTTCCCCTCCTCCACCCCCCGCTGCTCTTTCCAGTCCTTGGGGAATGGAAAACTGATTCAGCTTCTGGGCGCTGAGCAATGCGGTTGTGCAGCCAAATCCAGCTATTTCTGGATCCTCCCCCCTCCCTGTCCCACCCAAGCCCCACAGCTCTCAGCGGAGAGATGTTTCCCTAGAAACATCACCAGGCACGGAGTGGGCTTGTGGCATGTTATTAATACAGAACAGCCCAAGTGTGCCGCTGGGACAGCTTTCCGGGTTGTCCTCTGGGATCCAAGTAGGAAAGGGAATTCTCCCCCAGACTTAATAGCAAAGGGATTTGGGTAGGGAAAGGCACATTACAGAGGCGACACTTGTTTTTATTTCTAAGCAAGTGGCAGCTGAGATGAAAGGAAATGTTAGAGCTATGGCTGCTTTACCCCCCCCCCCCCCCTGGTTCCTCATGGGGCCTGGAATCTGGGCTTTCACTCCCTTTTTTTCCAAGATGGGATGCAACGCAACCTATGTGAGCTGGATCTCCAAGCTCCCAGAGCGTCTCTGATCCGCGCAGACTGCCCCCCGCGGGGAGACCGCTGGTATTCTTTCATGTGTCATTGGTGGCGGAAAGCCTGATTTTTGCACGTGAGTTTGATTTTTGACACAGCTGAAGCTCACTCGGGGCTCACCGAGTAACCTGGGGATTGATGGGACAGCGACATCGCTGGTCAGAAAAGAGGTGCAGCTGTCCCCGTGGTCCAGGAAGAAGATGTGTGTGTGTGCATGTATGTGTGTGCGCGTGTGCACCCATGTATGCGCGTGCACTGACATGTGTGCGTGCCCATGCAACGTAAAAAGAAAGTGGAAGAGAAGGCCAAGGATGGAGTCTGAGGAACGCCACCTCAGGTAAACACCACCTGGCGCAGGGCGGACGACAGCACTCAGCGGGCCACGCAGAGAAACGAGAGAGGAGAATGGCCCACGAGCAAAGGAAGAAGCGCACGGAAGGGGGGTCAGCATGGACGGCTGACGCAGAGCCTGCAGGGAACCCTGGTGAGGAGTGGGCAGAGGTAACTGTCCTTAGAGAGAAGAAAGTCGCGGCTCCGGATGCTCGGGGGCCGCACCCAAGCCCTGGGTGCAGCTCTAGCTACACATGCGCCCCAGGGGCTTCCTGGTTCATACCCAGCAGAGACGGGTGGGTCCCGCCAGAGCAGGGAGGACCGAGCCCTGCAGAGGAGGAGCAGAATCAGTGAAGAGGAGGGAAGCCCAAGGGCCAGGGGGATCCAGACACAGGAGAGCAGGCATCTGGAGGCCAGGGAAGGACGTGTTGTGAGACAGCCGGGACCCTGACGCGCAGCCCGCCATTGGTCAGCTGTGTGAACGTGCGCAGCTTAGAGCCCCCTGTGGGCCTCAGATCCCCTCTCCACAGACTGGAGTTAATAACAGACCCTGTGTCCTGGCACGAACACTTGGCCTGGCACGAGGGAGGTGCCTGACAGAGGGCGAGGGGCCGCGGCTGACCATACGGAGGGCGTCCCACTTACTGTCCAGAGGTTCCTCCACTTCCTTGTAGACTTGCCTTAAGGACCCATCTTTCATGTATTTCTCAGTGAAGATGTCATAAGGGACCAGTTCTCGAATGGTCTTCTTGTCGTCCTCTGACGTGGCAAGCCATCGATCACAAGGGAAAGTCAAGGTCTCTGTCCCCTGGGGTGAGGAGGCAAGAGGAAAATTCCTTAGTGTGGACTCTTCCGACGTCAGTGGCTCGTCAGCACATCAACACTCGTGGGGACCAAGGACAAGGGTCATGGGCCCCACAGACAATGCAAAAGCCACAGGGGAGGCCAAGCTCTGCCCTGATTCCAACAGATTTAGTCTTACTTCAATTGCATCAGGGGCAGGCTCTTGAAAGCCGAGTCCCCAGGGTCACTTAAGATGGTATCAGAACCCCATCCCACAGACTCAGATTCCGTGGGTAAGGGGAGGGGCTCAATATTTTTAAATTGTTCTCAAATCTCTCAACCACAGCCACCCCTGAGACTTGCCTTCCATGTTTAGAATTCTGTGGTTTCAGGATGTTTGCCAAGTTGTCCCACTGGGTTTCTGTGAGTTGACCTTGAGCAGCAGGAATGGCATGCTTGGTCACTCACTAGCAGTGCGCCCCTGGGGGTGGGGCGCAGGGACAGCCCTGCCTAGACCCTCTTCCCCAACCCCCTACATGAGGTTCTAAAAGATTCTGCCTTGGACCTGAGCTGGTTCCTACACTGTTTGGTAAACTGGTAAACTGGGTGAATTGTCCTCAGATTTTACCTCAACTTAATAAGGCTACAGGTTCTTTCTTTTTTTTTTAAAGATTAATTTTTATTTATTTGAGAGAGAGAGAGCACAAGTGAGCAGGGGGAGGGGCAGAGGGAGAGGGAGAGAATCTCAAGCGAACTCCCTGCGGAGTGTGGAGCCCGTCACGGGGCTCGATCTTATGACCCTGAGGTCATGACCTGAGCTGAAACCGGGAGTCCGACACTTAGCCAGCTGGGCCACCCAGGCGCCCCATAAGGATGCAGGTTCTTATCAGCAAGCAGTCTCGAATCCCTCTGGAAAGCGACAGAAGAAACAGCAGGACAGATGAGTCAGGAACTCACATCTTTATCTGGGAGGAGCCTGCGGATGTCCACGTGGGAGCAGTGCCAGCCAGGATTCAGGCCCGTATTGTCATGGCCAATCCGAATTTTCTCAATGATTTCCCCCACGTCTTCTAACTGTGGGAAGGAGAGAAGGTACCAGGTGGGAGCCAAAAGTTCCAGGAAAGTAGAACCTCAGCAACATCCTGCCTCCCCAGGACATCAGCTCCTGTGTCCCTTTGAACGTCTAGGGGCCACTTTCTCCCAGCATGTCCCCCTGTGTGGCTGAGCCAGCCCCTACTCTCCTCTGTGCATGCCACGCTTAGGCTTCCCTTCCTCTCTCCCCACGTAAAACCAGCCTAGACTCCAGAACTCAATTCAGTCAACCTCTGGGACACTGGTCCCCCTTTTCGTGGTGGAGCCCACCTCTCTGTCTTCCATTACTTACCATGGCAGCAGCTCATTCCTGGCTTGAGAACAGACTTGGATATCAGAAGATGAGTTCTGGTTCTGCCCATGCTCTGTCTTGCCAGCCTGACCTTCTTCTTGGCTCTTCAAAGCCCCTCTGTCTCCAACTGCCCCTCTTCTAAATGCCTCAAATTACAGTCCCTCAGACTCAACATTCTCTTGCCGTGGGGCCTTTGCACAGCCTCCTCCTGCCCCTCCACTTTCCTCTTCTTTACCTAAACCTCAACCTCACCATTCACGTATCAGATCAAGGATCACTTCCCCAGGGAAGCCCCCCTGACCACCTAAGGAAAGTCAAATCTCGTTATGACAGGCCCTTACAGCATCCCATGGCACCCTTGTCCCCCACCCCAGCACTTCTGTGGCCTCTCTGCAGAGCTGACCACCTGGCTGGTGCGGGCAAGTCCTCAGTGCTCAGAGACAGTAGTCAGCTCTGGGATGGGTGAGTCCTGTGACAAGTGAATGGCATCTGAATGATAGATGAAGTCATCCACCACATGCAAAGCCTCTAGAACCACAGACAAGTGACCTCTGAGTGAAATGGAACTGCTTCCAACCACGGGTTTCCTTCTTCCCGGCATACACACACGCACCACAGTGGTCAGCCAAGAGCAGGCCCATCAGGACTGCTTGAGGAATGTCCCCAACTCCCATCCCCATCCTCAGCCTTCCCAGTTGGGGTCACGGCTCTGCCACCCATAACCCATGTAACCTGAGGCAGTGCACCTGACCTTCCAGGACTCAGCTTTCTTCTCTATAAAATGGGGGAGAACAATGTCTTACTCAAAGGAAGGCAGAGGCCTGGTAGTCCCTTGAGGTCACTTCGAGGTCTAAGATCCCAGCCATGGTTCTTTTTGGCAACTATTCTCTCCTGGGACCAGCAGGGCACCACATTGCTAGAAATGGCGAGAATTAACAAGGCTTCTGCTGTCTGCAGCACTGGCCCCCAGGCCCTGCTCCCTACCGGCTAGCTCACCCTCGCTTCCCCACAGAAGTGCTGTCCCCTGGGAGCCCCCGAGGGCAGTCTGATCATTAAACACAGATCGGTGGCCTCAGGCTGACGTTAGTGCTCTGGACATTTTTAAGGAGGCTTCACTCCCTCACGACAGAAACGGCATAGAAGCTAGGGAGGAAACCCTTGTCTCACAGAAGATCCCCCTGCGGGCATGGAGGACTGAAGATTCACCTGCCTCTCCCTCTGCCCAGGGGCCTCTTCTGCTCCTTCCCCATCCCATCTCTGAGCTTTGAGATGTGTGGACCTGGCTTCACGGGTTCTTCTGGAGACTCAACCATCCAGCCACTCGGCCAGGCATGCCATGTCAGGGTGACCGTCTCAGCGGTGACCCTCAGTGAGCAAGGAGGCCGCTGAGAGGCTGCTAGCCACGGGTGGTGGGCTTCAGGGAGAGACTTGGAGTCAGAGGGAATCCTGGCATTCTCCCAGGAGGTGGAAGAGCTAAGCAGACAAGGTCCTGGAATGGAGCTGCTCGGGTCTAAATCTTGGCTCTGCCCTTTGTTCATTACGACGACCCAAGCAAGTTTCCTAACTTGCCATTTCAGCCAGACAAAGTGATAATCATACCACCAGCGCAGGGGATGGTGACAAGGACTCCCAAGTGCTCCGAGCAGGGCTGGCACAAGGCAGGGGAAATTAGTATTAGTTATGTTTGCTACTTTCCCAGTGACTCCCTGTGTCTTAGGACAAAGCCACAGAGGGAGGGAGAGGCTTGTTCGGAGTCCGAGCCAGAGCCAGAGCCAGAACCCGGGGTCATGTGCCTGCGACCCAGCGCTCTATGTCTCACCTAAAGATCAGTCGGAAAAGAGACATGGAGAGACGGGGACACAAAGCTTTTTCATGTGTTTCCAAACTCTCACACTCCCCCAGCAGCCGGAGAGGTTTGAAAAGGAAAAAGAAAAAACTTAGCAACAAATTACTGGCCAATTATAGCTGCCGATTAGCGGGCATTTCGTTGATAAAACTCCGTGGAAGTCATGCTGGGGTGTAATCGCAGCCCCCCACTGATGGCGTCAGGCTGGGGTGACTCATGTGCCATGCCATCTTGGCAGGGTGAGCTGTTACTTTGTGTGCGTAAAGGAATCACCCTTGCATTTTCCTTGACAAAGACTACCGAGGTGCCAACCTTCCCACAAGTGTTGACGGCTCCTGGGGACGGAGGGGAGGGAGCAGGGAGCGCTCCCCCCGCCCCGCCCCCCAGCACAGACACTGGCCGGGGGAGGAGGTAGGGGCTCCATCCTCCTGGTGACTCAGACGTACTGAGTGAGGCCCAGCAAGGCTGGATGAACCGCCTGGACTCCTTACAGCAGCCCATTAGGGTCCCTCTGGATGCATGGCTCTTCCTGCCCCCTCCTGTGGTGCCCCCACCTCCCGGTGTTGGCTATGGGGGAGGGAGGGTCTGTGTACCTCCATAATGAAGCGGGAGGATGACTTCCTCTCAAAGAACAGCTTCTGCTCTCTCTTGTTGGTGCACAAGTACTTCTGCTGGGTGCACACTGCATCACAGCCATAGATGACAATGAAGATGTTGGCATCTGTCCCGGCGGCGAAGACGTCGCTGGTATACAGGGTGATCTCATAAGGGACAACTGAGGGCGGGCAGAGGGTGAAGTCAGAGGGGAGGTGAGAACAGAAAACAGATGTGGACAAGATCAAGTTCTTCATTGGCCCCACTGCCCCATGCCCCATCACTGGAAGCTACCACCCAGGGACCTGCATCTTCTTCACACAGTTGCTTAGCAACGGCAGGTGCAGGGGAAGGGGGAGGCAGTGTCCTGTCACACCTAGTGCCCGCAGTAAGCCCCTGTCACCTCAGACCATGGTCTCTGTGCCTCTCTCATCTCAGAGCTAGTCCAGCAGTTTGGCTGAAAACACGGGATCTATCCTGATTTTTTGTGTGACCCAGCCAAGCCACTCAAGAATCTCAGCTTTCTCCTGTACAAAGGGTCCTCACCATGGTCCTTAGCTGTAGAGACTGTAAACAGGAGGGTTACATCTCAAGGGGCAACGAACCAATCAGATCTGCGGTCTATGGGGTAAGAAACATTTCTCTTCCTGCCCTCAGTTGCTCCACACTGGTCTGCCCTCGCGTGCCTCCGTAACACACCGGGCCCTTGCTGGGTTGGATGCTGGTGGGGGGGTGGGGTGTGCTTGTGGACTCCTTAAAAGGGAGGCTGACTCATCAGGGCTAGTTGGCAAGCAGCCTGGTGGGTGGGCATCAGCGTGGGTAGAGACCAGCTTTGCCCACCTGGGGTGCTGAGGGCCCTTCGCCTCAGAAACTGCTTGGGTGTGTATCAAACACACAGATTCCCAACATCTCTTCAGGTTCTCTATGGGATGGCTTCTAGTGATCTAAGTATTTAACTCGGACTTCACACTGGAGCTTGAGACCAGCAGTTTAAGAGTGTGTGCTGAACTACAGACTGAGACCCATGAGCAGGTTGTAAAATAAATTTCTTGGGTCATCACCAGGACTTTAAAAAAATACACGGAATTGAATAGAATTGAATAAAAAAATACCATCTATGCAGACATCACACATAGTAAGGGAAAACATTTTTTGTGACACTTACCTGTTGCATATGTATATAAATGTATATATACTTTAAGTCACAATAATAAAAAAATATATTAAAAATTCAGAGAAAGAGTGTAAGTGGAAATCTACCTTATTTTGTGGTCTCAGCCTCAAAAGGGATCGCATTAAAAGTCACCTTCTCACAGGTGGCCCCCTCTCCACATCTGCTCCAAAGCAAATGAATTTTCTTTTCATTAGTTTGTGATGATGTCACTCTGCTGTTGAACAGCAGCTGTGAGGCCCTATAAGAATCATACTTGCTGTCTGTTGCCCTGTGCCCGACTCTCCACCGAGAGTTCTACCTTCCCCATCTACAACATTCACGATGACCTGTACAGGAGACACCATTACACTTCACTTTATGGATGAGGAAAGCAGGGCTCAGAGAGGTGAAGTGACTTGCCCCAGGTCACATGGCTGTTCAAAGGCGGGGGAACTCCAACTCCAACAGGCTTGTCTGACCATCCTGGGTGGTCAACCCCTGGGGTGCTGTTGTCAGAACTGGAGGTGAGTACTGTTCTTACCTACTGGTCAGGGCCCGTCCCCACAGTGGCCTGGACAGGCCCCTCACCAAGGTCAAGGAAAAACGCAGGCCGTCGCAATAATGGAGGCAACTTCCTTGGAGTCCTCTTGGGTGTCTCCATGGTCTAAGGCTCAGGAGGCCTTGAGCAGAGATGGACTTGAGCTTTCCTGAGACTAGCTGGCAGTGGGAGAAGCCCTGGAAATAGATGGGCAGGAAGAGCCGACCCTTCCGCCCTCACCACTCTGGGCCTGGGCTCAGATGCATTTCTTGGTCTCTAGTTCTGCCTCTGCCATTGAGGAGCTGTGTGTCCTTGGGCAAATGGGTGTACTTTTCTGGGCCTTTTTCTTTGTCCATAAAATGAGAGCATTTAACAGAATCTGTGGTTTTCAGACGGTTTAACTGAAATTAATTTTCAGTGGAATATTCTTGTGCAATCCTTAAAAATACCTTTACGAAGAATGTTCAGGAAAAAAAAGAACTTGACTTTTTAAAGCTGAGGAGTTGCTCTGGATGGCATGAACTAGGTGTAGCTGTTCCTGCTCATCCTTTCTCCAAACCCACCAGCTGCCCGGAAACTAACCCCCCCTTCCTTTGATACCAGCAACCCTCAGAGCACAGAGTTAAGGCTGAGGTGCCTCTCAGCCCTAACATGGCATGATTCTGACCTTCATGGCTCCACGCTGTGTGGTGCCTCTAAGGGACCATCACAGTGGTCTCTTTCCTAAGGGACGCCCCTCTCCTGTGCTGGCAGCACATTTCAGTAGGTCTGGAAGCAGAGCCGTTTTGCTCTGTTCTTCTGGTTTCACATGTATTGGGCAGCCTTGATGAACTGCCCGATCTGGGTCTCAGCCTTCTAGACCCCTGAGAACAACACCTGGCCACCACTCCTGCGACTGCAGCTCCCCAGCCCCTGGAGCTCCCTGGCTTTGGGCCCTCAAGAACTTTCCCAAACAAGAAAATAGGCTCTGAGCAGCAGACCCTCCCTGCTGGGCTTCTGCCTGGTGAGAGCCGCCCTTTGAAGCTGTCTCCATGGCTCTCCAGTCTGAAAGGTGAACCTCTCCTGCACTTTATATGTATGTATGTGCGTATGTATGTATTGGTAAATACGAGCCTAAGGCAAAGGGTAAATGGGCTTGTTTTCATATCAAGCTAGAACTGAATATATTCAAGGTTAGGCCATACGAATCCAGAGCAAGGCCTGTCCTAGGGCACAAAGGGAGAAACGGCTACTTCTGTCTAGAAGTGCCTCGCCCAGTACTGCTGTCAGGTCTGCGTACATCTGTCAGGGTCAGTGTGTCTGTCCCCGACTGCAGGCAGCTCTTGGGGGAAGTGGCTAGAGCCAGGGTTTGCTCTGTATATGCAGAGATTTTACTAGAGGGAAATGTCACTTTCTTTCAGGCTTTGGACCAGAAAATATCTTGAAGGATCAGGTCTTTTCCAGTTTAATTGCTTTAGGCAACCCCCGCCCCAAACAGTACAAAAAACAAAAAAAAAACAAAAAACAAAAAAAAACCCCAAAAACCAAAAACCAAAAAGCAAAAAACAAAAACCCATCACTGATTTATACCGTGTATTTATGAGCTGTTTGGGGGAAATCTTTCAGCATAGCTAATTATTTGGTTAGGAAAAAAAAATTGTATTCTGTGGGTTTGGTTCCAATGTTAGCATATTCAGACAGATTTTTATAGTTTGGCTGATTTCAGCTTGATTCTCAGCGCCTAGGATGTATGTACACGTAAATAAACATTGGACACATACTTTCTGGTGACACTGGAAAGGAAATGTCAGAACTTCACCCAATTGCTCCCCTTCCTCCTCTCCTTTAGCTGGTAAAAGAAATCACATTTATCATCTTTTCAAGTTCTTTTTCCCTCCAGTCAGGATAAAATCTGATAGCGGTGATTTCTTTGTTCTGTTACTGACTAGACTGAGACGGATGATGGGGCTGGTAGTGACTTCTCACAGTTTAGACTTTGATCTTTCTTCCCTTTGGGGTCATAGGAGGAAACCGACCCCAGAGAGGTCAGGCGCTCTGTCTATTGTCACCAGCTGGTTTGGGGTGGAGGTGGGACTAAGTCCCATATTTCCAAACTCTTGATCCTAGACACCGCCCATGGCCCACAGAGGGCCCAGGGAATTTGGGAGAGGAGCAAGAAACCCAACTCTGCAAGGTGGGCCTGGCCCAGGACAGGGACGGAGGAGGGGCTGGGACCAAGTTGGGGTAGTGGGTGATGGGACGTGGGAAGAGGGCCAGCCTTGCTGCATACATAACTTACATGGTGTGTACAACCTCGTCTGCAGCTCTGCGTGGAAGAGGTCCCTGACAATCGCTCCGTCATCCTCATTCTTCGCCAGCCAGCGGCCACAGGGGAACGTCATGCACTTCCCAAGAGACGGGGCGTCCACCTCTACCCAGTCTACAAACCAGCCTGGAGCCTTGCCTGGAGAGATGGAGACAGAGATCTCACCAAGGAGACCAATGCAGAGGGTTTACTGTGGGCAGCTTCGGGGACTCTAAACGTTCTTCCCTACCCCACGGCTGACATCCACAGCTGCCCCGCGCACGGGCCATTGCTGTCGCTGATTCCTGTTCCAGCATACACCCAGCTGAAGGCGGAAGCTGGGTCACGCTCCAGGCTGCTGTCAGTGAAATCAGCAAGAGCAAAGGAGCCTGGGGAAGAGGTGACAGGAGGTGACAGCAAGCACACTGTCCAGAGCGGAAGGCACTCTAAAGGGGGAGCTCAGAGATGAAAGAGAAAGCTCGTACAAACAAGGATTTCATAATGTCACCCCGGGATGAGGATGGTACTCTGAGCTCCCTGGCCTCGGCCCGTGGAGCCTGCAGGGGAGGGAAACTTGTGAAGGACTGATGGTCTTCCCTGGACAGATGAGTGTTTAAAGAAGGAAGTAGGGGCTGAGCAGAGAACCCCGTCTCTCCATCCCAGGGGCGAGCTAGAGGGCCTCGTTCCTCAGGCCTAAAATACTTAGTGAAAAGATCAAGAAAACAAGTCCTCCCTTAATGAGAGAGAACAAAGCTTGGCTGTAGTGTCAGTAGGTTCTGGGAAGAATTGACCAGATCAGTAGTTCTCCAAGTGGGATCCAGGACCCTTACCATCGTGTGTGATAGAAATGCTCGGGCCCTACCCTAGACTTACTGAACCAACACCTGCGTGGGTAAGGTCCAGAAACCTTTGTTTCACAACCTCCAAGGTGGTTCTGTGGCTCACTCAAGTCGGAGAACCACTGAGCTAGATGGGGGATTCGCAGATGCGGCCGCACAAGGAAATAACTGATGGTGGGCTTTTGGGGAACTCACTGGTGTCCAGGCCTGAGCTCAGGCCAATTAGACCAGAATCTCTGCAGGCAGCTTGGGATCCACTGGACCGAAGGGCCCAAGGGAGCTGTGTCATCATGAAGGCAGCTGACATCCAACTTTCTTGCACATTCTTCCCAGACTCCACAGGGACCTGTCTGTGGTCCTCACATTCTTAGCAGAAAACAGAGGGGGAAGGAAGCCAGACCTGTGTTGTCATGACCAATCCTGACTTTCCACAGATCTCCCAGGTCCAGCGTCTCCACTGTGAAGATTTCGATGCTGTCCCTTTCAAACTTGTCGCTGTTGGTCTTGGAGGATTTCAGGAGGGTCATTCCTGCCAACCAAATGGCCCCACATGACTGGTTGGGCCTGAGACCTTCAAACCTAGATTGACTGCCCGTTTTAGTCCCTCCTCCCAATAACCAAATATTTCTGACTTTCATAAAATTTAGACCTTGCAGGGACCACCCACAGGTACCTTTGCACATTTAGTGGGTACTGTCTTTTTATTGAGCTTTGTAATCAGCTTTCAAGGTGTGTATTTTTATTTCGAGTTTGTATCTAAAGAACAGGAAACATACCAAAGGGCTTATCAAGACCATCCAGGAGAGGGTGGTGGGCCCTAAGTCAGTGTCCGCTCTATTTCCATACTCCTCCTGTTTCCCCATGTGGGAAGGAAGTCCGTGACAAAACCTCCCTCCCCCTGTTCCCTGGGGGAATTAGGGACATCCTTGAACAGAAGGAGAAAGCTGGCGGAAGTCACGGACAACAGACCAGTCACTGTTTGGACTGGGAGGCCCTTCCTTATGGTTTTAAAAGGTAAACAGAGGGATGCCTCTAGGAAAGGCCCAGGAAATGGTAAAAAAAAGGAATGGAAAAAATGGAAAAAAATTTCAGAAAGGCCTAGAGAAAGAATGACCACAGGATCTAGCATATTACCTAAGGAGACACGCTGAAGGGAAGATGATTCCTATGGCTTCCACATACTTCTAGGGTGGTAGACATAGCAATGAGGATGGGAGAAAGGAAAGGAGACTCTCTGCCCCCTGGAGTGGAGTAAGACTGACTTATAGAGATTTAGGAAGAATCTTTAAAGGAAACAAAGTCCACAATCCGGGTAGACAAGTCACCTTGTGTGGAGATTTTTTTTTTTTAAAGATTGATTTATTTGAGAGAGCGAGAAAGGGAGAGAGATCACAAGCAGGGGCAGAGGGGGAGAGAATCTCCAGCAGACACCCTGCCGAGTGTGGGACCCAATGCGGGACTCGATCCCAGGACCTCTAGATCATGACCTGACGTGAAATTAAAAATCAGATGCTAACCAACTGAGCCATCCAGGTGGCCTTCACATGTAGACTTTTAAGGAAAAGGGAACTGCCTTTCTCCAACAGGACTGGTTACATGCAATCTGTCAAGTGTGTGAGGCATGCAGGAACACATAACAGGAAAAGGTCAGTCTCTTCACAGACGGTGCTGAAAAAGTGGAAATCTACATGTAGAGGAATTAATGTGGACCCTTATCTTTCACTGTATACAAAAGTCAACTCAAAATGGATTATAGATTTAAACATAAGACCTAAAACTCTAAAACTTGTAGAAGAAAACAGGGGGAAAGCTTCATGACGTGGGTCTTGGCAATGATTTCCTGGGTAGGACATCAAATGCATTAGGCAACAAAAACGAAAACAAACAAATGGGACTACACCAAACTAAAAAGTTTCTGCACAGCAAAGGAAACAATCAACAGAATGAACAAGCAACTTACAGAATGGGAGAAAATCTATCTGATAGCGGTTTCATTGCCACAATCTCCTACAACTCAAAAACAAAGAGCTAATAACAAAAAATGGACTAAGGACTTAAATGGATATTTCTCCAAAGAGGACATACAAATGGCCAACAGTATATGAACAAAGTGTTCATTGTCACCAAGCTTCAGGGAAATGCAAATCAGAAACGCAACGAGATCTCACCTCACCCCTATCAGGATGGCTACCATCCAAAATCAAAAGACAACAATTGGTGAGGATGTGAAGAAATTGGAACCCTTGTACACAGTTGGTGAGAATGTAAAATGGTGTAGTTGCTATGGAAAATAGTATGAAAGAGCCTAAAAAAATTAAAAATAGAACTACCATATGATCCAGCAATCCCACTTCTGGGTATATTTCCAAAAGAACTGAAATCAGGATCTTGAAAAGATATTAGTACTCCCGTGTTCATTATAGCACTATTCACAATAGCTAAGATGTGGAACAAACCCAACTGTCCATTAACGGATGAGCAGATAGGGAAAAAAAAAGTGATATATCCATATAATGGAACACTATTTGGCCTTAAAAAAGAAGGATGTTCTCCCACATGCAACAATGTGGATTGTCCTTGAAGATGTTATTCTGAGTGAAATAAGCCAGATGCAGAAAGACAAACATAGCATGATCCCACTTATACAAAGTGTCCAAAAGAGTCAAATTCATCAACTCAAGGACTGGAACTGTGGTTCCCAGGAGCTGGGGAGAAGAGAAGATGTGGAGATACGAATCAGCAAGCATACTTCCAGCTTAGTAAGATTAGTGAACTCCAGAGTTCTGCTATCCAACCTGTATCTATAGTCAGCGGTGATGCATTACACACTGAAAATTTATTAACTGGACAGATCTCATGGTAAGTGTTCTTCCCACAGCAACATAAAGTAAAACAATAAAGGGGAATTTTTGCCAAAAAATTTTTTTAAAGAGAGAAGAACAGAGACGTGACCAGGATTTCCTTGGAAATTTCTACTGAATCTCCTACTCTCCTTGAGGAGGAATGTGGGTGAGCCTCGGCCCTGCGTTGCTTTCTTACCAGTGTTGTCCTGTGTGCCAAAGAGCGTGATGAAGACATTGGCATCCGTGCCTGCATTCTTCTTGTCCCCAGTCTTTACGGTCACGGAGAATGTGGTAGATTTGTCTGCCAGGAGAGGAGTGTGAAGAAGTGAGTGGTAGAGCACCCCTCCACGGAGGGAGGAGGGAGAAAACACACTGAGTATGCTTCTGCATTCATGTTCTCCATTTCTATGAGTTGCTTTTCTTGCAGCATGTGTTGTTCTGCAGTTCCCTTTAATCTAGAAACTTCCTCAAGGCAGAGGGGAGGTCTCCTCTACCTCCAGCTCACACAGGAAGCTCTCAGTCAACAGAGCTGTAGAACGCTTAGGGGAGACTTGGGCTCATCAGCTGGGAGCCTGGTCTGATTCCTCCAGGCTGAGAAGAGTTTTAGAGATGCAAGTTTCAAGGAAGGGAAGCATCTTAGAATTCTTGAAAGTTCATTCTTTCCCTTGACAAAAATGTACTGAGGGCTTATAATGCGTCTGGAGGGGAGGACACAAAACTAAATTAGAGCTAGCTACAACTATGCTGTCCTATCCTAGCCTATCCTATTCCATTTCACTCCACTCCTGATAAGAACTCCATGCTAAGCCATATGTACTTTACCCCAAGCCTTATGCTACACCTGTGGGAACATGTCTTGTCACCTCCCCACTCTTGCCACGGAGGAATGAGAAGGTCGGACAGACACACTGCCAGAGGAGGAGATGTCCAGAGCCCACAGGGAAAAGGAAGACGGAGGCTGAGGATGGGGGCGAGGCAGAAGAGAGGGAGCTAGAGGGAAGAAACCAGCTCTAGTTGAGGAAACCTTTCTGCTCCAGGGCCAGGCTGTCGAGGGGGTTGCTGTCACCACCTCCCCCTCCCTCCTCATTCTCGCTTGGTAACACATAGGACTCGTCCACCGGCAACAGCTCCCGGGACAGCTGGCCATCATCCTCCTCCACCGCCAGCCATCGTTGGCATGGGAAGTAGTACCTGCGGGGTGGGGAACAAGATAAGGTCGGGAACATCTCTTTGGAAAGGTTTCACAATGGAGCAGTCCTGGGCTGCAAAATGAGAGGCCCCCGAGGGGGCCTACTCCCTTCCCCAAAGCATGGCCCTCCCCATACTACCTAGCCTAGGGGTCACCCCATGAGTCACCTGCCTGGAGTGGACAACAAATCTGAGGTGATGGTTTGAAGACACCCCCAGCGAAAATGGCCGGGTAACAGTGCCTGAAGCGTGTCAAGTCCTCGTCAGGGTTGCATTGGAAGCATTTGGAAGAAGAGCTTCCAGGGACTATTCCAGCAGTTTCTAGGTGGGTCTGGTAGCCAATGCTACCTTAGTGGAGAGCATTGTACACAGTAGGTGTTCAATACCTAAGGGCTGAATAAATGGATTTGAATGGAATGGTATCCAGTTATGCTTCTGGAAGGTATGAAGGTGTAGCTAAGGAGCCGGCACAGCTGACAGCTGGCACCATCCAGGGAAAGGAGGTCCAAGTTGACTCCTCAGTAGAGGTGGAGCCCAGTGAAATGGAGACACCCAGGCAAAGAGGGGGGTAGGGAATCACAGAGGTAACGACATGGGGTAATTAAAGACTCACCTCTGGAGCCACACGGGCTTTGAATCCTGGCTCTGCCACTTAAAGTCATGTGACCTTGAGCAAGGTTCTTTTCCTCTCTGTGTTAGGGCTGCCAGATTTAGCCAATAAAATCACAGAACTCCTAGTTAAATGTGAATTTCAGAGAAGCAATGAATAATATTTTAGCATAAGTATGCCCTATCCAGTACTTGGGACATACTTAACGCTAAAACATTATTCACTGCTTCTCCGGAATTCAGTAGCTGGCCATTCTGTATTGTATCTGGCAACCGTACTCTGTGATTCAGTTTACCATTCTGTAAAATGAAGATCGGATTGTTTCTTTCAAAGTTGTTAGGAGGATTATGTGAGTTAAACATTTTAAAGTGCTCATCTAAACACCCGGTAAGAGTCTGCTCATACCACCACTGTTGTTATTCTTAGTGTCGTACTGCCCTGTGTTTCTCCTCTGCCCGTGCGTGGGCTCTCTGGAGCCTGTGGGCTGGACAGTTCCTCTTGGGCACCCCAGTTCCCAGAACAACTCAGAGGGTCAGGGAATGCAGCCAGCCCATCTGTCAACTGGGGCCATTCCACCCCGTCTCCATCCCTCCAAGCCCTCCACCCGGCTGGGAGCCAAAGATGCATTCAGGGACTGATCAATGTCTGGAGAGGAGGAAGCCTTGTGGGCTGAGTGTCTCGCCTCTGTCAGAGCCCCCCGCTCCCCAGCAGACATTATAGCCTCCCAGCACCAACACATTTAGAGGAGCAGAACCTGAGAATACCACGTCCGCCCGCGGGCCCACGCTGGGTGGAGAGGGGAATGCTGTGTTCATGGACACGGACATGGATTCAGAGGGTGGGAGGAGCTCCGCTAGGGGCGACGGTGACTGAACGGTAGTTACATCGGAGTTCAAGTGAAAACTGCGTGTGGTTCCACGTCCCAGTCTTTAAATTATGAAAGGGAAAGTTTCATTTTTATTCAACCAATTAACTTATGAATAATAGGCTTTGGTTCTAAATTAGGGCCAATTAAAGGAGAGACAGAAATAAAGAAAGGAGTGGGGTTGAGGCAGAGGAAGAGACAATGCGAGTGGGAAGTCAGAGCAGAACAAGGACAGGGGTAGAAGGAGACGCAAAGGAGGGGAGACTGGTTCTGGGAGAGAGAAAGCAGTCAGACAGACAGAAGCGTGAGGCTCAAGCCCGCCCACACCTGCAAGCACTCGCACGCACAGGGACGCAGAGGCTGGCTTTCCTGGGGTGCCCTCCCCGCTCTCCTGGAATACCTGCACGGGGACTGATGCTCCCCAGCACGCCCGGAGCCAGCAGGTGGAAGCCCCTCGGCCCCCGCCTCTCAGTCTCCCCCATCACACCGTTCACCTGCCTTTGTGCCTTCTGTTCCAAACACCAGACATCAAGGCCCATCTGAAATGCCGCCTCCAACAGAGCACCAGAACACCCCCACCACAAAGCTCCCTGCCCCCTGGGAGCCCTGGAGGCTGGGGGCGCCACCGTGAGATGGCTGCCACCTCCCTTGACCTTGCAGCCCCCATGGCCGCAGGAGCTCCTTCCTGCTGCGCTATGAGGCCCCTTTTATGGGCTGCCAGGCTGGACCTGCCCTGCCGAGGGAGAGCAGCCCGGGCCGCCTTCTGCCGGGGGTCAGGTGTGGCGCTGGGCCCTCACAAGGGTCATCTCAGTCCCCATCACAACCTCGCGAGGGGGTTTGACTATGTCCATTGTATGGATGGAAGAACTGAGGCTCGGAGGCCCCCCAAGGCCACATGTGTAAAGGGTGGGAGAAACAGGAATGGGGCCTAAAACATCGGCCTCTTAGACCCTCATAGTTTTCTGCTCTTCAAGGGCAGAGTCGGAAACAGCCACTTGACCCTCAGCACTGAGCATGCGTGTGTTTGCTGAATGAATGATTAATACATCAAACATAATCTTTATTCATTAGTTGACTTGGTATTTGTGGCATGCCTACTGTGCGCCAGGCCCTCTTCTAGGTACTGGGGAGGACACTGCAGGGAACAAAACAGATGAAGTTATTAGCTTTGGCAGGGTCCTTATATTCAGTTGTGGCGAGAGGAACAATAGCAAAATCCTGCATTTGAGGGGCACCTGGGTGGCCCAGATGGTTAAGCGTCTGCCTTTGGCTCAGGTCATGATCTCAGGGTTCTGGGATTGGGCCCTGCGTTGTGTTCCCTGCTCAGTGGGGAGTCTGCTTCTCCCTCTCCCTCTGCCTCTCCCCTCTCCTTGTGCATTCTCTCTTTTTCTCTCTCAAATGAATAATAAACAAAATAAAATGTTTTAAAATATACTGCCATTGAAGGTAGGTCAAATGATAACTGAGGTGGAAAAAAGTAGAAGTTCCAAAGGGGGTTGGGATCTTGATAAGTAGGTGACACCTGAACAGAGACCTTACCTAGAGACAGTATGAGAGTGAGCCATTGTGGGAGGGAGTGCCAGGCAGAGGGGACAGCACATGCAAAGGCCCTGAGGTAGGACCATGACCATCAGCTTCAAGGAATAGCAAGGAGTGAGCGAGACAGAGATCAGGACCAAGAGTTAAGGAGGGGGCATGCGGCAGGCTACTGGAAGTGCTCTAGCTCTTATTCGGGGTGAGTGGGAGCCTCTTCAGGTTATCAAGCAGAGGAGGGACTCACCCCTGCGGGCTGGACTGCCACAGACACAGGAGGGCCGAGGTGCAGGACAGCGACCAGGCAGGAGCCTCTGAGCAGGGCTGGGGAAGCTGGAGAGATGGAGTTTGCCTCACACCAACAAGATGGGGTGGCAAGGGAGGGAGGGAAGATGAGGAAGCCAGGAGTTCCAGGAGTTGAAGAGGGAAGAAAAAGAGAGACAGAGGGAAGAAGATGAGTAAAGAGAAGATACCATTCAAAAGAGTGATAAAAATACAAAATATTTGAGCATAAACTTAATAAGACTGTAGAAAATTGTAAAGCATTGCTGAGATACTACAGGGAACAGCGGGCTAAGTGGGGTGCATACCTGGGGCAGCACTTCATGTTCTAGATATGATTCTCCACACGCACATTTAATGGCATAACAATCAGAATTCCAACGGGTTTTTTTTTTTCCAAATCACTTAATGTCTTGATTTGAAAAGCTAAGAAAAGTGAATATTTTTAAGGAATAATGGAAGCAAAATAAGCCAGAGAAAAAGAGTTATCCTAGGGTTTCATTCTATATGGAATGTAAGAAACAGGGCAGAGGTCGGGGGCGGGGGAACCGAATCAGAGAGAGAGAAAAACCATGAGAGACTCTTAACTATGGGAAACAAACTGAGGGTTGCTGGGGGGTAGGGTTGGGGGATGGGGTAACTGGGTGACAGGCAGGGTGGAGGTGGGAGATAGGGTGAGCCCTGCACAGAGGGGAAGGCACTCTCTGAGAGATACCAGATCGCAGGCCAAAAATTGAAGTCAACGCACATTTGCTTACTGGGCGCCCACTATATTCCAGGCACCGGCAGGTCCTCGGCAGCTCCACAACCCGCTCAGGATCTTGCCTGTTTTCTTCTCTACCTCCCTCCACGTCTCCCTACCACACCTCAGGCCTTTTTTCCTGTCTACTGTCCCCTGGCCCCTTTTGCTCAAGAGGCAATGGGACCTACCCGTGGAAACACACCAGATTCATCACTGATGATCTGGAGTTCTGGTCGTGGCTTGGGCATGAATTGGCTCTAGGGCCGTGGCTTCCCCTCCCTGGGGCATGATTCCTTCACCTGTCAGGAGGACAATACCCCTTTCCCAACTTAGCTCCTGGTGGTCACTGGGAATCTTGAACCCGGGCCAGCCCACTATGTCCTGGGGACAAAATCTGGCCTGCTCACCTGTTTATGTACATCCCAGAAGCTAAGCACGAAATTTACATTTTTAAATGGTTGAAAGATCTAAGGAACAGGATTATTTTGTGACACGTGAAAATTACATGGAAGTCAAGTCTCAGTGCCCATGAACCCAGGTTTATTAGAACACAGCCACACCCATCCGTTTAGGCAGCACCTGTGGCTGCTTCCCCATTGCAAAGGCAAATAGATTAACTGTGACAGAGACCGAAGGGCCCCAAAGCCTACAATATTTACTCTCTGGCCTTCACAGAAAAGTCTGCTCACTCCTGGTCTAGGACATTAAAACAACGGTACCAGAAGCCACTTCCTATGCAGAGGGATGGATGGGTGACTAAGTCTGTGCATGGAGACTGGCAGGGACAGGAAAAGTCACCTTCTGAGCTGATGGATCTCAGGACCTGGATGGGCGGTCCTGCCAGACTGTCCCCTGCCAGGGCAGTAGCTCCAGGGGGCTGCCCAGTGAGAGGGAAGAAAGGGAGGCGATGTCCGCCCAGCCACCCACCCCCCGCCTCGGCCCTCTTTCCAGGACCGTCTCAGAAGCAGCCCTGGCCTCCCCCACCAAGCCCACTCACGTGATCTCGTTGTTCATGTCCGTGATGTCTATTCTGTCCAGGAACCAGCCTGGTCTGTTGCCCGAGTTGTCATGGCGAATCCGGATCTTGGTCAGAGGCCCCAGGTCAATGGCATAGATGGTGAAGGTGTCAGTCTGGGAAGGGCCGGGGAGGCACTCAGAAGGATGGTGCGGCCCCGCTCTCCCCCGCAACGGCACCTCCCCTCCCACACACACAGTCTGGTCACCAGCCTCACCCTCCCAGCGCCTGGGGCAGCCTAAGACCTACTGTGGAAAATGCAGCCGGCTAACTGGTGTACGGTCTGCACAGTGTTTTTTTAACCTGCCTTCCTGGGGGTCTTCTTGCTCTCACTGCGTCCCAAAGGGTGGACGGAGGAGGGAGGAGGGCCATGAGGGGCAGAGACTGAGGGGCAGAGAAGGCAGGTTGGCTGGCACCTGCATTTGTGTTATGGGGTATGTGTGTGCATGTGTGTGTGTGTGCGCACATGCGTGTGTGTAGGGCTGTTGTTGGCAGTATGCCGAAACCCCGCATTATGTGTGCGCCTGTGTGCATACACCCCTTCAACCACATATTTTGATGAAGCACCAGGGATGAGCCAAAGTGGATGCAAATCCAAAGTCATTCACAGAAACAGGACACTTGCCCTTGCTCACACGTAGGTGGGAAGACACTGGTTAGACGGGAGCAGGTGCCCATGCCCCGCAGGAGGCGGACGGCCTCAGGACCAGTAAGTGAATGGGATTCTTCTGGGCTATAACTTTTTAAACTCTTTACATTGAAAAACATTTCAAGACTACAGAAAACTTGAAGGAATGGTACAATGAAATTTTGCAAGTCTTTCACCTAGATTTTGTAATATTTGCTTGCCCTGTCTCTTTTGCCCATTGTCCATTTTTTTTTTCTGAATCAAGTAAAAGTAAATGGCAGATACCATAATTCTTCACCTCTGAACTCTTCACCGTAGATTTCCCAAGAGCAGGTGATTTGCATATAATCACAGGTCAATGGCCAAATATAGGAAATGTAACATCAACCTAGTATTATTATCTAACATCCAAGTCTGTATGCAAATTTCATCCCTCATGCTAGTTACACCCTCTCTAACAGTTTTCTTCCAATCTGGGATCATAGTGGTTATAATTTCTAAAGGAAAGTATCAAAACATGAAATAAGCCCCAATCCTCAAGTCATGGTAAGGGAGTGTTGGAAGAGAAAGCAGACAGCCTCTGAAGTATATCAGAGGAGCCCATGGGTGCTCTTGTGGGTTTGGTTTCTTTCTCTTCTTGCTCTGTGTAGAGGAGGGAACGTGGCTTTGAGATCAGGGGTAGGAATGAGAAAGGTGAGATGGAAAAGTCTTTCATCTCGTGCTGTAAAATCTGGAAGAACAAGGAAGACAGCTGGATTTTTTACACATCTCCCACTATCCCTGGAAGAGGGGCCTGTGTGCACTTCTTTCAACACTCGAAAGTCTTGGTGGCTCCTAACACAGTAGGCAGGACGCGGTCCAGGCTTCTCAACCTGCTTTCAAGGCTCTCATGCCCCACTCCCCGGCACCGCGCTCATCAGGCTTCCCAGAGGCAGCGCCCACCCCAGCTCAGCGTGAACACAGCACAGCGGGAAGAGTCACTGTCCTCGAGCTGGCCTTCCACATTTCCAGCCCGCTCTCTGTTCTGCGGCCCCGTCCCCAGAGAACACCTGCCACTGCCATCCTTAGATGTCTATACCACAGTCACCCGCCATGGCCCCGGTACAGCTCTTCTTCCTACCACGTTTTCCCCAAAGCACCGTCAGCACTTCCTCCTTGAACCCCTGCTCTGGCCACTTAGCTCCTGAGCTTCTGCTGCCTAAACTATCCCTGGTTATCTCCTGCGTGCTCCGTGGTGCTCCATACCCCCACCCCGGGCCTTTCTAACGTCCCGCTCACAGGTGCTCACAGGGGACCCACTGCCATGACACTTGGATGGACTGGACAAAGGTCCCTGCTGAACGCTGCGCTGGTGGGAGGACAGGGGGTGGCCTGGGAATCAGCAGAGTCTCAACCACCAGCCCAAGGACCAGAGAGCCCACACACTACCTGTCCCTGCTCAAACTTGTTGGACTTGTCCGACCTCTTCAGGGGCCGCTCGCCTGTGTCCCCATACTCCTCACCGTAGATGGTCAGGTAGACATTGGCATCGGTACCAGCCTTGGGCACATTCCCTGTGATCACCTGGACCTCATAGGTGTTGGCTGGGGACAGAGAAAAAGGCCGCGTTGAGGACAGCGCCGCTCAGGGTAGATCTGAGGCTCAGGCTCTCAGATCCAGCCAGCTCCTGGGGAGCGGGAAGGCACCACAGGTTCATCTCCCCTGCACCAACCTGGAGCTGAACGGATCCCTCCTCCCCACACAAGACCCTCCTTTGCCATGACGCCCAAGAGGCTAGGAGTCACGGGAAAATGTCCTGGGCCGCCCTCCTACCTCATCCTCCCCCTGGGAATCATGGTGAACTATATCCACGCTCCTCCTGGAGTCCCGAGCCCTCCCGAGAGCCACAGGATGGGGCAGAGCTAAGCCAAGACAGAGACCTGTCCGGGGTGGCAGTTCAGACATAGCTCAGGGGACCTACTTGGGAACCATGATGGGTGCCCCCCTCTGGGGCCTCCAGGTGACAGGAGAGCTGGACACCCCCTTCACGGGGCCCCCTTCAGCAGACGGGCTGACCCCTCCTCAGGCTTACGCTCAGGGCCCGGCCGGCCTGCCGGCACCAGTTCCACGGCCAGCTCATTGTCCTCCTTGCCCCGGGCCAGCCAGCGGTGGGCTTCGAACTTGTACTCCTCAATCACCTCCTGCATCCCAGGCCCAAACTCCTCCTCTTCCTCCTCCTCTTCCGTCTCCTCCTCCTCCTCCTCCTCCGATGAGGACTCCTCCGACGAGGACTCCTCCTCCTCCTCGTCCCCCTCGTCCTCCTCGTCGCTGCCCTTCTTCTTCTTCTTCTTCTTCTTCCTCTGCAGCTTGGCCTTCAGCCGCTCCTTCTTGAGCAGCTGCCGCAGCTTGTCCTTCTCCTTCTTCCTCCGGGCCTCCTCCTCGGGCGTGAGGTCCACCTCCCGCACCACCAGGTGCCGCAGCCACAGCGTGTCCACGAACCAGCTGGGTCCGAAGCCTTCGCCCGTGTGCCCCAGCCGGATCTTGAAGACCTCGCCCACATCCTCCGCCTCCAGCTGGGCAAAGCACAGGGCAGTGGCTGGGGCGGCCCCTGGCCTCCTCCCCGCCTCCCCTGCAGAGCCAGGCGCCGGCCATCATGCGGAGCCGCAGGACGGGGAGGCCCGGGCCTCAGCTCAGAAGCTTCCACCAGCCCCTCTCTTCTACCACATTCGGCCTGGTTGCTGGACCAGCCTTCCAGGACCTCTTGTAGGTCCTACCCTCCACCCAGACTTCCTTCCTTCTAACCCTGCGTGGTGGTCAGAATGGGGTCCCTGTCTCTCCATCTCTTCCCCTTCTCCCCTACCCCATGTAGGCACATGCAGGCACACATGTGCGCTCACACTCATCCCTGTTCCTCCCAGTTCCATAGCTGTCTTCACGCGCTCCCCCGCCCAGAATGCCTTTATTCCCTTTGCCGCCAAGTAAAAACTATTCATCCTGTTTTCTGAGTTTGATCACTACTTTTCCTTTTTTGTTTGTGCTTTTCTGCATTCTCTTTCCAACGTTGTTTTTTTTTTTAATTATAAATCACATATAACTTTAGTAATAAGCAAGAAAAAAGTGTTATCTTTCAAAAACAAAAAAACCTCACCCACATCCCCAGGAGCCCTGAGCCCCTCCCCCAGCACATGGCCTTGTCCATCCCCAACAGCACAGAGGACCCCCCCAGCTTGGCTATGATCCCGGCCTGTTCCGAATGCCCTCCCTGTCCACATGAGCTGCTCCCTGCCCACTGGGATGGGGATTCCTAAAGACAGGGACTGTTTGTTCTTGCCTCTGTCCCCCAAGGGGTCTGGCACACGGCTGGTTCAAAGGGCAGTGGGGGTGGATTTAGCTTTCTTCAGAAGATCGGGTCCCTAAGTCTTCGGTCTGCCACTCTGTGCTAAGCCTCACACTTCAGTGAGGTCTAGCCCCCGCAGAGCTCAGGGGAGGGCTCACATGGGGGGCCTGCTGGTTGTGCCACTCTTCGGGTTCCCCACTGATGGGCGCTTTTCTGGGTGTCTGACACTTTTCAGTCTGGTGCCACCAATCTTCCCACAGGTGTCCTAGTGAAACTAAGGTCTGGGGCTATCCCATGCATTGCTCAATGCCCTGTAATTGGAGTTCAGGCCTAGATGAGAACTCAGGTCTTCTGACTGTGTTCATGAAGCTACGGTATAGCTAAAACCACCTTTCTGAGAAACTGATGAGCCGAAATAGAGCCCAGGAGCCCCAACAAAGAGGCATTTTTTCTTGTCAGCTACTGAGAGGATGAGCTCTGGACCCGGTAAGCCCCTTCTTCAGCACATGAAATCTCCTCTCCAGAATTTTCCAAGCACAGCATCTCTGCCACCAACCTCTGCAGGCAGGCCTGCTGACCTACCCCTCTGCCCACATCTGTCTGCCCAGCCGTGACCACGTCCAACACTGCCTCCAGCCACACAGCCCTGCGGCACCAGAAGTTGCCCCATTCTCTTATGTCTTCACAGCTGGTCACAATTGCCCAAGGACTTTCTCTGACATGGACTGTTTTGCTCCTTCCAAGGACTGTGAAGCAGGCTGGGGAGGTAGTCTAAAGCTAGGTTTGCACTCATGAAGAATCCAAGGCTCAGAGATGTGCACTGCTAGGGCCTCTACCTCCTCAGCTGTGTAATGGGTGCTTGGATTCAGTGAGGCCGCCTCCAGCACTAACGTTCCAAGCCCCTGGGCCAGCTCAGCCAGGCCCTAATCTGCTGGGCACGGGGATAGGAATCTTTGCTGAGGACTGTCTGTGGCACACAAACACACAGAGAACACCCAGCATGAATATGCTCCCTGTGTACACACACCTGCAGTAGTTTCCCTTCTAGAACATTCTTGTGTCCCCCAAGGGCCATCACACCTGCATCCTCTTCTCCCATCAGCAACATGTTCACAACCTCATCTCTTCTTTTCTTCTCAAAGGGAAGTACAGAGTCCTGCTGCACTCAGAACAGCCATGAGACTCCTCCCCAGATCCCGTGTGGGAAGCATGGCCTTGCCCACACACAGGGAGAGTGGTAGAACCAGAGCTGGCAATGGCTGCAGTAATCAGGGGCCTCATGCCACACTTGGCCAAATTAGAACCATCAACTCCAGCAGTACTCAGAATTGCAGCATGTTAGACTCCCCAGGAAAGCTTCTAGAGGCATGACCCAGAAAACATACCACCTGCCGCAGAGGTTCTGATTTCACTGATTCGGTTGTGGGCCAGGCAGCCCTTTTTTTCTCTTAAAGCTTTCCAGGTGATTCTAAGAAGCCAGGAATGAGATCAAGTTCAATCCCTACATTCTAGGGCATCCATTGGTGCTCTGTGGACACCCCAATTGCCTTACCCCCACATACCTGGAATGTGTCCTTGGACGCGCGATCAAAAACTTTTGAGCGGCTGGAGAGGAAGAGCACTTCTGTCTTGCCGTCTTCACCATAGATCTGCATGTAGACCCGGGCGGTGGTGCCTGCGCCGCCCACGTCCCCCGTCCAAACCTCAACCTCGTAATGGACCACTGGGTGGGCACATGGGGGCAAACGGGACAGTCAGTAATATTCACAATGGCAGGGAGAGGAACAAAACAGACATTCCTGACCCTGTACCATGCCTGGGGCTTCATAGGCATTATCTTTATCATTTTCTAATATTTTTCTTTCATTATCGATCATAATGAAATTATCTATCATTATATACCCTTCATTATCTATCATTATCTAATATCTATCCTCATCATTATCTAACCCTCTCATCAACAAAATGATGAGGACTACCATCCCCATTTCGGAGGCTGACAAACTAAGGCTCAGAGAAACTGAGTAGGTGGTAGAAATGGCAAACTCAAGCAATCAGACTCCAAAGCCCAGTCATTCACTGCACCACATGTGACTTCTGGAGCCAGGTATGAGGAACAGTCAACATACCAGCTAGCATTCTCTGCTGTGTGCCTACCCCGGGCAGACACCACAGATCAGAAAGAAGCAAAGGCTGTATGTTTGTCTCTTTTCCTTATTTTCAGTAAAGGACAAGAGGTTGAAATTACAATATTATATGTGTGTATGTGTGTGTGTGTGAGAGTGTGTGTGCACGCGTGTGTATATTCTTAAATCTATTATTTATTTGAGAGAGAGAGCAAGCATGTGCACGTGGGGTAGGGAGAGGCAGAGGAAGAGGGAGAGAGAAACCCAAGTGGACTCTGCGTTGAGTGTGGAGCCTCATGGGGGGCTCAGCCTCACGACCCTGAGATCAGACCTGAGCTGAAGCCAAGAGCTGGACACTCAATTGAATAACTGACTGGGCCACGCGGGTGCACATTATATATATATATATATATATATATATATATATATATATAATATAAAAGATATATTTATATATAAATAATATATATTAATATAATCATATATTGATGTAGATTATATATAATATATTATATATTAATATAATTAATGGAAAAAAAATATTTTTTAAAGTAAGCTCTATGTCCAATATGGGGCTTGAACTCATGGCCCCAAGATCAAGCATCTCATGCTCTACACACTGAGCCAGCCAGGCACCCCTGAAATAATTTTCATTTAAATATATGCATCTTTCAGATGATATCAACAGATATATCTACACAGAAAGAGTTGTCCGTATTTTGAAGTAATACTTTATCCAGCGTTAGGGGGTGGAAATGTGTTACAGGTATGCACCACTAGAGGGCATTTCCCAGTGAAGAGCATAATGTCTACCAGAACTATGGGATCATAGCCTTTTTTTTTTTTTATTTTTTAATTAACATATAATGTATTATTAGCTCCAGGGGTACAGGTCTGTGAATCGCCAGGTTTACACACTTCACAGCACTGACCATAGCACATACCCTCCCCAATGTCCATAACCCAACGGGATCATAGTTTTTTGGTGTCTACTGCAAAGACTTGGGCTCTCAGCAATGTCATAAGACGATATCATTATTTTTTTTTCCAAGATAAGACTTATTTTCAACAAGATGGAGGATCTTCCATTACCACAGTTATGTGAGAGATTTGGGGTGGAAAGCAAGAGGACTGGCTGAGAGCCTAAAGAAGTTGAACTAGAGATTCCAGGATCAGCTGGGGGTGACCGTGGGTAAGTGTTTGGACAATGAGGAGATTCAGTAAAAGCTGACATTCCAAATGGAGAAAACCCCAACCCCATTTGCTCTCTCAGATTTTAGAGAAATAAGCAGCCAGGATTAAACAAAACTTGGAGAGAGAAAAATTAGCATTCAGAGAGCAAGAACCAGCTATTGGAAATCAACATGTGGTAGCTGAAATAAAATATTCCATTGCAAGGATAAAATCAAGGACAGTTCATAAGAACAAAAAGAGGAAATTTCCCAAGAACAAAATGACAAATGATAGAAAGGTAAGAAAATCAGAGGCATTCCAACATCTCACCCAGAGCTCAGTTCTAAAAAATACAGAGAATGGAGATTTGGAAATTGACAAAAAAGTAATATCCAAAGAAGTCCCATAATTGAAAAATACTTCTAGAAGGAGCCCATGAGTTCCCAGAACAACCAATGAAATTAAAATCCCAAAAGGCAGTGAGGACATCATGAAATTTCAGAATGCCAGAAATAAAACTAGAATGCTATAAACTTTTAGAGAGAAAAAAATCCCCAAGAATTGGATCAGAGAATGGCATCAGACTTCCCAGCTGCAACACTGGGAGTTAGAAGATGGTAGAATGATTCCTTCTAGACTTTAAGGGAAAATGCGTTCTAAATCAGAATTCTGTAATGAGCCAAATTCCTTATAAATTGTGAGCCATTTGCAGACATTTCTCTTCCATGCACCTTTTCTCAGGAAGCTACTCAGTAGAAATGAAAAGAAGGGAGAAACCAAAGAGGGAGAAGCGAAGTCCAACAAACAGGAGATCCAACTAGGAGAAAAAAGAAAGGAATTTCCAAAAAGATGGCTAAAAGGAAGTCTCACAGGACAGCTTCATGACAACCTAGAACCCTTTGAAGTTCCTAAAGGAATGTTTTTTGGGACGGGAGTGAGTGGAAGGAGGTAGAGAGGAAACAGAATTGTTGTTGGGTTTGGATTTATGAAAAGAACTTTAGTTCTACTCAAGGGATGGAGATAAAACGATGTTCAGGGAGAACTGTCTCCCCTCCAAATTCATTATGGAAGCCTAGCCCCTCGCATTTCAGAATGTGACTTATTTAGAGATAGGGCCTTTAAAGAGAAGATTAAGTTAAAATCCAGGCCCTTGGGAGGTTGGGGTACCAGGTCGTGGGTATTAGAGAGGGCATGGATTGCATGGAGCACTGGGTGTGGTGAAAAAATAATGAATACTGTTTTTCTGAAAATAAATAAATTGAAAAAAAAAATCCAGGCCCTTAGGGTGAGGCCCTAATCCAATATGACCGCTGTCTTTATAAAAGGAAGAGATTAGGACACACACATGCAAATGCCCAAAATAAAGACCATATGAATATGCAGTAAGAAGGCCGATATCCACAAGACAAAGAGAAAGGCCTCAGAAGAAGCCTAACCTCCAGACACCCAAAGCCTGGCCATCTGGCCTCTGGAACTGTGGGAAAAGAAATATCTGTTGTTTAAGCCCCTAGTCGTGGTATTTTGTTATGGCAGCCGTAGCACACTAATACAGATAGGTGGGTATACAGAACACGGTACAAATGGAAAATGAGGCTATTACTAACTTCAGAAAACAAAAAATTGTGCCATAATTGAAATGCAACCATCATACAATAGGTGTCCCAGCCGTGAATGATATTTACATAGTCATAATAATGTAAAAATTGAATACGGATTAAATTTTATTGAAGGCTGGAAGGAGGGGAAGCGTGTATGTACACACACATATACACACGTGTGTGTTCACAGAGCTAAACCGTCCTCTTCCATTGTAGGAAGTCAAGAATTAATGTCCATGAATAAAATAATAAAGAAACAGGTAAGCAAATTATTAAAAATATAGAGATAAATTTCAGAGAACAAGTGAAAGCCATTTAAAAGTTGATACTCTGAAGAAGGGGAATAGTAAGGGGGAACTACTTCTTTTTAAAAATCTGCATCTTACTAACTAGTGCCCGTATTACTGTGATAGAAATCAAGTTTTAATTTCTAAAAAGAGGAAAAGAGTTGATTTCTTCACACTGGCAGATACCATTACAAAGCATGTATGTGTATGTGACCCTTCAAGGAACCTACAGGGCCCCTGGGGAGAGAAAATGCACACATGAAAACACAAGGAGCTCTGGGCAAGGAAGCGGTGAGTTCACACTGAGGTTCTTCCCAGGGAAGATTCTGGTGGAAGTGAGCCTCAGGCAGTAGCGTTCAGGGTAGATGTAGAAATGCAGAGGTGAGGGAAGTGACATTCTCTGCATCCATTTCTGGTGTCACTATCTTCCTGACCCTCTAGATGATCTCTTGTTGCTCCGACCCCTCCCATAACTATGGCTCTCACGCCATGTGCAAATGAGCTTCACCTTCATTTGGTGATCTCATCACCCTGCCCAAAAGTGTCCTCCACCCCCATGCCATGACTGTCACCCTGTCCTGCTTCATTTTCTTCATAGCTCCTACTTGGCATTATATTATGTATTTATTGTTTGCCTCCCCTGGGGGCAGGTAAATTCCACAAGGGCAAGGACTTGGTCTACTTTGTGCCTAGGGCAGTGCTGGCTCAGAGAAACAGTCAATATTAAATAAATGCACGAATAAACAGCTTTATCTCTTCCGCTAGTCTTCCCGGAGGAAGACACGGACTAGGTCTCAAACTCTTGCACACAGGGCTGAGGATGTACATCTCTTAACAGAGTCATTTACTGCCTTTATTCCAGAAAAAAATGTCTCCTCCACTGAATTCTCAGTTTCACCATCTGTCCAATGAGCCCTTTTGCCCCTTCAAGAGCTGTGATACACAGGCAATCAGAAGCCCCATTATCTCCCTGCAGCCTCTGACTCAGAAACAAGGTCCAAGTTACCCCACGGTCCCACTCCCCCTTCCCCACTGCCCCAGCCCACAGGGGAAACGATGCTGATGGTCCCATTACTGTTAATCCCATACGTTTCTGGATCTCCACGACCTCACTGGGGTAGAGCTCCACCTCCAGGCGCCCATCGGCCTGGTTCCTGTCCAGCCAGCGGTTGGCGGGGAAGGTGTATTGCCTGCCTTGGCGGGGCACGCGGATCTGGACGCTGCCGAGGAACCAGCTGGCGTGCATGCCGGTGCTGTCATGTCCAATCACCAGCCGACTGATCTGGAAGGAAACCCAGGGTGTGAGTGAGCAAAGAGCTGCTGCATGGAACCCTCGACGCCTCCATCCCTCCGCACCCCACCCCCACCCACACTGGTACAAACTGCTGTCCTCAGCCCAGATCTTCAGTTCCCCAGAAGAGGGGGGCTCAGCAGGAAGAGGCTGGGTCCCAGGCTTGTCCACCATCAGCCAGCTGCCTGGAGCCTCCCATCCCTCCTCTTAAGAGCAGCTCGCCTCTCAGGGAAGAGGTGAGAAGCCAGTGGGGGCCCCTGGGTATGGCGTGAACTTTGAAAGCTCCAGCATGTACTTGGGCAGCGCCCGTATAAGAAACCGAACATTCAAAACATGAACCATTTGCTGCTGATAGCCATGCTATTGATTGGGCTTTGTTTTGTTTTGAAAAATACACTATGGTACGTCTTTTCTGCATTTCTTCTTTGACAAACCCGTCTAGAGGTGACCGGATAGGTGGACGACCTCTCAGGACAGCCTCTCTGTGGTTCTATGCTCAAACGCTCCTCTCACTCTTGGCCCTGATGAACATCTTTCTCTCTCCAGTAACAGTGAACAGTCTACTTGCTTGGCTATTTTACATGTTAACATCTTTACATTTCACACAGATGACTGCCTAGACCATTGTGTTATCATCCTTAGGACGAGTTGGTTCTTCAATGTTCAAACCGCTTTAGTGCTTTTTCAAAATGCTGTTTGCAGGGCAATTCTAACATTAGGTGGAATGATCAACCAGCCTTTGAGATCCCTGCCAAGCCTCCCCCCCAGATCATCTCTGTGATGGTTTGGAGAGGTAATGCTAGACATGAGTTTGGGGCCAGAAGGCTAGTTTGAGAGGATTGTCCCTCCAAGCCCTGTGTTTGCTCTTACGAGTATAAAGTGCTTCTCTGGGCTGATAATGAAAACACCATCACAACTGTGTGCCTGTAGCCCGGGTCTGCTGGAATTGTAGGAAGGAAACCAGCCTTCTTTACAAAGCCCGACAGCCTTTCCGGTGGGCACCAAGGGTCACAGGGGAGCTTTACTGTGGTGTTGGGACAGTGAAAAGACCAGCAGGATGAGTGAAGATAGGGACAAGGGTCTTCTGCCTCACCCAGTGGGAAGCTCCTTAAGGAGAGAACTCAAGTTCTCTCCATTCCAGAAGGCCTAGCACCCCCCTGGAGCAACAGTTCCAGTTCCATCAATAGCACCTAGTGACTAAGGATGACTTGTGGGGGGCGGGGGGGAGGGACTAGGTTATTATTAACATAGTTACTGCAAACAGCAATCCCATTAGCATGCCCAGTTGTTAGAATGAATGAGGCAAACAAAGGTGAAGTCACTGGCAGGCTTGGCAGGAAGTCAAAGGAGGGACCTCAGGCAACCAGCAGCCAGACTGACCCTCCCAACCTCTTAAGCTGAACTGCTTGCTGGGGCGAGGGGGCATTTCAGAAATACAGGGAAAGGCCCCAAGCACCATTCCCCTCCCCTTAGATGTTTCATCTATCCACTGGCTGTTGTAGGAAATCCTCAGTAAAAGGAAAAGCATTTCACTCTACGGTTATTAATTCAGCTGAAAATTTAAATATGTTTTAATGAAGGAAGATCTTGAGTTAGGCTCATTACCATCAGGTATAAAGAACTGACAGGAGCTCTTTCCCTGTGAGCATGTTCTTGGAGTATCTAAAATAGGGTGAGGCTCAGATAGAAAGGAAACGGATTGCAGGAAAGTTGCCGCTAGCCACACCTTGAGAAGGGCAGGTGGTAATAGGAAGCCCAGCTCAGAAATTTCTAGAAAAGTTTCCAATTTTATAAGGGGGTTAGATCTGTGCTTTTCCAGATGAAGAGCTCAGACTGCTGGCAGCAGGGCCACCAGGGCCCTTGACAGAAGGAGACCCTCAGGTGCCATCTTCAAGAGCAGAGTCTCTCCAGTGTTGCTCAGGGTGAGCACTGAAATGAGTGTCCTGAGAATATCTCAGAGGCACACTCAAGTTTGGAACTAGGAAGTATTTTCAGCCCACTTTTCCTGCCCTGCATACCGGTGTCCTTTTCTCCAGTGTCTGGGACCTAGCCACCATGGTCTTGGCTATGTAGGTAAAGGGAATGTTGGGACTACAGACCCTAAAAATAGACATTCCAGGGGCGCCTGGGTGGCTCAGTGGGTTAAGCCACTGCCTTCGGCTCAGGTCATGATCTCAGGGTGCTGGGATCGAGTCCTGCATCGGGCTCTCTGCTCAGCAGGGAGCCTGCTTCCCTCTCTCTCTCTTTCTCTGCCTGCCTCTCCTACTACTTGTGATTTCTCTCTGTCAAATAAATAAATAAAATCTTAAAAAAAAAAAATAGACATTCCACCCCTACAGGGACTGCAGATGTTTCCCTACTGTTCACGTATCTTCTGCTGCTCTGGGTCATAGAGGAAAGCTACGCAGCTCACCTACCTCCGAGTGGGCATTTTCCCTCTTTGTGCATGTGAGTGTGCATATGCGTGTGATGTGTAAGTGTGTGTGCACATGCATGTGAGCGGGATTGTGCACCCACATGTGGATATATATGGGGTGGGTGAGACCATGTCGCATGGTCTCGGGAAGGAGACTTACAGTTCCAATGTTCAGGGTCTCCAGGGTGAACTCATCTACCCGGGCACGTTCAAAATAGTCTTGCAGGTTGTTGTCGGAGACCAGAAGGACTTGCTTGATGGTGTCAGATTTATCCCCGTAGAGCTTGATGTAGACCTTGGAGTCTGTGCTGGCCCCAGAGACATCCCCTGTCTTCAAGCTGATGTGGTATCGGAAGTCTAGGCAAGTCCAGTGTGGGAGGCAGGGAGGGGGAGGGGTTAGAGCAGGTCGTGGGGGGAAGGGCTGGAGCAGGAAGGCGGTCTGTAGCCAGGGTGGGACACTGGGCTGGGGGTCCGCCGCTGAGCCCTTGCTTTAAGTAGACCCATGGTAGGGCGGGGCTGCCTTCCTCTCTGTGGGGGTCCCCTCATGGGCAACACTGGGATGCTGACCCCTGCTTGGCCTGCCCACAAGGTGTGAGCACACCCAGAACAGGAGAGCATTCCAAGAATACGAAGTGCAAGAGACTTGAAGGACCTAAGGCAACCACCTTGTCCAGTTTCTGATCTGACGGATGAGGAAACGGAGGCAAAGGAGTATCAAGCTTTGCAGACAGTGTTGCAAAGGACATGCGCAGTGTTGTTGCTAAGGGTTCTGATCTTGGCTCTACAAGTGAAGGATCAGAGGCTCAGAAGGGTACATGTTTGACTCAAGATGTCAACGGTTCAGGAGGAGCCAGCCAGGGGTGAAATTCTGCTGGGTACCTACAGCACCATTACGAAACAGGGCCCCATGCTGACATTGCTCCAGTATATCACCCACAAAGATCCGTACCCTCTGTGCCTAAGGGAGGATAAAAATGCCTGTTTGGCTAGTGTTACCGCCTCTGTCGCTCATGTCCACAGAGGCCTGGGTGTGCTCAGGGCCCCACATCCAGTGCCACAAAGTCACCGTGTACACAGCCTAGACAGTGAAGAAAATTCCAGATCTTTCCTCAGAGCCTCTTCCTCTCCACCCTCCCCACTACTGCCCTGGGGGGATGAAGTGAAGAGCTCATGCTTGTTCCAAGGGCTGGCTTCCGGACAGAAAGGGGAGGGCACCTCCCTCACCAGGGACACACCCGCCACCTGGTCATCAGGACGACTCACTCTTCAGTGTTGCATTGCTGTCACTGGGCAGCAACTCTCGGACCAACTGACCGTCATCCTTATCCTTGTCCAGCCACCTGGTGGGCACACAAGGGGCTGTTAGCTCTTTGAGTGGCCAACGACCAACCACCCACTGTCCCGCTGTCCCTGCAGGGTCACCAGGGAGGTCAGAACTGGACACTCAGCAGAGGAAAAGACTCTACGAGAGCTGAGAACAAAGGGTCGCCGCCCAGACTGGGCAAGGGGGACTGCGCTGAGGAGAGGCTCCTGGCTGAGGTTGGAATGGTGATGAGGAGTTGGCCGGGGGAAGAGGGAGGTGCCCTCGAGAGGGAGCAGCACATGCTGGGATGGAGCAGATCCGGCAGGAGCTGAGCAAAGGCCCTGTGGTTGGAAGGCGGCGAGGGCAAGAAGCCAGCATGCGGGGATAACGAGAAGGTTCACAGGGTGTAAGACTTTGCCAATCAGTAAAGCGTTTGTCTTGCAAGCCAAGAACAATGGAGTCACTGTCCTCAGCAAAAACAATCACCTCTTTTTAGGAGAGCCTACTGTGTGCACAGCACTGTGCCGAGGGCTCTGGGGGAGGGGAAGAAGGCAGAAAAGATACACTGACATCAATAAGACACTGCTCGGCCCCTAGGGAACCTACCGTCTAGTTAAGATAGGATAGACTAGGGGCAACCCAGGGGCGGAGGGTCAGTTGGTTAAGCAGCTGATTTTTGATTTTGGCTCAGGTCAGGATCTCAGGGTCGGGAGAGGGAGCCTCATGACAGGCCCCTCGCTCAGCACAGAGTCTGTTTGAGATTCTATCCCCCTTCCTCTCTGCCCCTCCCCAGTTCGCGCACACGAGGGCTAATAAATAAATAAAATCTTTAATTAAAAGATAGGACAGACTAGCCAAGGCACTGAAGGCCAGGAAAAGGATGGCTGCGGGCCCAAAGTAAGTGTGACAGGAATTTAAGAAATGAGGACAGTTTGTGGGGAAGCGGCTTGCTCGGAATCCTCAAGGAGGGATGAGATTTGCCAACAAGGAAAAGCTGGGTTGGGACCCTACAGGGCTGGGTCTGACGGCGGTGACTCATCTATTCGTCAGAGTGGGCCATGGTCCCAGCTCTCTGCTGGCCATCCACCTGGGAGCAACGCATTGGACTGGTTCACCCGGAAAGTGCCCTCCCCACGGAGCACGGGGATGCATCCAGAGAAATCAGGTGACTGTGCAAAGCGGAGACACCCAGACCCCAGTGCTCACAGGGGTCCATGATACAGGTCATGGCAGCAGAAGAGGCACCCTCAATGTTCTCCAGTGCCGTGGGGAAGCCAAGAGGCTCGCCTCTTGATCAGCGTCTCCCCATTTGCCTCTACGTCGGAGGTCATCTTGGCCACCCAGCCCTATTCCACTCCTAGCAGGGACTTGCCTTCCTGGCCACGGAACCCGGCAAAGGAAGCCAAAGCGTGGCCTCCCCTCCAGCCTTCCTGACATGGAGTTCAGGCCTCCCTAAACCACAGTCCCTCTGCCAATATACCCCACCCGAGGATAGGGTCCTCATCCCTTCTTTCTTGCCCTCCCTCCCCAAGCACGTGGTCTTCTATTCCCACAGGATGTCGCTGCCTGCTGGCTGTTACCTCGCATAGGATGTCAGTCGGCAGCTAAGTGATTATACTGGGCATGGGTTTTGGTGCTGCGAGTCTTGAGCACCAAAATTGTCTGGGATTCCAAGATAGGAAGACGCAATTGCAGAATTCTTGGTACTGACGATGGGGGTGGGGGGATGGGAGAGAGATTTGAGAGCAGGGACTGCTTCCCCGAGTCCCTTCAATCAACCCATTAGGAGCCTCTGCCTCTGTCCCGTGGAGGTCACCTGGGATTATCCACAGACAGAGGCTGCAGAGAAGAGTGTGGTGTGGCTCAGCCATCACTCCCAGGGACAGGGAGCGTGGAAGCCAGCGGGCCCGAGGCCATCGGGAAACCCCGCGCGCCCTCCCACTGCTCTCTCGACCACTCACCCATCCCCAGGCCCACCCCAGCGATAAAGGGACACCATGGCTTGTCATCTTCACTTCCAACTGAAGGGTATTAATAGATATTTCCAAATATAGTCATTTTCTTTCTGCTTCAGACACTTGGGCCCAGGTTCAGCGTGAGACGCTGCAAAATCGGTGAGCCTGTCTGCTGGTGATTTTATGGCTCTTTCCCCGAGCTCACAAGAAATGTGCAAGTGTGCACACCACACTCACACAGCTGCCAGAGCTAACACGCTGGCACCACCTGACCATGGCAGAGAAGGTGGACAGAGGCCCTGTGTGCCATCCCTCAGGCAGTACACGTCCCGTGCAGGTGCCATGGGCACATGCAAGGGGCGGGAATTCACTTTCTTAAAACTGCACGAACCCTTTAAGTGTTTGGGGGCAGGGAGCGCTCTAGGGCGTTTGGGGGCCTTGGCTGACCTTCTGCCCTGCAATCAGCATCACTTGTGTCATTGGCAGACCCGGCTCCTTTCAGAGGGCAGCCCCATTTCACCCTTGCCATCACTGTGGGACGCGCGCTGGCCGTTGCGGGAGACCAGAGAAGTTAAGAAATGTGCCCAAAGCCACACAGCAGGCCGGTGGCTAGACTCCTGGCGCCAAGCTCCTCCCTCACCATGTATATAGCCATGCAGACAGTGTGGACATAGCAACCTCTTCCTCGTCCCCTTTCTGGGTTCCCTGTCCTTCTACTGACCAGACTCAGGGCTCCGTCCAAACAATTCTCTCTCTCCCAGGATCCTATCCATTTCCCTGATTTTAAATTCTACCACTGGACTCTGCCTACTCAACTCACAAGCATCTCATACCTAATATGCCCCAGCTAAGCCTCCAGAGTCCAGTCTGACCCCATTCTCAGGCCTTCCTCCCCACCCCCCGCCCCCAGGCTCTTGGTTTCAGCAGGAAGCGCGGCCTCTGCCTACCCACCAAAGACAGAGACTTGGGGTCTCCAACAGTCCTTTCTCTCTCGGGGGCACACCCCATGAACTCTACCTACAGGACCTATCTCTGGTGTAGCCCGTTCCCCCTACCTCCACTGCCCTAGGGCTTAAATGTGTTTTAAATGTGTTACGGGCTTAAATGTGTCCCCTAAAAGTGATATGTTAAAGTCTTAAGCCCCAGGACCTCAGACTGTGACCTTATTTGGAAATAGTGTCCTTATAGAGGTAATCCAGTTAAAATGAAGGCAGGCCTTCATCTAAAATGGCTGGTGTCCTCATAAAAGAGGGACATGTGAACACAGAGACAGACACGTACAGAGGGAAGATGATGTGAAGACCCAGGGAGAAAATGGCTTCTGACAAGCCTAGAACACCTATGGCCAGCAGAAGCCGAGAGGCAGGGAGCAGAACCTGTTCAGAGCTCCCTCCGCGGGAATTCAGTTAAATTCTGAAATTGCCATACTGTATCTTTAAAACGTAACAACACTCTGGTACTTAAATAGACAGGTCAGGGGTGCCCTGGGACACCTGACCCCAGTGGCTCACCACCGGCAGGTGGGGTGGGGACAGTCTAAGCACCACCAGCAGGGGCCCCCTCTTCAAGCCACAACTATGCTCCCGGTCTGGGGTAGCAGGCAGGGCTGAGTGTCCCCAAAAGCCAGGGCCCCGGACGGAAGCTGGAGTGCACAGAGCGCAGCAGGCCACGCACCTGAGACACGGGAACTCCACGTTGTCGCTCTCTGGCTGCCCCTCTTCTCTCACCAGCACCCGCTCCAGGAACCAGCCGCTGCCTCCGCCTTTGCCGTCATGCCTGATCCTCACCCGCCTCACCTTCCGCATGGTGACCGCCTCGATGGTGAACTCGTCGGCCTTCAGAGGGGAAGACGGCAAGGCCGGTAGGATGGGGCTCCCTTGGGACCCAAACACCAAGCGGAGACACAGGCCCAGAAATCAGAAAAGCCGGGGCTGATGGGTGGGGCTGCTGGTCTGTCACAGGTGGGTTGAGGGGTACCTGGAAAGAACAGGTCTAACCCCTCCTCCAGCTGCTCCCAGTGGGAAGTCATTCCATGTCAAGTTCCCAACAAGGGAGGGCTGTATTTTCTGATTAAACCGTGGCCATTCCCTATGATCTCCTAAAAGGCAGATCCCCCAGGAGGAGGGATAGGATAAGCTGTTTGTTACCAGTCACTAACCATGTATCATGACTTAATTCCTTGGCCAATCAACTCAGGCTCCTGCTACGAAAGGTTACCAGCCCGCTTCTAAGGCATGGCTGGGAATGACTGGGGAGGGCAGGAGAACTAATGATCTTGCTAATTGCACAGTTTTGCCTGCCAATGGGGCAGCAGAAGTGCAGCAGGGGCCGGAGAGTTGCCAAACCTACACGAGCACACCTGGGAGCCTCCCGGAACAGGAAGAGGAGGGTGCGATTGATTGATGGATAAAGGATTCGAAAGAGGTAGAAGAGTGGGAAAGGGTGGGTGTGGATGGGAGAGAGAGAGGAAATGTACAAATCTATGTGAAGTCACCCCCTCCGGCCCTCCCCAAATGAGCCTGGGTCCACCCACAACACTCAGATTATTTTGATCACCATAGTTTTCTTGTGTCTGTGACCCCAAGGTCAGCTGGAGTGGCCTCTGAGAGAGACCTCCACTCGATCTCCAGGGTTTGCCCTGCCCTCGCTGAGGATGGGGCAGCAGAGGCGGGAAGAGAGCCCAGGATTGTGCTAGGTCAGTCTGCAAATTGGCTTCACCTGGTAAGCACCATGAGCCTCGCTTGACTGCAATAATGACCCTACTGAACAGCTGCTCTGTGATGCAGGCCAGGCAGTAGGTACAGCTGTGCTCCTAATTCTCATATCAGCTGGCACAGGCGGGCATCGCTTCCCTGTTTCACATGTGGGGAAAACTGAGGCTGGGGGAATGGAGCGACTGGCCCCATGCGGGGTTTGTCCCCAGATTTCCCTATTGCCCCATACAACCTACCCAGGAAACCCATTTGACAGGTGGGGAAGGGACCATGACCCCTCCAGGGTCGGTTCTCCAAGTCCCTGCTGGATCACCCCGGGAGCCCAGAGGGTGTCATGTATGCTAGTTTGCTGATGGCCGGGGCACCCGTATCAGCTTCAGCAGAACAGGGAGAACAGGGGAAGGGGACCTCGGACCAGGGTCGGGTAGGCGGGGACGGAGTGGGCTGTACTCACATTGCCCTTCTCAAACAGGTCATTGTCATTCCTGCTGTTGTACAGAAGCCGCTCGCCTGTGTCCCCCACGTCACCGTAAAGGCACAGGTAGACATTGGCATCAGTTCCCGCGCCTTCGAGTTCTCCAGTGCACACGGTCACACGGTACCGGGCCACTGTCAGGGAGAGAAAGGGACACACTGATGGCCCCCTGCTCCCAGCACTGGCCCTGCTGCTCCTGCCTCTAAGTGCCCCTCCCCTGCACCCGGTCAGCTGGGACTGCAAACCCCATGCTGCCCAGTCAAAGGGCAGCTCACCTGCAGGTCCCTCTTCCCAAACAAAGCAGAGGTTCCCAGGCCTGCTCAAGGATCAGAATCCCATGGGAAAGTCTTCTAGGAGACTCTGGGGGGGCTTGGCAGTGTTTGGGGACCACAGGTCTGATTCAAACATTTTGACCCTTGGTTCTATCTAACCCAGCAGACTCTTCTGCCTTAGGTTGTTCTCCAATTCTTATGTGTCCTGTCTTCTCACGGAAGAGAGCTTTTCTCTGTGAGCCAGACTGAGCTTTGCTTCAGAACGGAAAGGCACAAAATGCAGTCACTGTGGGAGGGGCAGCAGCTTCTCTCCCTGTTGAAAATGTGCCCTGGAGAAGACGGGCCGGCATCCCTGCATATCACAGCTTCCCTTCCTCACTTCAAATATGCTAGAAAGTGAAATTCATTCATTCACTCACTCACTCATTCATTCATTTGCCCTGTATCTATTGGCTGAAGCCCAGTAGGCACTAAGCACCATTATAGAACCTAGGTTCAGCAGTGAGCAAGACAGACAGACTTCTGCTCCCCATGGAGCCTCCATCCAACTTGAGAGTAGACGGGTGGAGAGGAAAGATGGACAGTGAAATCACACCAAATTATGAACAGGAAAATTCCTGAGTTACATCTGCAACAAAGATTACACGGGAGAGGGGTGCCCCAGAGTGGGATAGAAGTGGAGGGATTATGGCGGGGGAGTGAAGAGGATTTGGAGAGGCAGAAAAGCTTGCAGCAAGAAGTTGACATCTGGTAAGATGCCAAGGAGAAGAAGCCAGCCGCAGGAAGCTCGGAGAGAAGAGTGTGCAAGTAAGTGCGAAGCACTGCCATGGGGAGGAGGGGGCGAGTGTTCCAGGAGCAGAGAGAAGGTCAGTAGGGCCTGGGTGAGGGGGGTTCGATGAAGTCCAGAAGTTGACCAAGGCCAGCATGGGACAGAATTGGTATGACAGGTCAAGGTAAGAAGTGTGACTTCCTTTGGTTGTTTTTTTTTAATATAATGGGAAGTCATTCAAGGGCTTTAAGCAAAAAAGTAACCTGATATGAATTATATTTTAAAGAGCACTCTGGCTGCCATGCGGAGAACTGATTGTATGGAAAGAAGGAGTGACTCAGAGAGGCCTCTTAGGAGAATAATTAGAGTTGCCTAGAAAAGACAGGAGGGTATCTAGGATTGGGGGTGCTGTGGAGATGGAGAGAAGACAGTAGATTAGAGATATACTTTTAATGTAGAATCAACAGTACTTGGTGATGGATTGGATAAGTAATTGAGGCAAAGAAGAATCATGGATGACTCCTAGATTTTGGTTTGGGTAACCAGGTAGACAGTATTTCTAGTAAGAAGTAGGCATGCCTGAGGGAAGCATAGGTTTGGAGACAGAAATCAATGGTTCTGTTTGTTCATTATAAATGTGTGCTACTAGATGTTCTTAAAAGAGGCCAAGAAGGCACTTGAATATGTGTCTGGAGAGTCAGGATTACTGACATGATATTGGTCATTGGCACACAGATTCCCTTGAAAGCTATGAGTCCAGATGAGATCTCCCATAGAGAAGATTATGGAGGGACAACAACATTAGAGACCAAGCCCAGGAGAAGCTAGCAACTCAGATGAGAAGCAGCCAGTGAAGCATGGGGGAAGAGTACTGCTGGACATGTCTCTAAATCAAGAGAAGGGAGGAATGGTCATCTGTAGCAAATGCCACAGAGGACAAAGAGTGACTTTTGGTTTAGCTACATGGAAAGCACAGGTGTCAAGGACAACAGCAGCCATAGTGAAATTGTGGGGGAAGGGAAGAAGCCCTATAACAAGAGTCTAAGTACAGAATAGGAGGTGGGAAATTAGATATAGTACCTGGATGCCTGGATGTAAACCTTCCCTTTAGTCTGTTGTGAAGAGGAATACAAAGAAAAATAATAAGCTAGAGTGGGGTATGAGTTTAGAAAAGTTTTATTTTAAAATGTTTAAGATGTGTGGGACGCCTGGGTGGCTCAGTTGGTTGGACGACTGCCTTCGGCTCAGGTCATGATCCTGGAGTCCCGGGATCGAGTCCCGCATCGGGCTCCCAGCTCCATGGGGAGTCTGCTTCTCTCTCTGAACTTCTCCTTGTTCATGCTCTCTCTCACTGTCTCTCTCTCAAGTAAATAAATAAAATCTTAAAAAAAATAAATAAAATGTTTAAGATGTGAGGTACTAGATTATTATCTATAGAATCATGTAGAGGATGATGATCCTGTAGAGAAAAAGAAAATGATAACAAGGAGAGAAGAACTAGTGAAGTTCTTTAGAGAGAAGAAGAAGAAGGACCAGAGTATAGATAGAGGACTAGCTTTGCTAGGGTTCAAGAAACTACAACAATAGGGACTGGGGGAGGGCAGTGATAAATTGTAGGACAGCTTTGAATACAAACTGAGATATACTGAGTCATGAATTTTTTTTTATTTTTAAATTTTTTATTTTTTATAAACATATATTTTTATCCCCAGGAGTACAGGTCTGTGAATCGCTAGGTTTACACACTTCACAGCTTGAGTCATGAATTTTTTTTAAAAGATTTTATTTATTTATTTGACAGAGGTGATGAGCAGGCAGAGAAGCAGGTAGAGAGAGAGAGAGGGAGAGGGAAGCAGGCTCCCCGCTGAGCAGAAAGCCCAATGCAGAGTTCGATCCCAGAACCCTGAGATCATGACCTGAGCTGAAGGCAGAGGCTTTAACCCACTGAGCCACCCAGGTGCCCGAGTCATGAATTTTAAATGAGACCAGTCTGCAAGGCTGCATGTTTTGCTACAGTGAGTCTACAAGGCTACAATAACTGAAAAGGTCATTTGTTGGCTTTAACTAGGATAGGGTTTATCCAGGTAAGCATGATAGAGAGATATAAGGACAGAAAAGGTAAGGGAAGGTTTAGAGGTAGGTTATAATGGTTGCCATGCAATCCAAGCCATGTATACAAGAAAATTGAATATAAGGGAAGGTGATAATAAAATCAGTGATATTATAGGTCTTGACAAAGTTAAAAAAATGTTAGAGTGGGAAAGGCAAACCTATGGAGACGTAAAAAAATCAATGGTTGCCAGGGTGTGGGTAGGAGGGAAAGGAAGAGATAAACAGGGAGAGCACAGAGGATTTTTTTAGGGCAGTGAAATTACTCTGTATAACACCATAATGATGGATACAAGTCATTATAAATTTGTCCAAACCCACAGAATGTACAACACGAAGAGTGTTCCACAAGTAAACCATGAACTCAGGATGCTAAGAATGTATCAATGTAGGCTCATTAATTATAACAAATGTATCACTCGGGGGGGGGGGATGATGATAAAGGAGAGGGTATGCATGTGTGAGGGAAGGGAGTATATGAGTATATGATAAATATCTACACCTTCCTCCCAATTTTGCTGTGAACTTGAAATTGCTCTAAAAAATAAAGCCTATTTTTAAATATGAAGGAGCTAGTAAGATATTCCCAGAAAAGCAATAAGTATAAAACTCCATTGGTGGTTTTATTATATATATATATATATATATATATATATATATATATGTAATTTGTATGACAGTATAGCACAAAGGAGGGGGAAGAGAACAAACCTATACTGCAGGAAAGTTTTTGTGTATTATTGAAATTAAGTTGCAATTAATCTGAACTAGATTATTGTAAGTTAAGATGGTAATTGTAATTCTCTGGGTTACCATTAAAAAATAACAAAAAATATATATTATAAGAAACAAGGGAACTAAAATGGTATTCTAGAAAATATTTCTTTAACACACAAAAAAGTGGTAATATAAAATGAAAGGAACAAAAAAAGACACGAGACATAAAAAACAAATAGCAAAATGGCATTCAAAAATCCTGCCACATCAGTAATTACATTAAATGTAAATGGAATAAATATTTCAATCAAAAGGCAGAGTGTGGTTGTCATCCTGCAGAGACGGGATGGGTCCTTTCACTGCCTATTTGCTCAGATATCAAGGATGATGATGACACACATGTACCAAGAGTGAACATAAGAAGAATTATGCACCTAATAAGGAGTTCTTGGGAGAGTATGGTGGATTTCCAAGAAGGTCCAAAATTGGCTTGAGAAGCAGGGAGATTTTATGGTGATTAGGAGATAAGAGTTCCCTTGTGGGGGGAGTGAGGGGGTCAGTTCTTGCATGGCTTGACCTTTCCACCAGTGCTAAGGGAGGCAATATCCAGTCTTCTTATCAAACTGCCCAGATGTCAGGCAGAAGGGGGTGGGGTAGTGTAGCCTGAAAAATGTCAGCAGTCACACACCAAAAAAAGTCATACTATTGCACAGAGATTGGCGAAATTGATAATTGATCTATGTGCTATATACAGAAATACACTGTAGATTAAAAGACACAAATAGGTTGAAAGTAAAAAAATGACCACCAGAACTGGCTATACCTGAATAGACTTAAAACAAGTGTAAAGATCAAATTGGTAATTTTAAAGAACTACTCAGAAAGAAAAGCTCAGGCCTAAATGTCTTCATTATCGAATTCTACCAAGCATTCAAAGAAGAATTAATACCAGTTCTTCTCAAATTCTTCCAAAGAAATTTGGAGGGGAGGATATGTCCAACTCATTTTAGGAGGTCAGCGTTACTCTGATGCCAAACCAGAAACAGATATCACAAGAAAAAAAATTACAGACCTATCTCTTTTCTGAATATGGATGCAAAAATCCCCAACAAAATACCAGTGAACCAAATCCAGCAACATAAAGAATTATACACCTTGACAAAGTAGAATTTATCCCAAGGATACAAGTTTTAAAAATCAATTAATGTAATGTATCACATCAGTAGAATAAAAAAAGTATAACATGATAATTTCAATAGACTCAGAAGAAACATGACAAAATCTATCACTCTTTTATGATAAGAAAACCATCAACAAACTAGGAATAAAATGGAACTTCATCAACCCATAAAGTTATCTATGAAACACCCCCAGCGAACATGTAATTAATGATGAGAGACTGCATGCTTTCTTTAAGGTCAGAAACAAGACAAGGGTATCTGCTCTCATCATTTGTTTTCAACACAGTGCTGGAGGTTTTAGCTAATGCAGTTAGGCATCCAGATTGGAAACAAAGAAGTAAAACTATCTCTGGGCACAGATGACATGATCCTCTACACAGAAAATCATAAGGATTCCACTCAAAATTATTTGAACTAATAAATGAGTTCAGCAAAGTTGTAGAGTATATAATATGCCTGAATCAATTGTATATCTATTCTTTTGCAATAAACAATCTGAAAAGGAAATTAATAAAACATTTCCATTCAAAAGAGCATAAAAAGAAGAAAATATGAAGACATTTAACAAAACGAGGGGGAGAAACCTATGCTCTGAAAACTACAAAATACTGTTGAAAAAAATTAAAGATTACTTAAATAACTAAAAAAGCATCCCACGTTGACTATTTGGAAGACTTACTGTTACTAAAAGGCAAACACTAAGTGTTTTCAGCCTTCAGCCTCTGCGTAAATGAAGCTGATGCTTTTGTGTTTAGCTTCCAGTAATAGAACTGGTGGCAGTAAGAGGGAAGAAGAGCCTCAACTGGCCTGAGTACGGAAATGGAGAGGCACAGAAGGAAAAGAGGAACATGAGCCTCACTCATTCTTAATCCTGACGCAGGACAGTTCTGCTCTTTCAGCTGTAACTATCAGGCAATACCCAGAAGCAAACTGATGAGGGGAGACAGCAATCCCTCTGCCTGGAAATTCCAGTCCTGTTTGATCAGGAGCACTAAGGTCCATTGGGCTGGAAGTTCTCAGGGCTCCTGATCTTCTCCAGGGGCCCCTCCCAGCCCACCAACCATTGGGGTCCCAAGCTCGTTCTCAGCAGGAAGTCCACAGACAATTAAAAAATAACTGTGTTGTTAGCCACCAGCAGTGAAAGACTTCAAACAAATGGGTAACTACCAGAGCCTCTTGTACTTTAATTTAAAAATGACAGCTCAGCCTGATTAACAAGAAGCTCCTCTTTTCAGCAGTTGAGTCCAGTGATTCCTTGGCCACTCATCAGCGGTGTGTAATCACTTCAGCTGCAAACGCAGGGGAGCGTGCAGGGCGCATGGCTCCTACCATCTCACCGAACTCCTGATCATAAGCGGTGCGTGTCTAATCTGTGTCCCCAGGCGGTGTTAGTCAGTGAGGTCATTCCTCAAAGCCTCTTGCTGTCAGACATCGCATTAATTGCTTCTTTGACTGGCTCTTGCTTTAGAAGTAAACCCGGAGTAACAGACTTATTTATTTTTATCTATCTATTTATTTATCCTTATCTATTTACTTATCTTTATCTATTTATTTGAGAATATGCATGCATGTGCTGGGGTTGGCGTGTGTGTGGAAGAGCTAGAAGAGGAGAGGGGGATGGAAAGGGACAAGCAGACTCTGTGTTGAGCACAGAGCCCAACATGGGGCTCGATCCCAGGACCCCAAGATCATGACTTGAGCAGAAACCAAGAGTTGGACGCTTAACCAACTGAGCCACCCAGGTGCCCCAAGAATGGTTTTAAATTGGTATTATTATATGTGAGTCCAAGGCTTTCCACTCAAGGGACTGCCAGGAAACCCTGCATGTTATTCACAATACCCTGGTGCCAGCTGGGGAAGTGAGACTTGCCATCAACTCTTTACCGTTACAAAGAAGCATCCAGAACACCAAAGGAGATCCAAGTTCCTTTAGAGGTGAGTGAGGATAAGGGGGTGTTCCAAGCACAACAGAAATTTATGTAGGCCAGATAAAGCATCGGGGAGATGGAATCCAAGTCGACATGGGCTTGAGAGTACTGCCAAGGACCCCCCCAAGAAGACGTCGAACTTCATTTTAAAGCCAGAACAGACAGCCCTTCGATCTAATCCTGTTCACCAGAGACTTTTTTTTTCCATTAAAATGGTTCTTTGATAGTATTACAGACGACAAAAACCAAGAGCTATCACAGCCCCACATCTTGCACACTGTTTAAAATGTGACATGCACGTTTACCCATGTAGCTTACAGACACACTCTTTCTCCCCACCCTTCCTACCACCGTCTCTCCTTGTCTGTCAGATCCCTACTCAGAGAAGACCTAGCTTAAATGGCACCTCACCTGAAGGTTCTCCCAAAGTGTGGGCAGAAAGCTCATCTGGCCACAGAGTCTCGACACCATTCTTTCACTGAGTCCGACCGGAGCCACCTTCAAAATAGCTCTTGAATTTACCCTCTTTCTAGTCTAGTTAATTCTTGCTCACTTTGAGTACCTCTTCTCCCCACTTGATGACTTCTTTTTTTTTTTTTTAAGATTCCATCCATTTATTTGATAGACAGAGATCCCAAGTAGGCAGAGAGAGAGGGGAGGAAGCAGGTTCCCTGCTGAGCAGAGAGCCTGATGTGGGGCTCGATCCCAGGACCCTGAGACCATGACCTGAGCCGAAGGCAGAGGCTCCAACCCACTGAGCCACCCAAGCTCCCCCCACCCCCATTGACGACTTCTTATAGGTTTGCCTCTAAGATCCATCCTCCACACACCCATGAGTCAGGCCAGGAGAAATGTTGGGGAGAAGGAGCTAGAAGGAGTTGCAGGATGGAGCAGAGTGTCACCAAGGTCATGAGAGGGCTTGGGGGCAGAAGCCTGAGCCAGGGGTGGGGTGCATCACTCATTCATGGGATGATCCGAGGAAGGTACTGGGACCAGGATGTGGATGAGGGGATTTTCCATTCAATCACTGGAAGGAGTAGGACAGAGGCTCTGAAGTCTTGATGTGCAAAAAAATTACTTGGTATGCTTGATAAAAATGCAGATTATCAGGGATAGCTCTCAAAGAATCTAATCAACGTCTCTGGGATGCAGCCAAATTATGTCCCCCACGCCCCCATCCATATGTTCAAGTCCTAACCCAGGGTGCCTGGGGGACTCAGTTAGTTAAGCATCAGCCTTTGGCTCAGGTCATGATCCCAGGGTCCTGGGAACAAGCCCTGCATCAGGTTCTTTGCTCAGCAAGGAGCTTGCTTCCCCCTCTCCATCAGCCTGCTGCTCCACCTACTTGTGCTCTCTCTCAGTCAAATAAATAAATAAATCTTTTTTTTTTTTTTTAAAGTCCTAACCCCCAGTATCTCAGAATATGACAATATGGAGGTAGGGTTTTTAAAGAGATGATTAAGCTAAAATGAGATCCTATGGGTGCATCCTCATCCAATATGACATAAGAAGGGATTAGGACACAGCAAACAGGACACCTGGAGGGAAGACTGTGTGAGGACACAGCAAGAAGGCTGCCACCTACAAGCCAAGGAAAGAGGCCGCATAAGAACCCAAGCCTGATGACACATTGATCTTGGACTTTCAGCCTCTAGAACTGTGAGAAAATGAATTTCTGTTGTTTAAGCCTCCAGTCTGCGGTATTTTGTTATGGGAGCCCGAGCAGATTAAGAGACTGCCCTAGAACAATGGCAGGAGTTGAGGGTCTGGAGAATGACTGAGAGAAACATTATACCACCTTCAGTGGAAGGAAAAGTAACCAGAGGACACCAGAGATGGGATTGATCTGGAGCAGAGGCAACATCATGAGATGGCATGGGCCCGTGTCTGAGAGTGCAGAGGGAGTCTGGCAAAACCCCCCTCACCAGCCCCACAGTCTGTGAGGTGGGAAAACAGGTTTGGAGGAAGGGGGAAGCCAGGCTTCAGTCAAGGTAGAGAGGACATGGAGGTAAAGAAGATCTTGGGCATTCTAAGTAAAAATGGTAGATTTCTTTCTGGAAAAACCTCACTAAAATGACAATACACAGGTATTTTCAGGACTTAACAAAAAAAAAAATAGGGACAAGTACAGATAACAGCAACAAGACTTGGGGAGTTTGACATCCCCTGGGAAAGTGATTAATGCCTTAGCACAGTGATTCCTCACCAGCAGCACCACTTAGAAATGCATGAGACAAATTCCTGAGTCTCACCCTGGACTTCCTGAGTCAGAAACCCTGGGCTTGAGGCCGTGTACTCCGTTGCCACAAGCTCTCTGGGTGATAATACTCAGGGAAGTTTGAGGATCCCTGACTCACCAGACCAGAGAGAACCGATCGGAGTTATCACTTGTGAAATTTGAAAGCAAAGGCTGAGGAATGAAAGCACCAGGTAACTTCAGAAACAGGACATGAGGAGCTGAAGTCAAGAGAACTGGTTAGAAAGATCAAGGAAGCAGTTGGGTCCCAAGACCCCCTCCCCATTAGTTCACATCTGCAGGCTCTGTTCTGGCACACGAAGGGATAGATCCGATGAGAACAGGCGTGTTTCTGCCTCAGTGGGCTACATTGCTAAATCAAGTCTCAGTCTGGGGCAGAATCCTCTTACCTACCATGTTCCCAGGGAGATGGCTATCTTGCTGCCACAGAAAATAGTACACAATGTGAAAAGAGTATAGTCGCTGTGCACACAGGAGGCAGAAGACCTTGCTCTAGGTCTGACTCTGTCTCCAACTGTATAATCAGGACAAGAACTCCTCGTTTTCCTGAGTTGCATTAGGCTATTTTATTTATTTATCTATCTATCTATCTATCTATCTATCTATCTATCTATCTATTTAAAGGTTTTATTTCTTTATTTGACAGAGAGAGACACAGAGAGAGGGAACACAAGTAGGGGGAGTGGGAGAGGGAGAGGAAGAAGCAGAAGCAGACTTCCTACCGAGCAGGGACCCGATGTGGAGCTCAATCCCAGGACCCTGGGATCATGGCCTGAGCTGAGGCAGATGCTCAACAACTGAGCCACCCAGGCGCCTCTGCATTATGCTATTTTAAAAGTCTTCGAACGCAAATATGCTATGGTCACATTTTTAATTACAAACGAAGAAGCATCAAGCAGATAACAGAAAGTGCTCATCACCAGCATTGCCTAATTAGATGACTAGATGGTGCGATCTCTTAACAGATATTTGCCATGTGGAGTTTCTATGTTTTTGAGTATTTACTTCTATTTAAATCATTTCAACAAATACACACAGAGCTTCTACTGGATGTACAAATGTCTGAGGAGTGACGTTTTCCAAATATTGAGAAGAGCTACTAGAATGATGAATGACATTGTTTTCTATATATTCTTAACTCTTGGTAATTTTGCGGTATTACTATATGATTTAAAAATTAGGACTGCCACCGTGATAGCAAATGGGTTGATTATCTTAAGTGCCAGTTCTGATCAATTGCTTAGATCAATTGCTAATGTCTGCTTAGAGTGCCCTGTAGGGAGCTTTGAAACTCATTTCAGACTCAGTGAGAGAGAAGGCTGTGATTGCTCAGTAATGTCTGCCAGAGCAAAGGACAGGACATGTGCTGTGCCTCACTCTCTTCTGCCGCTATAATCTAGAGGCAAAATGATCTCCCTTTACCCCTGAGAATGTGCAAACTGGACCCTAGATTAAAAGCTTAGTTCCTCTCCTATGAGCCTTAAATAGACACAGAGGACTCATCTGGGGCCGCCAATCATGGCTTCTGGATACAGTCTTCCTTTTGGGGAGACTCTTGTGCATAATTTGAAGAGAATATTTCTTTACTGTTAGGAAGGCTGTGGAGAAGCACTGCTTGGAGAGGATCCTTCTCATCCCCTCACCCACCTGAAGAGCCATAAATGTTGCCTTCCTTCCCCACACCCACCACCACAGAGCTCTGGCATCCTGCCTTAGAGATTCCCACAAGCCAGTCAGAAGGCTGGGAATTTTCTAACTCCATGCTGGCATGTGGAGGGAGTGTGATGAGTAACAGCAGATGAGACCATCCACTCATGGGCTGGACCCCCACGCACACGCCAACTAGGAGTTCCACCGCCTCGCCAGGGATGGAGAACTGGTCAGTACTCACTGCCCATTATCCTCCGCACGGTCGGGCCCTCGGCGGTCATTTCTCTCACGATCTCATTGTCATCCTCATTGGCATCCAGCCAGCGATTACAGTTGAAGTTATACTTGTCCTTGGTCAGAGTGTTCACCAGGGTCATCTGGAATGAAGTACTGGGGTGAGCAAGAGGGTGGACCAGAGATCTATCACACCTTGGGGTCACCATTCTGCTATCTCATCCAAGGGAGGCCAAGGCCATCCCATTGAGATGTCTCTTGTGGAAGGTGGTCCAGATTTCACATCTATCCCTCTCGCTCCCTGGAGACCCATGCTTGCCTAGCAGCCAGGCAACTGGGGGAGAAGGTAAGTCTCCTGAACACCTGAGCATTTTCTCAGTCAAATTTGGAGGCCCTCTCCCCATCAGGAAGTCCCCATGTCTTAGGTCCAAATTTGGGTCTCACCGTGAGACCCATGCTTACCCACCCCCACTCCCAATGGACACAAAGGCAAACTTAGGTGACATGGTCATTAGAAAGGGACCATACAGGTTCCTCTCCCATGCACCTCCCAAACCTCAGGATGGCACACCTCACCCTTTCTAAATGCCATCCAGAACCAGGGCTCCTTCTGTCATGCCATGCCCGAATCTTGTAAAACCTGCCAAGATCTGGGAGCTCAATCTACAGGGAGAAATGACAAGGTTTGGGTGAACATAGTCAAGTGAATTGTGTTTATCTCACAGCTGACCCCTTCCCAGGAGGGCACCCGCTCTGGGCCAAGTCTTCAGCAGTGAGGATGGCTTTGCTCCAGGCCGCTCTCGTAGACTGTATTCTCTCATGCCCTGGCAACCAAGGGCACATGAGGGCGAGAGAGCTGTGTAGCGCCCAGGTTCAGTCTGGCCTGGCGAAACTGAACAAAAATAACTGACCCACAGTAGGATCCAGAATAAAGAAAATCTTCCAAGCAATAAACTCCAAGTAACAAAACCCATTCGGCAACCCTGCAAATTAGCACAGGTCCACAGCCCCAGGACTCCACTGGGCACTAAAACAGACAAAAAGATCAATACAGCAGTCGTGCCCTTTCCCTAGGGGCCTGCAGTCTAGCCGGGAAGACAAATACATGAAGAGCAATGAAGTGAGTGTGTAGCAGAAGCAGCAGTGGGGTGCTCTGGGAAGACAGCTGAAAATTACAAATCATTCTCACCTAAAGGTCAGAGCACACTTCTGTTGGCAAAACAAGCCTTGCTCTAGTTATATACACATCAGAAATTTAAAGCTAAATTTCTTTTAAAATATTCTACTATTTATACTTTCCTCTCAATTTGCTACTCACTCTCTAATTCAGTTCAGATCAGGCAGTTTGACACTAATGTGCTCAGGGTCTCTGTTCTACAATGATTCCCCAGGTTTCTAGGCTCCTGAAGAAAATTCTATACCTGCTTCTTTCTCCCAGGCTTGGTTCTGAAGTGTTTGATTCAGAAGAAGGGCCAGACCAAAAGCGGATGCCTTTCAATCAATAGATCACTCTGGTACCCTTGCAGGGGCCTGAATTTTGTGTAGCACTCGCTTGTCTTAAAACGTGATTCAAAATCTGGCTTAGAAAACCATCCTCATCACAAATACCTCTTACATCCCTTCCTCCTTCCTCCTCCCTCCCACCCCCATTACACTTCCTTCCTACCCTAAATTTTTCGATTATGCCCGGTTTGAACCACTTGTTGTTGGGATTCAGGAGAATCTCGTCCGTCCGCCCCTTTTGCCCATAAATCTGGATGAAGATGGGAGAATTGGTACCAGCTTTCTTCAAATCGGTTGTCCAGACCCACAAAGACCAAGGGAATTCTGCAAAGACACGGCAAGTTGTCCCATAAAGACTTCAAGAGTACAGAGTTTTTATGTTACCAGTGGGGGAAGAGAAGCAAATCAAAGGTGTTTAGGACTGAAGCGCAGACCATGCACAGGTGTGGCACACTCTCAGTAACCCATTCTAACAGGTGCCAATATTAGGGAGCCCAGGATTCTTTGCTGCTTGAAAAAGGGTACCTCAATGATCCTTTTAATGGCAAAAGCCTATAGTATGTTTTAAATAGGAAAAAGAGTTGACTCCCTGCACCCTGTGTATATTCAGAGTGCGCTATGTTGAACCATTCCGTTCACCTTCTAGCCCATCACAGCAGGTTATTCAGTTTGGGGTCATGGGGGTACTGGCCATGGTGCTGACTGTGTAACTCTTGTGTGGCCTGTACCTTCCTGCGGGGCCCATTCCCTTCCTCTTTAGAGGAGAACTGAGAAGCAGAAGTGCACTCCTTCACAGCAGAGCTCTTGCCCAGGGGGCTGACATCCTGGCCTCTGCTGGCCCTGTCTGGGAGGACACCAGCCTCTGGGTCCTCACCACCTACTTTTCAGCCTCTTCTTCCTGAGAGACACCATCTCGTAGAGCTGCCTCTCGATCAGCCCATCCACCTTCTTCTCATCCAACCAGTTGCGGCAAAGGAAGGTCTGCTGGATGCCGGTGAAGGGGCACAGAATCACCACCTGCAAGGGGGTGTGGTGCAGATCATGAGTCTCCTGCAGCAGGTGCCCTGGTTGGGACCTCCTGACAACGTTTGACAACCTCTTCATGCTAAGGTGGTCTACATTAGGATTCTCAGGGAATGGCACTTTTCTTCCTGTTGCTGGTCCCATTAAGTCTTAGATCAAGAAACACCTCCTCCAAGGAGTCTTCCCAAGTAGCTATCATCCATCCTCCAATTTATCAGCCCAAATCTCAAATTCTTCCCCCTACACACAACACTCTCTTTGAACACTGTATTTCTTTATGCATATAATAAAAATCTCAGTCCAAACCAGATGAACTAGTATACTAAATTAATTCCCTTATTTGTCTGTAGAAAAAAGGTTGATACATAAAAAGGAATGAGTATCTGGAATATAACACAAAAATAAACAACTTTCTTCTGGGCTTGAACCCATTCAAACCTCTTTCCCATGCTTTCTCTACTCTACTCACATTCTCAGCTCATGGTTTTAGAACTCAGAAGTGCACCCCGCCTAGGTCACTCACTCACTCACATCAGGTATGTCCAAAGGAATGTTCTTGTGACTACAAAATTTTCTATCAGCCAAGAATTGACTATTCACTCTGCTAGATTCTCAGCTTTACCTTCTTTTTAATCTCAGGACTCTGGGATCATGACCTGAGCTGAAGGCAGACGCTTAACTATGTGAGCCACCCAGGAGACCCCAAAATACTTGTTGACTGAGAGATTTATAAGCTGAAGTGAAACAACACCAAGAATCAGGACAGTTTATAACTACCAGCTAGCACCTGCGTTTGGCCCTTGGATGCATACATAGAATAGCCCTCATCCCTGACCATAAGCAAAACAAGGTGGATGGTCACATTATCAACCGAACTGCCCAATGAAAGGGCCTGTCCATGTGCTCTGACACTGGTCCAAAGTAAGTAGGAAGCAGGAAGCAGGTCAGCATTTGTACTTGCAAATTAAAGAAGAGGGGTTGAATCAGGAAAGGTCTCCCCCACCCCCGGGGAGCATCCCTTACCTTCTCACAGTACCAGCCTCTGTTGACGCCCACATTGCCATGCCCAATGGAGACCCGACTCAGGGGACTGAGGAGGACAGCCAGCTCGATGTTGAAGATGTCTGTGCGGCCACGGTCAAACACACCGCCTTCCAGGAAGATTTTCCCACTGTTCTTATTCCCTCTGGCCCCATACATGACCAGGTAGATTTTGGATTTGGTCCCAGCCCCCCGGACATCTCCAGTGAAGACGGTGACCACATATGAGATAGCTGGTGTAGAAGCCACAGGGGAGGAGAAAGTGCCAGCTGGTCACAAAATCCATACCCCACCCCCCACTGGCTCCAGCCTCCCTAGGCCCTCCCTCCTCCATACATCCTCAACCCCCCCTGCCTCCTGCCCCAGATGACATCCAGTGCCCCTCTCCGCTTCATGTTATCTTTTTCAGAGTTTGTGTGTCCATGCATCTGAGTTTCAGAATAAACTGCAGGGATTACTCTGAGAAGCTGCCAGCCCTGATTACAAGAACTAACAAAGAGAAGGCAGGATTTGAGTTGGCTGAGAATAGTACTTGCTATTAACATTAATTACCATGTGCCTATTATTAATAGCTGCCGGATGAATTCTGTTATGTCTGATTTAATTATAACAGCCAACTCCATTAATGGAGATTTATATCCGGGGCTATCTGATTCATTTTGTTCGGTCTTTTGCTCGTAACTTAAAAAAGACAACTTTTAATAGAGGGCACTAGTGTCCTCCTTGGCTACCTGACGTGGTGGGAGGAGGGAAGAATGAGGGAAGGAGAGAACACTGTAGTTGGGCCCTGGGGGGTTTTGGTCACTCAGGAGGCAAGATGAGGACATGAAGTTCTGGGCAAGCACCAGCAAAGGACAATTAAGCTCTGGGATGGGGCTAAGAGGAAACACTGAAGACAAGCATCTGGACAGGAAATCTGCTAAGGTCTGGCCTCCCTTCATTATGTTCTGGAGTCGAAGGCAATGGCCCTTTAGTCCTTGTTAGTTCTCCCGAGCCTGCACACAGCCCTCCACCCTACCCCCAGGCCCACCCTTAGCCCCAGAGCCCAGGGAAATGAAAATCCCAGCTTTTCTTTGGAGCTAGCACGTGCGGCTTCGCGGATGCCTCCCTCATTTAGACATTTACGCCCTCCTCTGTCCATCAAACGCTGACTGAGTGCTTACTACCTGCAAGGCCTCAGGGAGACTATGAAGATGGGGAAGGTGGCCCTGCCCTCAAAGAGGGGGTCTCCAGCTCCACTTCTCCAAAACACACAGACCCGGGATGTCCGCCTATGGCCCAAGCTACCAGCCATCCCCAGCCCTTGGCGGTCATTTCTTCTGCTCCTCCACCCCTGGGGACAAGGAAGAGTAACATGGTTAAGGGGGTCATAGCAGACCCATTCTGGTATCTGTTTTTAAGTAAATACTTTGCAAGCCTCAGTTACAAATGATGTGTGAGGCTGAAAGGTGTTGGAGCAGGGGCACCCTGGATTTCCTGAGAGCAGTCATAGTAAAGGGCAAAGGAAGGGCAGGTCCTACCCACACGAAGGAGGGAGGACTCCAAGGGAGTGGCGGGCAGCACAGAGAAGAAGAGAAATGGCATCATAGTCTGAGGAGAAAGATGTTCTAAAGATAAAGAGAGAGAAAGAGTAAGGCCAGCAGGGAGGGGAGGGGAAGGCATGTCTGAGGTAGGGGAGGAGAGTGCGGGGCAGCTGAGCAGAAGACAGGTAGATGAGGAGGAAAGGGGGTAATTGGGCATAGGTTCAGGAAAGAGGGACAAGTGTATGGATGAGGCGGAGGGGGATGGGTGGGGAGGTGGAAGTGGGGAGATAAGATGCTGAAAGATGCTCCCGAGAGCTGGAGCTGCACTGTGGGCAGTTTGCACATGGTGCCCCAGAACCTGGACATATTCTCTGTGCAGTGGAGGGCAACAGGAGGCTTTGTAGCAGAGCATGTTCTCAGGTGTGCACATTCACAACCCTGACTTGCTCAAACATCCACGACCTCCCATGCAGGGAGTTGCAGGTTTTCTGTGGAGTTCATACAGGGTAGAGATTTAGGTGGCAGATCAAATCCTGGATCTGTCACTTACCAGCTGTGACCTTGGACAGGTCTCTTAACAGCTATGTGACTCAGTTTGCTCATCTGTGAAATGGGAACGTTAATAGTTCCTATGCTATAGTCACTGTGAGGATTAAAGGAGCTGAAGTGGGTCAGGTGCCTAGCAGAGGGCCCAGCGTATAGTAAGCACTCAAGAGTAGGAGGAGTTGAGGGCCAATCCATATCCTCATAAACGTCTGATGGAATAGGAGTCCCCATCCCGGCTGTATGCAGTGGATAACCTCTTTTGCCCTGGGACGTTAGTATTTGCTCAGGGGCATCTCCCCACTTCCTCTGGCATCAGCAGAGCCCCAGGTTCCAGCCCAAAGGGACAGAAGACTTTCAAGAGCAGGAGGAGTGGCTGGCTCCCACTCAATCGCCAGCCTCCAGGCCCATGCACAAGATCAAGGAGCCTCGGGCAGAAACCGAAGTGTCAGCCAGTTGGGCCTCCCCTTTCTTCAGTTCTACCTGTGGTCTCAGCTCCGCCCACTAAGATATCCCTTTGGATTTTGCCGTCATCTTCGTCCAAGGCCAGCCAGCGGTTAAGAGGGAAGTCATATTTCCTTTTGTTCCCAATATCTTCAATGATAATCTGGGAAGAAGCAGAGAGGGAGGGGATGACCAGGGTCATGGAGGGCTCACCTGGTGATCGAATCCCTCCACCACCTGGGTGAATTCTGAGAATACACTCTCGGGATGCCTGGATGGCTCAGTCAGTTAAGCATCTGCCTTCAGCTAAGGTCACGATCCCGGGGTCCTGAGATCGAGTGCTGCATCAGGCTCCTTGCTCAGTGGAGAGTCTGCTTCTCCCTCTGCCTGCTGCTTCCCCTACTTGTGCTCTCTCTCTCCCTTTCTGAAAAACAAATAAAACTTAAGAAAAAAAGAGAGAGAGAGAGAGAGAGAGAGAGAGAGAGAATACACTCCCACCTTCTTAGTGGCCCTTCAAAGCTTCTCACAAGGACACACCTGGCACAAAGCACTGAGAGGCATGTGACGATGACTGGCAATGACTTCCCACTTGAACAACTGAATCACTCTTTCCTCTTCCGCTGCAGATCATTTAAAAAACTGAATGCAGGAAATCTGGCAGGATGTAGCCTGTGAAACCCGAGCGTGAAGCTGAGATTTACAGACTTCAACAAGAGCATCACCTTCCCCACCTGCTGAAGGTTGGGACCCTAACCTTCTTGATGAGAAGCAGAGTCCATGCAAGGAGAACTATGAGCCCTAAATCAGGCACACAGAATCCTGAGATCTGGTGATGAGGTCAGAAAACATCAGCCATAGACAGGGAGGCTAATGGAATCAGCCATCTACGAAGCTTCCTCCAGGGCACTCCCAAGGTGAGGTAGGCTTGTGAGGCTGCAGATAAGGGGTGGGGGTGGGGCGTCTTTCAGAGTTTACCAGGAGCCGAGGGACCTTCCCAAATGTCCCAGGAACCCAACTGAAAACTCACTCTAAGATAAGCAGACTGGTCCATCACTAGAACATGCCCTCCATTCATAGCACTGTGCAGGGTAAGTAGACATGTCTGCCCAGGTGGTCCCAAGACTGCCCAAGAGAGAAGGGCTCTGATTTCAATGAAAAACTCATTGCCTAATATCAAAGTGTCTGTGGTGTGCTGCCTATGTCATCTCACCTTGTTTTAATTCCGTGTTCATTAGAGAAACTTCTGGGCCAAGCACAGTCTTCCTGAGGACACAACCCATTGAGGGGAACCAATGGCCTGAGGGATTAGAAGCCACTGTCCTACCAGGCTTCTCTCCTCCGATAAATCAACATTCCGGCTTTGGTTTATAAATCAGGCCCTTGTGAGTTTGGTTGGTGTGAGTCACCCTTCAGAACCTGCCAATTTGATTGTACTCTCAAGCTGAGTGCCTGGAGACCACGGTGGCACAGCCCAGAGAGACTTCTGCCACTGAAGTCCAGCCTCTCCCAACTCTCCTGTCTGCACATTTCTCTGTGGCTTTCATCTCCATGTTAGGGCGAGTCTGGGGAGTCAATGACAAAGGTCTGAGGCTTCAGCCTGCCTCCTATCCCCCTTACTCTGACACTCACAGAGCTGGAAAAGCAAAGTGAAGGAAGATAGAACCTAGTTTATCAGATAGGCTGTCAAGTCTACTAATAAACCTAGATGTACAGCTTCACCATCTCTGTATTTAAATGTTCACACAGACAAGTGTGCCAGCCACGGTTTCGGGAGCCAGAGCAGCACCCTCCCAGCCCATGGAGCTGTCATCAATAAGGGCCTTCTACTGGCCTGGTGTCTGATGGAAATTCCTGACCTGAGCAGTTCAGCTAGTCTGAAAAATGGAACGGGCACCATTTAACACCTCTCCAGGACAAAACTAGCTGAATCACAAAGGAAAGAGGTGATATTTGAAACATAACTTTTTGAATAACAACCAAGATGTTAAAACGAGTCTCCAAAAATACTGAATACAAAGAAAGGCCGAGAGAGAAGATACAGATTTAAGTACTGGTACAGAAAGTATAAAAGTCCATGGACAGTTCTAAAAATTTTCCAGGTGCGTATTACAATGTGGAAACAATCCTCTATGAAAATTCGTGGCCACCAGGTCTGCAGGATGAAGCTGGAGGAGGCTGGCTCCCTGAGAGCCAAATATCTGGGAGCACTTCACAGCGGGAAGGAAATGACCAATGTATGGAGAGACTAGCCAGGGAGAGGGCGCACAGCTTCTCCCAAAGGCATTTCTGGCCTCTGCTGATGCCTTATGACAGGGTCCTGGCTGACTCCTGCCCACTGTTGCTCAGAAGGGCATACTCAAGGGTCCCTTCTAAGGGAGGAGGGGGCAGCTTTCCCATTTCTGTTCATCACTTGCCCAGACACCTCTGAGTTTTCAAGGCGTTACTTGGAAAAATTCAGGATATCTCAGGAATGCTTTTTTTTAACAGAAGAAAATGTCTGTCGGTGTTCCTACCAGAGCGTGGCTTCACGGATTCTGTTGTTAAGGCAGAGAATGTTGTAGAAGACTGGGGAGATAGAAATCCCCTTCCCCATGACTGAGAGAAGCACACGCCTAGAGAGAGAGAGAGAGAGAAAGAGAGAGAGAGAGTGTGTGTGTGTGTGTGTGTGTGTCTGTGAGAGAGAGAGAGAGAGAGAGACAGTCGGACAGACAGAAACAATGACCAAATAAAAAACAAGAATGTTATCTCCTGGGGCCATACCCTCCCTCAGAAGACAAGCCCACGGGCAGGGCTTGCCTTCTCAGAGGCAAGAGAGAAAGCTGGGCTCACGAGCCCCTGGGGAGGTGAGGCCTGTCCGTGCTGGAGCCCACTGTCTTCAGCAGCACCAAGGACACAGCGGAGTCGTAAGGTGAGACCAGCCAATAGGGAAAGCCAGGAAGGTTCCACTGTCCCAAAGGAGAAGAGCGAAAGATGGAGCCGCCAAGCAGGGTCAGCTCTTCCCTGTTCTTTACTGCGGTTCACAGACACTCCCAAATGATCCAGGGCCTCGGGGCTTCCATTTTTGCACCTCCACTACCCCCGGGGGTAAACACATGTGGGTGAGCCCAGGGAGTGGAGCCTGGGGTCGGCAGCTTTTAGATGGATGTGGCGTGTCAGCTGTGATTCATAACGGCTCTCCCCACTCTGTACTGGAATAACTTCCACCAATTTCATATGAACTTACTGGAACAGAGGCCTGTTCTGTGCAAAAGCGAACCCTCCCACACACACGGAGCAGCGTGAGGAGGGTGATGGGTCTCCTCACTCTCACGCACGTGCCTAGATGCCCAGGATTGGCACAATCACAGGGGGCTGAAGAAGGTTCCCGCTGTGTGCCAGCCACAACGGCCGGCAACGCACGTAAAACATGCCTCTGCTTTCAAGGAATTTTCAGTCTTCCCTTTAAAAATGCACATAGGTAATCCGGTAGAAGCGGCCCATGACCTGGGAGCAGCCGTTACCACCTCCCCAGAGCCACTGCTGAACTGTGGCTCCCTTTTAGAGTTCTAAAATTATAGGGCAAAGGACAGGTAAGTTTCGACACAGCAGAAAAAAAGGAAGAAGACTTTCAGCGCTTATGAATTGACTTTCAAACAAATCTCAGCATCTAGGAGTTAGCAGGAAAGATCCGGGCTCGTGGAAGAGCAAGGGAGTATTCTATGGGGGAAACTGAGGCCCACCAAAGAAAGGTGAGATTTTGTTTCTGTCGTGAGGCTATCCCTCCCCTCAGGCTCGCGGTTCCTCAGTCATCATACTGAAAAACTCAGATAATATAAATAACTGTTCGTGTCAGCCTTCGAATGGTGACGCCCTAACATTCTCTTCCTCCGTACCTCCTCTCCTTTGAGCCCACCCATACCCCCCTACTCCCTCATCACCACCTCAGACCACTGCTCTACCTTGGCCAACAAAGACCTCTGATGGCTTATTATGATCAGATCTGCAGAGACCCGGCCCATACCCACCTCCCTAACTTACTTCCCACTTCTCAGTCTGCTGAACCCCATGCTCTGGCCCAGCGCTACTCCGCATCTGTGGCCCACACTCCAGCCCCTCCTCCTCTGTCCACAGGAGTCCTCCTCCCTGTCCCTCTGGGCAAAACCCTACCCAGGGGACCCCCCTGGTGCCCCGTGAGACACAGCTTACCCCCACAACCTTTGTTTGTACCTGACTCAAGACTTTTTATCTCCCGCTTTGCATTAAAGTCATGGTCATTCTGATTTCTGGTGTCCCCATCAGGAAATCTGGTCCGAACAACACTACTCTATTTGTGGGGATCCCAAGACAGAATGTTTGTTCACTGAAAGCTGGGCTCTCCCTGAAAGTTTGGGATATGATACCCTTATAGCAGAATAGGTATGATTATTTTAGGGACTTTTTTTTTTTAAGATTTTATTTATTTATTTGACAGAGAGAGACACAGCGCGAGAGAGAACACAAGCAGGGGGAGTGGGAGAGGGAGAAGCAGGCTTCCCACCGAGCAGGGAGCCCGATGTGGGCTCGATCCCAGAACTCTGGGATCTTGACCCGAGCTTAAGGTAGCCGTTAACGACTGAGCCACCCAGGCACCCCTTGTCTTACTCTTTTAAGGAGCAGAACGATGTTTATCATAACAACTGCAGTTGGCGGCCACATAAATGTTTGTTGACTGTTGAGTTTTAACTGGTAAGGGAAGGACAGACCGAGCTTCGTGCCATCCCTGAATTCGACTCCAGGGGCCTCTGTCTCCTTGTCCTACCAGGGCCGGCGGTGCAGGCTGTGCTAACACCCCCGGGAACACCAGTGGCGATCTCCTCATCGGGACTAACACGTGACACTGTGGAGGGAGTCCCAGCTGCGAGTCCAGAGGACCTGGGGTATGGACAAGCCTGCCACTAATAAGAGCCACAGGGCCTTGGGCCAATCTGTTTACTGCAGCAGATGGACCAAGGACAGGACCCGTTAGTGTGTGATGTTCCATCCTGTGACTGTGGCTCTTCCCAAGTGGTCTTTGAACCGCACTGACCATTTGAGTTGATCAAAATTGCGGACTAACCAGACATGGAGGCCCAAGCCATGGGTAGGGGCAAGAGCTGGGGAAGGATGCCAGCGCCCCCAGCTCCGGGAGAGGCAGAGGCAGGGCGGAAGGGTGTGTGGGTCACCTTGAGGCTTCAGGTCACCCTGAAGCGCACCCTGTATGCTTGAGAAGCACACGTGGGCAGATGACTAGAAGGGAGACCACCTATGAATGGGTCAATTATACTGGATTTTAGGTTTATCCCACCAAACCCATAAAGGTAAACACCAAAAGAGAGGTTGTCATGCGAAGTCTAAGGCAAACAGCCTGGCAGTTTCGAGGACCAGGAGCACTTGCTGTGCAAGTGTCAAATCTGGAGACACAGTTCAACAGCCCCTTTAGCTGGCATCCCTGGGGAGCTGCGGGCCGGCAGGTCCGTCAGAGTGAGCGGAGGAGGGACAGCGTGACGCGAGAGGTGAGAGAGACAGGATGCTAGAGCTGGCTGTCCACGGCCTGATCGCAAAGTGCCTTTCCCTAGCCTCTGGCTGCCCACTTGCACCCACCGTGCCTGGGACTTAAAGCCCTCCTTCCTCCCTTCCTCAGGAAAATAGCAAGGAAATCCAGCACACTCGCCGACAGAGTGCCGGAGGTGTCTTCTGTCTTATCCCCAGGAAGCATTCTGGTTTGGCTTAAGGTAGAGGAACAGACTGCTAGGAGCTTTTCAGAAGGCAGCACACCTTGGAGGGGGACACCTGCCTTGGTACTGGGGTGGGGTTGGGGGTGGGGAGCAGGCACATGGGGCCCTGACCTCACCCCTGCACATGTGACAGCCGCAAAGAGAAGAATCGATCTCACGCTGAAAGTAGCCTGCTTGGCCTTCCGGTTCAAAATAGTGTCTGATTAGCAAATAAGGAAAGAAAGAAGAAGGGAGGGGGAAGGGCAGGAGGGAAGGTGGAAACATCATTCCAAAGAAAGAAAGGCAGAACTCTGCCAGGGGTCCCACACAGCATACAGTACCAGGATTCGGGAAAGTGGGCATGCTTCGTGGAGTACAAGAAGTTTTGGTCTTTATGAAATAGGACCACAGCAGGGCAAAGATGGTATTAAAGGGAGCTAGACTCAATAAGGAAAGGTATCAAAACCAAAAGGCAGCAAATCTGTCAAGTTCTCACCATCCTGTGAGTCCTTTAACCAACTCCTGGGAATTTATCGTAAGAAATAATTCTAGATGTGTATAAAGATAAACTACAAGGATGTGTGTCACTGCGCTCTTTATAGTATGAGGAATGCTGAGGAAAGGGATGTTCAACAAAAGAGGGTCAGTTTCATAAATCATGGTATATCTGTGCACTGAAATACTAGAGCACTCATTAAAAAACTACATTGTAAAGACTTTCATGTCATTCTATTGAAATAACATGGGGATAACTGCAAGATCTATTTCCAAGTGGAAACAAAGCAGCTGTAAAACACTGTTAATGATGACGACATTTTATAAACAAAGATATATGTATATAGATTCACAGAAAAATAGCTGGAGGGTATGCACCAAGATATGCAGACTGGTTATCTCTGGGTGGTAAAATCATGGTGGTTTAAGTTTATCTCATTTTTTGTTTATTTGTATTTCCTAACTTTTTACAATGAATATGCATCACTTTTTTAAGAAGAAAAAAATAATAGGCACATTCAGAATTAAAATGCACACTGACAGGAGAAAGGAATGGACCTGACAGTTTGGAAGAGCCAGCCAATGGGGGGGTGGGGGAAGGCGACGGGGGTGCTCACAGGATGCAAAGCGCAGAGGAGGGAAGGAGTCAAAGGGAAGCAGAGAGCTTTACAAAGCAGAGAACCGAGATCCTCTAAATGGCGAATGGTGCTCCCAAAGAAGAGGCCAGAACAGATGCAATCCAGGCAAGAATCTGGTATATAATAGGAGATCTCTTTTCTGAGCTATAAATAAATAAATAAATTATAAATAAATAAATATCCTTTGCATCAAAGTAAAGCCTAATCATGTCCCTGAGAAATTAAAAACACAAGCAAAAAAAAGGAAGGAAGGAAGGAAGGGAGGCAGGGAGGGAAGAGGACGGGGTTCTAAATGCACCAACATAGTCCCCCTCTTCTCGATTTCTTATTATAAATATAAAGAATTATATATGTTTTATATTTATATAAAGCATTCTGGCTGAAAAAAGAAATAAATAAAACAGACAATCCTGAAAGAAACAAAAATCCCCTTGGTTCGATACCAAATTTCAGAAGGCAATGGAATGAGATTTACAACATCTTAAAGGGAAAAAAGAAAAGTAAAAAAACATGTTCACACTCTGCCAAGCTGCCCTTTCCTTTGAGCATGAAGACAACAAAGGGGCCTGTTCTGGCGTGCAAATCTGCCACCTCGTTTGTGAAGTTTCTGAGGAGAGCGTGTTGGGTGAGCGGGCCCATGTGACCAAGAAGGAGCCTGACCTGGTGGTGGGGAGGAGGCGGGTGCAAAACCTTGTCAAGGCCACACTCAGTCCTGGGGTGCACCTAGCAGCTCTGTGCACTAGCCCTGGGTCTTCACCCAGACTGTCTTCCTTCCCAGGATGGAGGGACAGGGCTTTGAGGTACCCGCTCTGTGTGCCACCCCACCCCTGCCTCCTCTCCCTTCTCCTCCCTGAAGACACAACTCTGCCTGTCCAGGCTACTTAGGGCTCTGGACTCCTGCCTCATTTCTTCTCCAAACCAAACAGCATTTAGCCTCCTGGAACCCTGTTCAGCACCAGGCTGGCTACTCTTAGGGCCAGGCAAGCCCCCTTCTTCCCAAAGGAACTTTGGCACCCCTCACTTCACCAACTCGTGCCCCAAGCCAGGCCAAGAGCCGGGGTGGTACCCTCGGGAACTATCCAGCCTAGTCAGGAGGAGTGTGGCAGACATGCGAGGATGGTCACTCAGCCTTTTCCCAAGCACCTTCTTCTTAGCCTACTTCTGCTACAAAGAATGGAAAGCCAGCCACTTGTCCTACTTTCTGCTGTAGCTAGAGTGGCCACACGACTCATTTCTGGCCCATGAAATGCAGGCAGAAAGCCCAAGGAGGGCAGTGTGTCTCTCAAAATAAAGCAATGCTTACCAGAAAAAAAGAAAATGGTTTTCTCCTTTGGTTTTTCCCGTTTTTTCCTGCCTGGAGCACAGATAAGATGGCTAGAGGTTCAGCAGCCATCATGTGATCATGAGGCAACAAGTGGGGAGTAGTTCAGGAATGAAAGCCACAGTGCCCAGGATAGTGACACAGCAAGAGAGCAGGGGCCTAAAAGCAGCTGCACCAGGCCCGAGCTGACAACATCTGGATTTTGTGTGAGATGAGAAAAAGAAGCCCCAGTTACGTAGCACTGCTCTGCTGACATAAGCAGGTAATGAAGTTAAACACTAACAAAACCCCAGCTTTTAGGCAGCCTCATTCTCTGTAGTCAAATTGTTATAAATCTGAGTAGTTTCTGTTTGAAGCAATAAGATCTTTCTCAAAATATTTTTCAAATATATATTATACAATAACCTTTCCCTATCATTCTGCAATGTTCTGAAATATACTGATAGCCTCACGAAAGGGAATATATGCAAAGAGCTGGTAGCCCATATCTTCTGAGTCCCCACTGTAGTCCTCCATAGCCCTACGTAGTACAATGACTCTTTCTCTCTCTAATCTGCTGTAGGTTTAAAATTGCAGCCAAGAGTTTGCTAGAAGGGATTATAATGAGCACCAGGCTGAGAGGGAGTCTGAGGGGTCTTGCCTTCAAAATCAGGGCAAGGCAAGAGAGAGCCAGGGGCATGAGCTCTCCCCACAAACTTTGAACCGGATATGTGTTAGCATCTCAGATGTCTTTTGGTTTTCTTCTGGATTCACACCTTTCTCTTGGGTTGGTAAGATTAGGAGGCACCAAAATGCAGATGTGGCATGGCAAGAGCCCAAGATAAGTCACAAGAAAACTTAAGGTCCAGTGAATGCCGTAAGCAGGCAGGGTTATAAACATTCATGGGAGGGAGAGGTTCTGGTGGGCCAGAGTCAGGGAGAGCTTGAGTCTTGAAGGGCAATCAGGCCCTGGCTACTTTGGGATGGGAGCCCCAGGCTTTCAGAGAAGGTGGTAACATGCACAGGGTCTGGGAGGCTGGGAGTCGGGCAGCATGGTTGGCCAGCAGGCTTAGGCAGAAGAGTGGAGACAGACCAAGAGAAGGAGGTTAGGGCTGAAATAGGCCCCCCGAAGAGCCAGAACTCCCCCTCCCAGGCAACAGAGAAAACAGACAGCCCACTGAACCTACCTTGGACAGGAACCAACCTGCAGACCCACCCTTGTTGTTGTGGCCAACATTGATCTTCATCAGCTGCCCCAGATCTGGAGCATCTAGCATGAACTTGTCTTCAGCCCCCCTTTCAAAGTTGTCCTTTTCATTTTCCAGCCGACGCTCCCCTGTAAACACACATGTAAGAAACTTACAAAGGAGACCAGAGGAAGAGGAAAAACCCACTTCTAAGCTTAATCATCGGCCCACTGGAGGGTGGTCTCAAAAGTCAACATGGTGGGAGGCGGTAGGAGGGCGGGACAGGGGTACGTAGGTACTTTTTGTACTTCCACTCCATTTTGCTCTGAACCTAAAGTCACTCAAACAATAATGTTACATTTTTCTTTTGAAGATTTTATTTATTTATTTGACAGAGAGAGAGATCACAAGTAGGCAGAGAGGCAGGTGGAGAGAGAAGAGGGGGGAAAGCAGGCTCCCAGCTGAGCAGAGAGCCCGATGTGGGGCTCTATCTCAGGACCCTGAGATCATGACCTGAGCTGAAGGCAGAGGCTTTAACCCACTGAGCCACCCAGGCGCCCCTGTTAAATTTTTTTAAGAAGTCAACACAGAGAGTTTTATCCTGAGATCTCCAGACTCTGTAAATCCCTCCAACCTCCAGTCAAGGCAGAACGTGCCCTGCACGGGGCTTGTGCCCAGGTCCATAACTGGGCTTATGCTTTCTGTTTTAGTCTGGAGTTCCCATCCTGGTGAACCCAGGTACACTTCCATCCTGAGAGCTGAGGTCCTGTCTGTCTTGTACCAGCCTCTTGTCTTTGAACTGGGAGCACAGCTGTGGGAGCACAGGCTGTGCTGGACCCCTGACTGCCAAGAGCCCCCATTAGGCCTGTCTCCTTTTCTGGAAACCAGTGATGACAGCTACCATCAGACACTCTAGTTCCACAAAGATTTTTTTTTTTCCTTTTCTATTTGTGACCACAATCTAAGAGGGGTATTGTTAATGCTATCTTGTGGGTGAAGAAAAAGGCTTAGAGAAGCCAGATAACACACCAGAAGTCACACAAATGATCATGGATCATTAAGATCCATTCTAACCTTTTCTTCCTACTTTGCAGTTTTCCAGTATTATGTCCCGAAGTTTGCAAGCCATATTAACACTTATAGCCCACATAAGCCCACGTAAGATGCTGATGCCATCCATTTCCTTCCTTCCTTTCTAAGACTTTATTAATTTATTTGACAGAGAAATAGAGAGCACAAGTAGGGGAGCAACAGGTAGAGGGAGAGGGAGAAGCAGGTTCTCCGCCAAGCAGGGAATCTGATGTGGACCTCAATCCCAGGATCCTGGGATCACGACCTGAGCCGAAGGCAGATACTTAACTGACTGAGCCACCCAGGTGCCCCTGCTTTCCTTTCTAAAATTTAATTTCCTTGCATCTTTCTACATTTTGAACTGCAGCAATTCAAACATATAGAAAAGTAGTGTAAGACACCCATACACCCACCACCAGATTTCAAAGGCAGAACAGGTGCTAACACTCTGCCTAATTGGCTTAGACCTTAATTTTTTTTAAATTTTTAAATGTTTTTTAAGATTTTATTTATTCATTTGACAGACAGAGATCACAAGTAGGCAGAGAGGCAGGCAGAGAGAGAGGGGGAAGCAGGCTTCCTGCCGAGCAAAGAGCCCAATGCAGGGCTCAATCCCAGGACCCTGAGGTCATGACCTGAGCCGAAGGCAGAGGCTTTAAGCCACTGAGCCACCCAGGCACACCAGACCTTTCTCTCTCTCTCTTTTTAAAAAAATTTTATTTATTTATTTGACAGGGAGAGATATCACAAGTAGGCAGAGAGGCAGGCAGAGAGAGGGAAGCAGACTCCCCGGTGAGCAGAGTGCCTGATGCGGGCCTTGGTCCCAGGACCCTGAGATCATGACCTGAGCCGAAGGCAGAGGCTTAACCCACTGGGCCACCCAGGCACTGCAGACCTTTCTCTTCTTTAAAGAAGAGATGACAGGTAGGTCTAAAGTCTCACCAGGCACCCCACTCTCTTACTCCCTCCTGTGAATAAACACCATCACCTGATCGTCTCCATGGGTTTTGGTTTGCACATGATGTCTTCATACAAAAAAAATGTATTTCTTTGCATGTTTTAGAATTTACAAGAAAAACACCCCAGTGCACATCTCTGTATCAAGGTCGTCATCCACACACTGGGGATGCAAATGGCCCCACTGTCTAGGGTCCGCTGGGAGGATGAGCTGAATGGGTCTCCATGATGCGGCTGCCCATGCAGGTGCTGTGTTCATGATGGAGTTGCTACCATTTCCCCCCTCACCATTATATCATCATCCCTGTCATGCTGCATACAACTAACTTTCCTCTCAGTTAATACTAGGCTTTTCAGGTCACCCTGTTGATGCTAGCAACTTGAGTTCATTTGTGTAACTGCTGTGTGATAGTCATCGAACAGAGACAGCCCTGTCATGCTTCCACCTGTGGAAGGCTGGGAGTCGGGCGGCCTCGTTGAGGTTGTGCCTAGTTTTTTTGCCACTGTGAACAACACTAACATGGGCTCTTCCATATCTGCATTCTGCTGCCCATCTGTGGCATGTGCTCTGAGTAGGTACAAAGAGTCGCTGGGTCCTGGGTGTGCTCCCCTCCGGTGTGTTAGGTATTACTGTAAAATTGCCCTCCAAGATGGGAGCTCCACAGTGATTACCACCAGCAGTGATGAGGCTCCCATCCTCCACATCATCCTTAACATATATATTTGAAAATTCTATTTCAGTATGTATACAATGGTATTTCGTTGTGATCTTAATTTATATTCTCTTGATTATTTGGAGAGATTAAACATGTACATTGCTGAGAGAGATCTAAACAACCCATGTATGTTGGTCACTAAGACTGGCTCTTCTGTAGTTTTTTTCTGTTCATATACTTTACTATGTTTTTTTATCATCTCTCCTCTGCCTATGGTGTCTTTCATCACACAGATATTTTTCTAGTTTTAGTGGATTTTATCAATATTTTCCTTTGTTATTTGTGCTTTTAGTGAATTGCTCAAGAAACTCCATCTTATGTTCAAATTCAAAAGACACACTTAAAGTTTCTTCTAAAAATCTCAAGAGTGTTGCTTTTCCACATTTAAGTCATCAGCCCATCTGGAAGTTATTTTTGTGTATGGTAAAAGGTAAAAAGATCTAATTTTATCTTTTCTCATATGGTAAAGCAATTGTTTGCACACCGATATTTGAATAGCTCATCCTTCCTTTCTGATTTATAACACTAACTCTATGTGTGTTTCTAGACTGTTCTGTTTCACTGATTTTTCTTTGTTTCTCCTTCTATCAATACCACACTGTTTTAGTTTTTAGAGATCTGTGGTATCTCTAAATTTCTATTTATCCAGCAGGGTAAATATCCCCACTTATTAATATTATTTTCATTATTCAAAATAGTCTTCACAATAGTTAGACCTTTATGGATGGGAATTTTATTATCAGCTTAAGCTGCAGGATATTGCCTTTCAGAAATGTGACTGAAATTGAATTGCATTTATAGGATAATCTGGGAAAAATGAGTTCTTAATGAATTTGGGATTCTATAGCACATTTCTCCATTTAAATATTCTTGGATATCCTCAAATTTCCAGAAAGCTCTTGTGTTGGAGTTTTTCTTAGGCACCTTGTAATTGATATTGTGAATCATGTATTTTTAAATTAAATGTTTGCTTATTGTTTTTATTAAAATTTGTAAATTAATCTTGAATCCATAACCTTTACTAAACCTTCTTTCCCATTGGTTCTAATGATTCGTAAATCATCCTGGATTTTTTAGATGATTATTATTTTTTATGAAAATTAAAGTTTGTTTCTAAATGGTGTGAGAGGTTGGCGTTTCTTCTAATTTTATTGACTATGATCAAGGAATGTGAATGTTGAGTCTACCTTACTAACTAATTTCAGTTTGTTGATTTGCTTTGTGGTTTTAGTACGCAGTCATTATATGCTTGAGAAGAACATGTATCCTCTACCAGCTGGACGCAGGAATCTGCGTCGTTCCAGTAGATCAGGCTTATAAACTGTGTAGTAAAAATCTTCTACACCCATGCTAAATTTTTACTCATATGATTTATCAATTATTGAGAGTGGTTTATTAAAATCTTCCACTGTAATTATGTACTTGTCAAGTTTCTTCAAGAGTTTTGTTTCTTTTCGCTTCTGGTGTTTGGGGAACATCTTGTAAAATTTATACTCCTTCAGAATGATGACATCTTCCAGGTTAATTGTTCCTTTCTTCATTGTCTGATATATTTTTATTTCTAACCAAATATTTTTGTCTTAAAGTTTAATTTTATAGATAACAATACAGCTATGCCACCTTCTTCTGTGTTGTTGATATGCTCCTGATATATTTCATTGTATTCTATTTATTTTCAGCCCTTCTGCATCCCATGTTTAAGCTGGATTTTATTTCTTTCATTTAATATAAGAATACCTATCTTTTAACTGATGAGTTTAGTTTATTTCTATTTATTGTGACTATCTGTACATTTATTTTATTTTTTATTATTAGCCATGTTTTTCCTTTGCTTCTCTTTCCTTGTTTCCTGCCTTCTAGCGGATCAATTGAGGTTTTATTCCCTTTTATTCCCTCTATTGGTTTAGAAGTTCTAAGTTTCTTATTGGGGGGAGGATTATTTTTACAATTTTAATATGCACACTTAACTTACTGAAGTCTGAAGTTCACCAATACCTCTAGTCTCCTATCACTTGAGGAACCAAGAACATAATTATGTTTTAAGTTTCATTATCTACCCTCCTTCTCAAAGATTATTGTGTTCTAGCAGTTCGGGTCCACATTTTTTCATGCCCTGGTGATAATCATTATTAGTACTACTTACTAATACTTGCTTAAATTTGTTACATCAATATCAATACTTTTACTCTATTTCTTTCTTGCATCCCCTTTCTTGTGGGTATGATTTCCTTTTTCTTAAAAATATATTCTTCAGTGGCTGTTTAAGTATAGATCTATGAGTGGTAAACACTATTTCTCTTTGCTTGTATGGCAATTCACTAATTCTGTCCTCACTCTGGAATTACTGAAAGCCTAGCTGGACACAGGATTCTAGACTGATATATATTCTTGCTCAGAACATTAAAGTGATCATTCCATGAATTTATCACCTTGTATAGTTAGCTGAGAGGAATTTGCTACCAATCTAATTGGTTTTGTAGAAGATAATCTGTCAAATCTCGTTACCTTTTTTTTTGTTGTTAAAGATTTTATTTATTTGACTGAGATAGAGAGATCACAAGTAGACAGAGAGGCAGGCAGAGAGGGAGGACGGAAAGCTAGCTCCCCGCTGAGCAGAGAGCCCGATGCGGAACTCGATTCCAGGACCCTGAGATAATGACCTGAACTGAAGGCAGAGGCTTAGCCCACTGAGCCACCCAGGTGCCCAAATCTGGTTACCTTTAAGATCTTTCTCTTTGCCTTTGGATTCACCACAATGTATCTAAATGTGGATTTGTTTTTCTTTTACCCTGCTCAGTGACTCCTTCTGTTACTTTAATTTGAAAATTCATAACTTTGCTCAATTTTGAAGAAGTTTCAGCCATTATCTTTTCAAATATTTCCTTTCACCCATTCTGTTCTTTATTGGAATTCCTGCTCAGCGTCTGTCAGAACTTATTCTGTCCTCCATGAATCATGACCTCTCATTTGTATTTTCCAACTCTTCATGTCTCTTCTCCGAGTATTTTGCTCATATTTATTTTATAATTCATAAGTCTCTATTCAGTGGTTTATAATTGTGATGTTCAACACATGCATTAAGGGTTTATATTTAGTAACTATATTTTCAGGTCCTATATTTTTTTTCTATGCTTTTCATGGTGTCTTCTTATTTTCTTCAATTGTTTTGTTCATATATGTAGTCCATTTAAACATGTTTAAACTATAGCTTTTCTCAGATTACTCTAGTGTCTGAAATTCTTGAGCATTTAACATTGTTGACTTTTGTGTCCACTGATGTTTAGTCATGGGGGTTATGTCCTTGAGTATTTTGTAGTTTTGGAAAGTGAACTCATCTCTAGTACATTATCTTTGGGAATCTCATGTGGTCTTGCAAATGCTTCTGAAAGCACCAAGGGTATTACTGATGTGGAACCAATTTTCTGAGCCTGGGGGAGGAAGGGTCCCCAAATCATATTTGCAATGTAAAATCAGACATTAAGTCCACAGAAGTGTAAGCAGAATGTATCAATTTCTCAACAACTCTGTCTTTTTTAATCTAGAGCCCTTGCAGAGATAAGGTTATTGTACTGATGAGCAAACATTTCCTGGCCTGTTTTTTCACTGAAGATGTTCCTGTGAACCTTCAGGACTCCTGACTTTACCTGTGGTTCTAATTTGGCCTATCTTGCAGGACGCAATCTTATTTTCTGGCCCCCAACAGGTATGAAAATCTATCCTGTAGATTGTTGAACATGAAAGCCCCCTCCTTCCTTCGTACCTAATACTCTGGTTTTGAGTTCCCTCTTCATTTCTGGAACCTGAAAATTTCTCTTTTTCTTCTTAAGCTCAGCAATGCATTTTGAATTCTTTAATATATCACATCCAAAATTCAGATCTCAGTAGCTTTTCTGACTCCTACGTTATTTCAGTAATTTGGAGGAAGCAGGAGAGAACCACCTGTCTCAGTTCTATTGGCCTGAATGTCCTCCCAACACCTGTGGCCATGCTTGTGTCCTCAGTTCTTGGTTCACTTACGAAGACAAGTCTAATGATCTATCCCTGGCCCCGTTCTACTCTGCACCAAACCACTGCACTGAATCAGGCCATGCCCAGCCACGTTCAAAATATAACACAAGATGGCCATGGAGCTTAAGGAGATAAAGTGAGAATGAGTTATTTGCTGATGTAAAGCTTGGGTCTGTTCATCATCTAGGATGAAGGACAAGTTTAAATAGACCCCAAACCCAACACCGTATTCTGAAAACACATCATAGTCACACACATAGATTTTATAAGATGGGCACCTGCTGCACAGAAGGCCATGGACAACCACAAAGAAAATTGCAGCTCAAGAGAGGAGACTGGAGCAGCCTTCCTCTGCCAGGCGTGGGGGGAAAAACCCACCTAAGAAGCAGAACTGGGCACAGCTTGGGAAGAAAGGATTTCAAATCCATTACCTGTGTCTCCATACTCTCCAAAGATATTGATGAAGACATCAGCATCAGTCCCCGCACCAATGACATCACCAGTGTACACCTTGACTTCATACTTGTTCCCTGGAAATGAGGACAGAGAAAGCCTCAGCTTCTTAGGATCCTGAAGAGAGAAGAGCAAAGGCCCCAAGGTAGCTACCACACCACCTACCCATCCCTCCAACACAGCCTGAAGTGTCACCATTGCTGTCAAGAACACAGCAAGAAAGGAGCTGCTTGACATTGGTTCCAAATTATCATTGCCAGGATATATGTGTGTCAAGTTAGTGCACCACACACCTTAAACTTAGACAATATTACATGTCAGTTATATCTCAATAAAGCTGAAGAAAAGAGTCAAATGGTCATTGCTAAATGGTATACACAGCATACATCAGGTAGACGGAACTTCTGTTTTCATCTACTAACATGCTGCCTTGGGACACATGAATCAGTCCCAATCCAGATGCCTCACTGAACCAGACCACCAGCTGATCTCCCCTGGATATCGAACTGCTTCTTACTGGGCCCACTGCCCATCTACTCTGCCCTCTCCAATCTGTTACCACATTTCATCACAGTGTAAAAATGCACTGGGGAAAATAAATTCTGCGAATGAAAATCGAATTTATATGTAAATTGTCAGGACCATAACCAACTCAAAGACTAGAGGCACCAAGAGTAGCAGCAAATGCATGCCTAGTGGTTACCTCACTTAAAGATCTATATGGTTTACTGTATCTTTCCCCCATTCACAGAACCCCATGCACTGTAATCCCCAAATGCCTCAGCCCCGGCCATGGCCTTGTGAAGGGGATGGGCTCAATGTAAATTAGACAAAAGGCTGAGCTCTGCCTAGGTCTCCCCAACTGGAGCCTGCTTTAGAATGGGGAGCAAAGGACAGGGGTTGCTGTGCTGTGCAGGAAGGAAAACTCCTCTAGACTCTCTTTGGGTGTTAACCATTCTAAGGGCTGGGGCAATTTTCCCAACCCTTTCCCCTTCCTTCAGTGACTTTTTATATTTTATGTAGCAGAATTTTATTCAGATTTCTTGTGCGCAAGATGTGAAGTTGATAAGAATTAGATTTGTTCCATTAACTCTAAAAGATATCTGTATCCCCATGTCTAATGCAGCATTATTTACAACAGCCAAGACCAGGGAAAAAAACCTAAGTGTCCATCAATGGAAGGAGAGATAAAGAAAGACAGACAGACAATCACACACATACAGGAATATTATATAGCCATGAAAAAGAAGGGACTCTTGACATTTGTAATAACATGAATAGAACTTGAGGGTATTATGCTAACTAAAATAAGCCAGTCACAGAAAGACATATGCAGCATGATTCCACTGATAACGTGGAATCCGAAAAAACAAACAACAAGAAAAAAAACAAAAATACCCCTAAAAATCCTCTAAACAAAGGCAAACAACCCCAAAGCCAAAGATATGGACAACGGATTGGTGGTTGCCAAAATTGGGGCATAGGAGGTATATGAAATGGGCTAAGAGGGTTGAAAGGTGCAAACTTCCGGTTGTAAGATAAATCATGATCTGTAATGTACAACATGGCAACTATAGTTAATAGTATTGTATTGCCTATCTAAAAGGTGCTGAGAGAGTAGATCTTAAAAGTTCTCATCACAAGGAAAAAAATGTATAATTATATGTGGTGATGGATGTTAACCAGACTTTTTGCAATGCTCATTTCTCAATATATACACAGAGCAAATCATTATTTTGTATACCTGAAACTAATATAATGTTTTATGTCAATTATACCTCAATAAAAATAAGTTTGAACTGTTTTAATTGAGGCCCAGAGTTCCAGACCCTCTGCCCACCCACCTCCTCCCTAGGGCCTTCCTTGATGTCCTAACCCCCAGGGGCGTTCTCCTCTGCATTCCTGGGCTCTGCCATATTGTCTGTGTCAATGATTTCTAAGTTCACCATCTATCTATTGCTGTTTTCTGCAGGTGTGGCTTCCAAGGTCTTGAAGAACTTAAAAACGGTCTGGGCAGGACCTCCTTCTCATGCATAGCCCCCCCCCCCAAACAGCCCCTAGCCTAGTACTGGGCAATACTAGAATCTCACCAAGTATGTTGGAAAGCAACTTGATTGGCATTTCCTAAAGCTCAAAGTCCCAGGGAAGTAACTCAGGACAAAGGAGTGAGGTAGGGGAGATAATGAGAAAACTTCATTTCCCCCAGTCCCTATCTTGAACCCTGCCCAGCAGCTGCCATCTAGAGATGACACAATGTAGAGTGTTGCAAGGCACACAGAGAGACACCCCCACTTAGACACAGCCTGGAAGGCTAATCTTTAAACCTGTGAGAACCTGAGCCAGGAGGGAGCAATTCTGTCCTCAAACCTCACTCGGTGAGATCCAAAACAAGAGAGGGAAGACCCTCCATTTGTTGTCCCCAACCAGGGATGCCAGGATGAAGTGGGGGCCTGGGGAGGACCTAAAGGCCACTGCTGAGCATCATGCAGTCAGAGAGGGCAACGGGACTCCAGAAAGAACTGGGCGCAGCACAGCAGGAGGAAAGGATGAGGGGGGCTGGGGAGCCCTTGGGGGAGGAGCAGCAGACATTCTGCATCATTCCAGAAGGCAGAATTGGACTTAGCACTTGAATTATAAAAAAGGATATTATAGCTCACCTAAAGAAACGTTTTCTAGTAGCTAGGGCTGTCCAACAAAGGCATGGAATGCCCTTGGGAGAGTGAGTTTCCCATCCCTAGAGACATCTCAGCAGTCACTTTGTGACAAACACACTGGTGGAGAGCCATCTGTCAGGGAGGCTATAAAGAAAAAGCCAGAGGTGAGAGAATGTGAGAACACTAAGGGTCCTTTCAGTCTGCAAGTCCTTGACATCTGACCAGGCAAGGCAGCCTGCAGACGAGAGAGGGAAGCCAAGAGATGGGGTCGGGGGGAGCCTCTCAGCAGGGGAGGAGTCACAGGCTGGTGTACACAGGCCTGGGGAGCAGGATCCCACACAGGGCTCTGGGAACACACAGCATCCCTGTCCCAGGAAAGTCCAGAGAAGTCGCATCAGGGTCTGAAATGAGGCAACAAAAGAGACAAGGGTGGAAAGAGCTTCCAGAACTTTCCAGCTGAGGTCAACAAGGCGCCCAAGCCCAGGGGTCAAAAATCAGATGAAGAGAATGCAGGAGAATGTCAGTTCTGGAATTAGGCTGGACTGTTCTCTAACCTCTGCAGAACTCTCTATGGCAAGATGGGGCCCTGGGTCCCCATGTAGCTGACTGGGTGAAGGGAAGAATGCTCGTGTGCCAGACGATCTCCTATCATGCTGGGGAGGGGGTGCAAGCAGCATCAGGGGGGCAGGCCCACCTCAGAAAACTGCTCTTTAAAGGGCCCTGAAGATGGACAATGAGGCTTATTATATTACTGTTCTCCCTGCTTTTCTTCCACATTTCCTCTGCAAGCAGAACCCCATCTTATCTGATGCGCCGTTTTTCCAAACAAGGCCCAGGGCCCCGCGCCAACCGTAAATTGTGATCAAGTGCGTATATTGTTGAAAGAGCAAGACGGGCTAAAAGCAAGGCTTCATTCTCTCATGGCTGGCACACTGTCAGCACAGTGCATCAAGCCTTCCTCCCAAGTGGTCATGAGAGCCCCCCAGGATCCCGTGACCAGAATTTCAATGAGCACAAACTTGCCATTCTGGTCACAAGCGGGTTTGTATATGTTGAATTCACCCCTTAGATCTGATGGTCCGTGTGAAAGCAAAATGCTCATCCTGGTGAAAGGACCGGCCAGAGGGAAAGTCCCAGCCCTGCAAAAATCCCTGCTCCAGAGGCCAGGAGGAAACAACTCGGGGGTCAGAGAAAGCAGATGAGAGCAAAGAGTTCTAACAGGATGGCCAGGGCTGGCCCCCTTGCTCAGGGCAAGTGATACTCAACGGTCATGCAGGCCTTGCGGCTCACGAGGCCCCTGCATATTCTTGATGTCATTGGAACCATACAATGGCCACACGATATGGGCAGGACAGATACTCTTGCCGTTCTCATTTACAGACAGGGAAACAGAGGCTCAGGGGGCCAGGCTCCTTGTCCAGGGACACACAGCTGCTAAATGATGCAAGAGGGGCCTCAAAGCCAGGGCTCTTGTCTCTGAAGCCAGGGCTCTTTCTAGAATGCGACATGGCCTCTCATTCTCTATGCCATGTGTAGGCAATTTTTTTTCTGTAAATTGCCAGATAGTAAATATTTAAGGCCTTCTAGGCCATCTGGTCTCTACTGCAAGGACTCCGCCCTGCAGGAGTATCATGAAAGCAGCCATGGGCCATAGGGTAGTCCCCTGCCCCTTACCTGCGGGGCTACCACGGAGACCCCAGCGGATGCCTGCGACCCTGGCGGGCAGCCAACCCTACAGAAACTAGGATATTTCCTATTTACTCCTAGACATACTGGGATACAGTTTAACTTCTACATTAGGCCTAGTGAGAGTCGACCAGCAATAACGAACGATGTTACGAGAACTGCAATAATCCGCTGTAATAAAAACGGTGGGAAAGCGGGCTCCTTCCCTCAGCATTCCTTCCCGTCCTGGACTCACCCCTCTGGAGCGGATGCGAGAGGACAAACGCCGGCGTGAGGACCCCGTGAGGAGAACGACGCAGGCTCCAGGACACTGGAAAGCTACTACTACCCGCCTTCTGATCACGGGTCACAAAAAGGAGCCTCCGGAGTGCCTGGGTGGCTCAGTGGTTGAGCCTCTGCCTTTCGCTCAGGTCATGATCCCAGGGTCCTAGGATCGAACCCCCAGTACGGCTCCCTGCTTAGCGGGGGGGGGGGGGGGGGGGGGGGGGGGGGCTGCTTCTCTCTCTCCCACCCCCTGCTTGTGTTCCCTCTCTTGCTGTGTCTCTGCCAAATAAATAAATAAATAAATATACAAATAAATAAATAAATAAAAATTTAAAAAAAAAAAAAAAGGAGCCTGCACTCTGGAGGCGGGCTGACCTGCAACCACCCACAGAGACGACGGGGATAAGGGGATGCTCTGGCGCAGGCGCAGTCCACGGCGTAAAACTACGTAAGCAAATGGGCGTGGCCTTGTGCCAATAAACTTTATTTATGGATACGGATGTTGACACTTCTTAGGACTCTCCTGTGTCATCAGATATTATACTTGTTTGATTTCTTTTCAACCGTTAAAAAGTGTAAAAAATCTTTGTTAGCTCCAGGTCCTCGCAAAACTACACGTAGTCGGCCCACATCCTGTTTGACGTTGGCCACCCGCTGCTCCAAGGGGTCTCCTTCTTTGGGGCACTGTTCTGTGTTTCTAGGCAGGGGACCGCAGGCAACCTTCCACTCGGTGGCCTGGAATGGGAGAGGAGCTGCTTGGTGCAGGCATGGCCAGCTGCTGGTCAGGGGGAGCACAGCACACTGTGATCACTAGCTTAAGCAGCGCAAAGCTCTGAAGACTGGGGAACTGTTACCCTTTTCCTGTCAGGCTGCAAGGGGTCAGAAGGAACATATCCTGTGCCCAGTGTGGGTAGGGAGGGCCAGCTTTCCCTGCCCCTTCAATGCTGGGTGACTGGGCTGAGCTCAATGTTCCTGAGTGCAGTGGAGAATGGGGGCCCAGGTTGCAATGTCCTCAAGGTGGGGACAGATGGAAGCATCAGTTCTGCAACCTCAGGCATTGCGCCTTCAGCTCCCAGCCTGGTTGAGGGTGAACAGGAGCAGAGATGGAAAGAGAAGTGGAAGGTCAGGTTGGAGGAGGGGCTGGCAAGTTCACTGTCCTTCTTGAACAAGCGTGGGACCAATAGGGCCTAGTGATGGATCCCAGGACTTGTTGCCCAAGACAGTTCTAGAGTTGGCCAGTTCTCCCTTGAACTGATTTCTCTCTGGCCTTTCAGTGGGTAACCATTAGTTCATAGGGTGCCTTTCTACAAATTAGAAAAAGGCTTTCTTCCTCAAGACACTTTACTGCCATCTGTTGGATAAATGTCATAATAAATACACAAACCTACAACCTCTATGATGTGAAGTGTCTCCTTACATGTCTCAGTTGTGCAGTGCACAACCTGTGTATCCAAACCCAGCAACACTACGTTTCAGAGAGTGGTTGCCTTTCCCTGAATATCAGTGAGAGCTCAAAGAAGCCAAAGTAGTTTGAGGATTAATGAGAACAATGTATGATAAGGGAAACACACCAGAGCTTAAGATAATCCCAGGGTACCTTCCAGAGCCAAACAAAACTGCGTTGGGGTACTACAGGGATGGCATTTGTTGTAACTTAAAGACAGGTGGCCACCTGAAGGCCACAGCACAGGGTTGTCTGTGCCCTGCTTGCCCTGCCCCGGGGATCTACCAGCGGAGGCTTGCCCCCCTTTCCTCAGCAGCCTGCATGGCAGAGGCACAGCCCTGCTCCCTCCAAACAGGAACCATGTCCTCTGTGGGCCAACCGGAAGCTGCCTGTGTGGGCTTCCAGAAAAGGCAGGCCCTGGCAGGCCTGAGCTGCCGCCTGCGCCTGGTGCGCCAGCCGCCTCCACAGCCTCGCCTGCGCTCTGTCTGGAACAGTCAGCACACATCAGCGACAGGACACATCTGAGAGAGCCACGCTGGGCGTCCGGGAAAGAGGGTGTGGGGAGGCACCGTCACGAGTGGGCCGGATCCCCCAGTTCTCGGTGCTGAGCCGCGCTGAGCTGCTCGTCACGTTCCCGATGACAGAAGTCAAGCAAATGCCCGGAAACGAAGCCTCGGTCCCGCTTGCCAAGGAAGGGACCATCCCACACCCAACGTGATCCGAGGCTCCCAGCAGCTCACGTGGCCCGCGTTTTTTTAGGAAGCAGGGAATCATGAATGGAGCGCGGCTGAGCTGACGCCCCGCGTTTCTCTCCGCAGCCTCGCGCCTTCTCGGGTCCTGCGTGGTTAGAACGCGGCTTCATTCCCTCGGGCGGGTGAGAGGGGGCGAGCCGTGGCCGGGGGCTGGCGGGACGTGACTTGGGCCCCCTCTGCCCCTGCACCCTCCCCTCCCCCGTGTCCACAGCTGCTCCCTGGCACGCATCGCTTCCGCTCAGCCCGAGCCAGACGCTGCAGAAGCGAGATCTCACCCGCGCCGCGGAGGAGGACACGGAACCGAGTGAGAGACACCGGCGGGGCTGCCCCGGGAGTGAGGATGAGCAGAATGTTCTCCCCCAGCCACGGAAGGCCCCTGACTCAGGCCTGCCCCGGTGCGGGGAGGAGTGTCGGGGGACCCCGGCGGACCCCGTGCTGGGGGCTGGGCCACAGCCACTGAGCAGGGAACGTCCTGCCAGGTCCAGAGCCTCCAGTCTACCACGCCCCTTGCTGTCTCCAAAAGTTTCTTCTTCCTTCCCTCCGGTCCAGAGGTCCACATCTCTCACCCAGATTCACCTGATTCTTCAGTTAGAACTGGAACGTCTCTGCTTTTCCCGATAATGCCCTCAACCTTGCGGCCCCTAAGGACACACGCACTTAGCAAAGCAGTAAGAGCCTCTGATGCTTACGGAGGACCAACATGGGCCCGCCACATCTCTTCCTCCTGTCGTCCTCACAATGGCAGACCATATTATTACTGTGGTCACCACTTGCTGAGAAAGCAATGGAAGCAGCAGGTTAAGAAACCTAATCCAGTTGCCACAGCTGGAAAGAGTGAAGCCCAGATTTGGCCTCAAGAGGTCTGGGCAGGAAGGTTCTCTCTCAGCTGTCATGTCGCCCACCTGGCCAGGTTGAACATAAAACCCACCTCTGAAGCCCGAGGTCCTCCCCTCCAGAACTCTCCAGGCGTGTATCACTTCTTTGGCTCCTAACACGTGCTCAAGCCCATGCTGAGTCCTGTTACACAAGGACACTAAAACATCACTTAGTCATTAACGGTTGCTCCTGGGTGGTAATCAAGAAAAACCATTCTGTCCCTTGTTTCACTGCCAAATCACTGACAGCTAGTATATTTGCCTAAGACACTGTGATGTAAGCCTATTGTTATCAGGGGCTAAAAGGCGGGAGTAGGTTGGCTTTCACTCCTTTTAGCTCGCTGTGCTCACACCCTCATTCAATTCATTGCCAAGCCCTGGAGGGCCATTTGCACAAGTCCCTTAGACACTCACCTTCCTCGGCTCCTGCTCCCACTGCTCTGCAGTAGACCCTTCCCTTCCACCTGCACACCCCAGCAATCTTGGCTCCATTTCTTCCCTTTCCACCCCAGACTCCATTCCACTGCTGGGAAACCAGCACTTCTCGTCCCCTGCTGGAGGAACCAGAATGTCACACAGCCTTCCTGGAGGGCAGAGTAATACCTGTCAGAAGGCTTACCATTCTACAAGCCCCTTGAATGAACAACCCAATCCCTGTGCATAACAATTCATTTACACTAGGAAATGATTGTGTTCATAAATGACCTATAAAGATGTCTATCACAGCATTGTTAATAATAAAATATTGAGAGCAACCTAAAAATACCTGAAATGGGCAATCGTGGAGGTAAATTATCATATTCACCCATGCGACCATTTTAAATAATGGGTTAGAAGATTGTTCAATGTTATTATATAGTATTAAGTGGTAAAACCTGCTTACAAAGTTGACTGTAATATAGTACCATTGATCAGTAGGTAGTGTTTAATGCATTCATACATAAAAAAGAAAAGGAAGGAAATTTGCCAAAATGTTAATAGCAGTCTCTCCAGGGCTCTCCTACACAGCAATTAAGTTCAAGCCTCTGGGTTTATTCTTGGGTCCATCACTTCTATGCAAATCACTTCTCTGTGACTTAGTTTGCTTCCCCAGGAAAATGGGAATAATAATAATAATACAATAATAATAATAATAATAAATCCATCATGGCAATGTTGTGAAGATTAGATAGAGAGTGATTAGAACAATGTGTGACATTGAGTGAGTGTCTGATAATATTAGCTATTATCATTTTGGGATAATGGGGTTATGGAAGATTTGAATCTTTTTCTTGCTTATTTATACATATGACAATTTTTACAATAGCCATGCTTCTTCCCTTGTAATTGAAAACTGAAAATTGAGGTCACCTAAAGCCAACACTTGAATAAGTCGTGTAATCCAGAAGGAGCTGTTGAGAACCACAAGTCGGAAAGACCCACCTAAGGAAAATCTACACACTTGATAGACACCCTTCTACCCTTGAGCTGGCTTTGGTACCAGAAACCTTTGAGCTTGCTGGTCAGGGAGGCTAGAGGGAGGGTTGAGAACTGGACTAAGGCAGAGAAAAGACAGAGGCAGGGGCCCGCCCGATAGATATCCAGCCCAGGTAGGTGGGAACCCTTTCTCTAACACCCTGCTCCACTCTGGCCAACACTTGGAGCTCAGGGCAAGGGTCCATCAGGAAACCAATAGTGGCTGGAATGGTCACCCACAGCTGGATCATTGCCAAGGCAATGTTTGTATTAGAAGTTCCAATTTTCATGCATACAAAATGCAGATCTGAGAAAGTGCTCTCTACAAAAAGGAAAAAAAAAAAGGTTATTATAAACACCTATTTGAAAACTTCATTCTGTTTGGAAGCCCAACAAACTCCTTCTCAACTATGAAGTCTCAATTGGGCATCGCCTCCTCTATGAAGCCCTCCTGATTCCTCCTTCATCTACGCTTCCACTGGTCTAGGTAATTCCTTATTTAGAACATTTTATCTTTTTGCACTGATTATTTACTGGCTTGACTGTCTCTTTTTAGTCTCTAAGTTCCTAGAGAGAAAGACCTGTACATATTTACCCTGAGCAAAGGATCTACCATACAATATTCCCAACAAGTTCCCATTGAAACCCTGAATGATATTGGAAGAGCACAAGGTGACATCTGGAGCCCAGGGCACTAGCTCTGCCCAAACTGGGTGACCAAGAACCAGTGGCTTAACTTCCTGAGGCTTCTGTTTTCTCTTCTAAAAAATGGAGAAGAGTTGAGTTGATAAGGTCCCTTCCGGTCCTGAAATTCTCTGATATTCCTCACTGGAAACAGTTCTCTTCCTCCCACTCTTTCCGGAGATGATTTTCTGCAATGTTAGGTGGGAGCAGATGGGGTGGGCGGGGAGCTGCTGTGAAGTTCAGAGAAGGAGAGCGCTGTAGGACTGGCCCAGCTCCTCACCCCACCCCAAAACCCTCACGGCTCTGAGTCTGTGGACCCAGGCCCAGCTCCAGAGAATTTGCAGGAACAATGACTCCCAGGCAGCATCCACCCCAAACAGAGCTCAGAGGGGTCTGGATCATGTGTGAGCTGGGGTAAGGGGAAACATCAGGGAGAAGGAAAAGTGTGAGGAAGAGAGGTTCTCCCTGCAGGCTTCCACTGAAATCAAGGTCATGAGTCTATTTCCAGTTGTCTAGATGAGCCTGGTGGATCCTAGAGGGGATCCTGGCACTTGAGGGCCTCTGAAAGGCCATAATCTTGAATCTGAGCATCTCAGAGTCATAATAAGCCTGGATGTGGGGGAAGAAGAAGGGAAAACATCAGGAGGGTAACAGGTACAATCACCGCAATGCTGGTGTCATTTACTGAAGCTATTATTCTACGGCCAGCACTGCATTAAGTCTTTATGTTCACTTCCCCCCAATGAATCAGCTCAACCACTTTATGAAGTGGGGATTCACATTATCCCCATTTTACAGATGAAGAGATAGAGGCACAGAGCTTAAGACATCTGCTCCTGCCCTACCCAACTAGTGCAGTGGCAGAGCCAGGTCTGGACGGCAGAGAATGAGGGGTCCAGGGACCTTGCTCACAGCAGGGAGATGAGAACTGTGCAGAAGAAGGCTAAGTATGGGGGGGGGGGCGATGAGAAAGAAGTATCCACAGCAGAAGGGAGGACACCAAAAGCCAGTTTCCTCTGTCCCGTGGAGGAGGGCTAGCCCTAGATCCCTCCTTCTCTCTTCAGGCATGCACTCTGTTAATCCTAAAAAGACCCTCAGAAGCCATTACAGAGTAAGAAGCTGAAGATGGGAGCAGAATGGAGCTCTGCCCCGGGTCTCATCACTACTGGTGGCAAAGCCAGAGCTAGAACCCAGGGTTTATAGTTCCTTGTGCTTTCTGAGCCAGAGAGCTATTTTTTTTAAAGATTTTATTTATTTATTTGACAGAGAGAGAGATCACAAGTAGGCAGAGATACAGGCAGAGAGAGAGAGGGAAGCAGGCTCCCTGCTAAGCAGAGAGCCCAATGCGGGGCTCAATCCTACCACCCTGAGATCACGATCTGAGCCAAGGCAGCGGCTTAACCCACTGAGCCACCCAGGCACGCCCAGAGAGCTATATTTTTAAAATCAATTATTTGATTGCTCATCGGTATCGTTGATAGAATGTGGGAGTAAGTCGAGGCTGCTGGGTTATTTGGCAGAGCCGCCATGATGGGCGCTTTCTGCGTCCATCAGCCGGGCTGCTTGCGTGCTGCGTTTGCTTCTGCACCGGGCCAGTCTCTAGCAAGCCCATCACTACCCACCTCAGGTCAGCGAAATTTGCCCATGCCCCCAAAATGTTAATCACGATCCCTCTCTTGTCCAATCCCTTCTTCTGATGCACTGTGGGCACCATGCCCAGCACAGTCTTGCCAAGACTGGGTGCACATCTGGAGCTGTGTGATAATCACTGTGCCGCACCGTGTGGGCTGTAATGAAATGATAACCCACTTGCCTGATGAAATCACTGGGAGTGGAAATAGTGATTATGCCGGACAAACACAATCCCATTTCTACCTGTTCCCTGGCCTCTGGGCAGCTTTCAGCCCAGCATTACCTGTCCCATTTGCTCCATCAAGAAGAAGGAGGAAAAGGACAGGAAGAAGGGGGAGGAGGAGGAAGAGGAGGAGAGGAGGAAGGGGAGAAGGAAGAGGAAGAAGAAAAGAAGGAAGAAGGGAAGGGGAAAGAAGAGGAAGAGGAGGAAAGAGAAGAAAAAGAGGAAGAAAAGAAAAGGAAGAAAGGAGGGAGCGGGGAGGGAGGAAGCCAGACTAGGAGTCAGGACAAAAGGTCATCCACGCCTCCAACCTCCCGGCCACCCCCATGCTCCTGGCCCACCTGCTCAAGCCAATGCTACTTCTGCAAGCAGCCCTTTCCTCTCTCTGGGGCATAGCACAATACTGGCTCCAGCCATATTTACTATTAACACACTAAAGAAGATAAATCCTCCTTAAGGAAAGGGTTGTCCCAGAGGAAGCCTAGGGTACGGGCTCAGCTGGGAGAAGGGGAGGGGCAGGATCCACTTTCTGAAGCCAGCCATTCTGGCTGGAACGACCCAGCCATTCTGAAGACAAGGGCCTCCTCTGCTGCCTGCAAGGCCTGGGTCTGAAACATCGATGAGCTGTTGTGCCTGCTTTCTGACAGCCCTGGGGTGCGAACAGCCCCCAGGCCAGCTGGAACTCAGCTCTTGGCTTCGGAGGCCTGTCGCATTGCCAAGTTGGCAGAACTTTCCCCGAGTGATGTGGTGTGGGCTCAGTACTAATTTAAGCCACGTGATCTTCTCAGTGCTTTTTAAGGTGGGAGGGTTTGTGGGCGGGTGCTGGGATGAGGACAATTACTTGGCCAGAAAGCAGGAAGTGACATCATATTAGCAGTGAGAAAGCCAGGCAGGGTCTGTCCTAATCAGGTCTGGCCCACTCCGGCCTCAGAGATGTGTCCTGAGCCGCCCTCCGGAGGGAGGGATGGGCAGCCCTGTGCTCTCAGCCCGTGAAACTCTGCACCGTACTCACTATAGCACCTGAGTGCTGGGTCCCAAGAATGTCACACCGGAAGTAACAACATCAAGGTTTGGGGACTGAATTGAGGGAGCCAGGGAGGGGAGACAAGGAGCCATTGAGCTAGCAGAACACCAGAAGAAAGCCAGCGCTACAAAGGACCTCAGAGCACATCTAGTCCAAGCTTCTAGTAAGATGAGGAAGCAGTCCAGAGGGAACCAGTAACCTACCTAAGGCACCCAGTTATGGAAAGGCAAGACTAGAAGCCAGTTATCTGCCCCCATTCCCTGGTAGATCTCTTTCCACCCACCTCTGCTGCTGGTCTGCATACACGGTCTACATGTGACCCCCCACCAACCACCACACACACACATACACACACATGAACCTGTTTCTTACTAATCTCATTCAAGCCCCTGAGTCCCAGTGGCCAGGCTAGCAGATATGAATGAAATCACCGGGTGGGGAGAACCCAGAGAAAACTGAGCTTGGCTGGAGAGCCCAGAGACACTCATATCCAGCAGTTAGCACCCAACAAGGCCAACAGCAGTCTTGGAGATGTGTATCCATCTTAAAACACCTTACAACCCACCCCTACAGCCACAGTGGCTTCTTCTGGCCATAAATTAGCCAGATCATGTCTAAATCTCAGGGAGCAGGCTGAAAAGTTCCTCCTCCCTGCCCGTGAGATTCTCTACACATCCCTGGCGGGCAGCTGGGCTGGGGGAACCCCTGAAAAAACACTTCTGTGGGTGGCACAGACTTCGATTTCTCCAGAGTCTGAAGGGGGAGAACCCAAGGTGAGGGAGCAGGCAGTGCTTTCCGGAGAGCCGGGGGCTTTACCCACCCCCCCCACCGCCCCCTTGCTGGAAAGTGAAGCACAGGATGAGGGAGAGCACACGGGTTGGGGAGAAGGAACTGGCTCTGATGTTTCTTCTCACCCTGAAATATGCTTTGTTGCAGTCTCCTCTCTAACTGGCTCAATGCAGAAGTCTAGGAGCAAGGTTAACCCTTCCAGGCAGCAGTCAGGTAGTACTCTAGGGCTCCTAGGTCCTGTGGGGCTTGAGAGGACAGGGCATGAACCCCAGAAACCTCTGTCAGCAGTCTGGCTTCCAGGACACCATCAGAGAGCAGGCAGGGAGAGAATGTCTCATCCTCAGACCCATTTCCTATGGGTTCCTTGAAACTTCCTCATGGTTTATGAGTGCTGGAGAGAACAGCTTTCAGATCCACAGTCTGCCAGACACTGGAGCCAACACAATCTGAGCAAACAAGTTGAGAAATGGGAGCTGCTGGTCCAGGACTAAGAATAAGAGGGCAAGGTGGGAGGTGGTCTATGCACCCTTACCTTGACCTTGATATAGGTATAAAGTGGGGACAATAATAAATCTCAACTCCTAGGGGCACTGTGGATTTGTACAGTGTATGCATATGAAGACCCAAGACTAGAGAAATATTTTGTCCAAAGGTCACCTGGCTAGAAGGTAGTATTTGGAGGATTTGAACCTAGGACCCTTATGTCTCAAGACATGGAGCTCTGAACCATGTGATGCCCTCCCCTCTCCTTGAGGGTAGCTCATACTGTAGCAGTCTGTGTCCTCACTGAATTGCAAGCAACTGGAGTGCCAGGACCCATATCCTTACCCCAGACCCAGCATTTAAGAGCAGCTTGGGGAGTTGAGGGGCATGACCCATGACAACTGCTAATAGCAATGCCTCAGTTCAAGGCCTGGGAGACTGTTTTAAGATTCTGGCCAGCAGCCCTCAGTGTACAGATGTCAAGGCAGGTACTGTGCCTCTCTGGGTTCTGGTCTGTCAAGAGGGGGAAGCCTTTCTAGGCAGAAATCCTCTAGGAAGAGTGTCAGACATCCATGGCAATGGGGAGATGCCAAGAGGCAGATGGAGGGATGGAAAATTCACTATAGTTCTGGAGCTATTCAATAGCCAAGACTGTATTCCCAGGGATAATCCATCCAGACATGCTGAACGAGTGGCTGCCAGCCTTCTGCAGGCCCCAGAAGAATGCCAGGACCCCTAACACCCACTCTAAGCATAGAGATGACTTCTAATTCCCTAATGGGACATATGTATGTCTGAGATTATTAATCAGGAGGTGTGAAGTCTCCTGGACCATTCAGCTCAGATGTGGAGGGGAACCAGCCAAGAATAGGACACCCACTCCTGCTGACTCACGTGGGAATGAGTCAGGAGAATCCAGGTTGTTTCTCCAGAAGCCTTGAAGTCCTGGACAAGAATTGAGGACTTGGGGTGGAGACAGCATTCTTGTCTTTTCTTCCAGGGGAGTAAGAGTCCTTTGACTGAAAAGTCAATGTGGTGTATTGTCACCATGTTATATTGGGTTAATGGAAAGGCAGGATTGGTTATAAGAAGCAGGACAGGAAGGGAGCCTGAATATCCAAACAATCTTAAAAGAAAACACTAAGGTAGGAAGTCTTACACATCATGGTTTCCAAACTTCCTACAAAGCTACAATAATTAAACCAGTTCAGTGACTTAAGAGCAGACATTTGGGTCAATGAACAGAATAGAGAACCCAGAAATAAGCTCTTGTGTATATGGTCAGATGATAATTGACAAGGGTGCCAAAACCATTCAATGGGGAGGGGACAGTCTTTACAACAAATGATGCTAGGAAAACTGGATCTCCACATGCAAAAACACCAAAATTGGACCCTTATTTCCTACTGTATACAAAAACTAACTAATAATGGATCAATGGCCTAAAAGTAAGCAGTAAAAGTATAAAACTCTTAGAAGAAAACATGGGTCAAGATCTTCATTGACATTGGGTTTGGCGATAATTTCTTGGATATGACGTCAAAACACAGGCAACAAAAGCAAAAATAACAAATTGGACTTCATAAAAATTAAAAGCTTTCACACGTCAACACAACTCTTTTCAACAGAATGAAAGGCAACCCACGGAATGGGAGAAAATCTTTGTGAATCAATCGCACCAGCTCAGAGGTTAATATCGACAAATACATTCTGGATGGACCCCTACAACTCAGCAATGAAAGCAAACAACCCAATTTTAAAATAGGCAAAGGACTTGAAGGGACGTTTCTCCAAAGAAAATGTACAAGTGACCCATAAGCGCTAGAAGAGATGGTCGACATCACTAGTCATGGTTATTATTTTTAAAAACCCAGAAAATAAAACACTGGTGAGTATATACAGAAACTGGGACCCTCATGCATTGTTAGTGGGAATGTGAAGTGAGGCAGCTGCTGTAGAAAACAGTATGGCCATTCCTCACAACGTTAAACATAGAATTACTGCCTGAGCCAGTAATTCCACTGCTGGGTCTGTACCCAGAAGAAATGAAAGCAGGAATTTGAATAGCTATTTGTATACCAACGTTCATAGCGTTATTTACCATAGCCAGAAGAAAGAAACAACCCCAATGTCCATCAACAGCTGAATGGATAAACAAAACAGGGTCTATGCATGTAGTGGACTATTATCCAGCCCTACAAAGAAATGAAGTTCCCATACACGTTGTGACAAGGTAGACCTTAAAGACATTATACTAAAGAAAAATAAACCAGTCACGAAAGAACAAATAGTCTACAATTCAACGTATATAAGATCAAGTAGTCAAATTTATAGAGATGGAAGGTAGAGCAGAGGAAATGGGAACAGGGAGCCAATATTTTATGGGGACAGTTTCAGTTGGGGAAGATGAAGAAGTTCTGGAGATGGATGGTGGTGACGGTCGCACAACAATGTGAATTTACTTAATGCCACTGAATTAGACATTTTAAAATGGTTAAGATAATGAATTTCATGTATGTTTTACTGCAATAGTAAGTTTTTAAAAAAAGATTTTATTTTTATTTATTTGACAGAGATCACAAATAGGCAGAGAGGCAGGCAGAGACAGAGAGAGGAAGGGAAGCAGGCTCCCTGCTGAGCAGAGAACCCGATGCAGGGCTCGATCCCAGGACCCTGGGATCATGACTTGAGCCGAAGGCAGAGGCTTTAACCCGCTGAGCCACCCAGGTGCCCCAATAGTAATAGTTTTAAAAAGGAAGTAGGTTGATGGAGTCAGGGAGGCGTCTGCACTCTGTTCTGGGGAGGCCCCATCTGGAACACTGTGTTCTCGTCTAGGAGGTCCATTCTCGGGGAGCACTGGCAAACCAGAACTGCTCAGGGAGGCAGGCTGGACATGTGCCGCAAGAGGAGAGGCCAAGAGCAGCCTGTCTTCACGCGGCTGAAGGGCAGACAGGAAGACGTACAGGGCGTTTGTCGGCAGTGGACTGCAACAGACAAGGCTGTCTGGGGTTTAATTTCCGGCAGATCTTTCTGACAACCAGTGCCATTTAGCACTGGAATGGCTGAGCTCGGTGATTGGGAGCTGTCCACCGCTCAAGAAGGCTGGATTCAAGCCAATGTCGGAGAAGCAACCGGTGCGGACACACGTGGTGAAAGGGATCCCTGTGACTATAGGAGACTGGTCCCCCTTCCCTCCAGGAGCCCTAGCTGTGAGCCCTCAGGCCCTAATCTCTTAGGGACCAGGCTGATTGCCCTGGCCAGGGAACAGGCAGGAAGCCTATTCTGAGAATTAGGAGCCCTGCATCCTAGTGCCAGCTCCATCTGTGGTCGGCTGTTTGATATTAGATGAATCACCCCCTCTCTGAGCGTCAGTTAATTCATCTGCGTAACCAACACCTGCCCACCCTCCTTCACCTTGCCTCCCCCAGAAATATGGTAGGGACGGAATGAAGCCAGGACTCAGGGAGAGGAGAGCCCATGTATCTTACAAGCCCTCCTTCCTTCCTCCCCTCCTCCCATTTCTACTTTCCCTTCCTCACAGAACAGGGCTGGTAGTGCTCCCCAGCATACATTTCACATGCTACTGGCAGCACATGGGATGCTAATGGGGATACAGGAGAGTTATCTACTGTTGTGTATTTGTTTTGATACGTGCTGATATATACCTGATATTTACAGCAAATGATAACAAGTGTTCTTTTTTATGATAGCAATATGTACTTTCTTTTTAAAATACACTTATAAGACAACGATAAGTTGTCAAAAGTGAGCTTAAGAAGAAGAATAAGTAAGTAATAAAGGAAGTTGTTGTACTTGTATAAAGCAAAAATCTTGAAGATGGGATGTGAGTGGCTCCAGTGGTGGAAGGGACACAAAAACCTGTCTCCCCATGTCCAGCAACAGATCCCCAAGACCTGGCAATCAGACACACAGGAAACCAAAAGGTGAAATGTTTGGGTTGGCCCTGACACCTGGTTTCCTTAAAGTGTCAGATGTAGAGATTTTGACCAACCAACTGGGAACCACTGAGAAACTGAACTTGAATCTGGGATCTTCCATCCACACAACTCTGGCCGTCATCCACCCCCTTCTTTTGCAACCTCCTGTCCCTGTTTTTTTCTCATGCCCACCTTTGTCAGAGTGGGCTCTATGAAAGAAGAGGGTGACCCTGACCAGGCATCCGCCCCAACATCTTGGGAATATTTGGGGGCACTTTCTCACATTTAAAGAGAACCCCAGAGAGGTAAAAGTTATCTCCACAGCAAAAGTCAGGCACTACACCGTGCAGGGCGGGTGACACACTTGTCTAAGACAGCAGGCCAAAAGCTCCACAGCTCACCAGCACCCACAGGCAGGGCTAGCTTCCCTCATGTCTATGTCTTTAAGCATGTTATACGAGATCCCCTATGGAGGAACCATCTAGAAACCTGATCAAGGTCCAGCCCCTCCACCTCGGCCACTACCTGCTGATCAGCACAGTCAAAGGGTCAGTCGGTCAGCATAGAACACCTATCCTCTCTAAAGAGCAGGAATGAAAGAAGCTTCCAGCTAATGATCAGTCAGAACATCAGAAGACGGTCCTGGGAGTGGGGAGAGGGGAGCCAGGATACCCAATTGATGATCCACCATCTCTTGGAGGGTCATGAAGAGGTGAAATATACACTTAAAATGTCCCCTTCTATTATTGCTCATATCCCATGTCTTAAAGTATTCTCATATATCAAACTGCATGGACGAAGAAATAATTATCTTCCCCATTTGGATCATCAGAGACCTTCTGCAGCAACCAAACATCAAGTTGGTATAATCCCAGGTGAAAAGCAAAGAGAGTTAAACTTTTGTTTACCAGCGCAGTCCACTGAATATTTGAAGATCCCCTTTGTCTTTCCCTCTTCCAGAATCCAGCCTGAAAATACTAAAAGTCCAGTGTTCTCCTACTCAGAAAAGGGCGGGGGACCCAGGTGGTCTGAATGAGGGACAACGTCATCGGGTCTTGTCTTTCCCTCAAGGCAAGAACACTACCCTGGGTGATTCTCGTGGAAAGCTGGAGAACCTTGGAGTGATGCTAATTCATTCTTTTTTTTTTTTTTTTAAATTATTTATTTCTTTTCAGCGTAACAATATTCATTGTTTTTGCACCACACCCAGTGCTCCGTGCATGCTAATTCATTCTTAATGGTGACTTTTCAGAAGCTCTTCCAACAGAGGAATCTTGGATTTTCATGTGGCCAAAGCAAAAGGTAGAATGAGGAACTAAATGGTGGGAAAATGTCCAGAAAAGGTGGGGGGGGGGGTGCTACAAGAGCAGAGAGGAAGATAGCCAGCTTGACAACTTGCTAAGGATTGATCCTAGTAAAGAGACTGGATCAAGAATCAAAGAAAAATCCTCTTTGGGAAAAATCTATGATATTCACCCCAAGTGAGAAGACATGCATGGGGCTTGGGTGGACAATTCTCTCTCTCTCTCCCTTCTTTCTCTCTCTCTCACACACACACACTATAAATAACCAATAAATGTATAAAAAATGTCCAGCCTCACCAAAAACCAAAGAGATCACATCACAAAGCCCCTGTTCCCATCCAGTTAGAAAATTAAACAGTACTAAGTATTGAGGGTGAGGAAAGTGGGTGCTCTTGCACAGCTGGTGGGATTGTGCACTGATGCACCATTTCTAGGACAGTTCTAGGACAGAAATGCTCATTAAAAGTCTTAACCGTGTGCATTATATTTGACCTAAAAATTCTATTTAGGAATTTATCCGAAGGAAAGACCCCTTAGTCTGTGCAAAGATTTAGGTGTATTGTTTATAGTAACAGTAAAATTGCAGAGGAGGACACAATGTAAATCAGACAATAAGGGGTTCAGTGAGTCAAAGGTGGTAGCTGCCTACCCCAGAGCACTCCACAGCCATGGCTAGCAGGAGTGTCGAGCAGTATTTAAAGACACAGAAACAAACATGCTCTAAAACAAGATGTTGGACTAGCCCATTCTTTCAAACTATACATACAGAGAAAAGACTAGATATGAGTGCACAAAAATGTCACCAGGGATGTTTATCCAGGTGATAGAATTACAGGTATTCCGTTCTTATGTCTGCATGTGTCTCTGTTTTGTAAATTCTCTACAATGATCAAATTGGCTTTTGCTATGAAGAGAAAGATCAGTAACATATCTTTTTAAGAGAAGAAGCGGTGGGGGTGCCTGTGTGGCTCAGTGGGTTAAAGCCTCTGCCTTCAGCTTAGGTCATGATCCTAGGGTCCTGGGATCGAGCCCCGCATCGGGCTCTCTGCTAAGCAGGGAGCCTGCGTCCTCCTCTTTCTCTGTCTGCCTCTCTGCCTACTTGTCAAATGAATAAATAAAATTTAAAAAGAAAGAAAGAAAGAAAGAAACAATGACTTTGCAAGTTATGATGATGGCGGCCACAGAGGAATGAGGCAAGTTCAAGGTCAGCTGGAAGGTAGGAAATCAGAGGCAGGCAGTGAGACATGGGATATGTTTTATTCTGCCCAGCTGGGTTGCAAGAGAGGATGGAATTTGGAGACCACAGAGCACATGCTGGAAGACAGAGTCTAAGGAGGGTGTCTGCCTTTGCTGAGTGACCTGGCAAAGTCACTTCTCCTGGCTATGGAATGCCTTTCTTTGCGATGGTCCATGACTCTCTGCAAGCAAGGTGTTATGATGGTGGTACCCACGTGTGATTTCTCCCTTTCTGGAAAGGCAGATGTGTCCAATATGAGGCAAGGTGAGGTCAGAGCTTTAGGGGACATAAGTGTGATAAAATAGGTCATGGGATAGGGTGTGTGTTTTTACATGATTTGTCCCCCTGCCTCCTGTTGAGCTGAAACGACTGAATTCAAGGCCTCTGGCCAGAGATGCACTTGGAATTAGTTGTTCCCTTCCTCGTAAAATCAGTTAGAGATGGGACATCTTGATGGAGCCCTGGACGGGGGGTTCTGATTCCCAGCCACCATGCCCTGGCCAGAGTTCCCCTTCTTTGGGGCATCAGAAGAATGGCAAAGAAATAGGAAAACAGCGAAAACTGCCTTTGACCTCAGAGAGGACTCTCGGTGGATACCCATCAACCAGAGTTATTAAAACACAGGATATGCTCAGAACTGAGCCCACCCCTCCAAGAGGCCTCCAGGTCCTTTCGTTTTTCCCCTTCCCCAGAGCCCCCAGAGCACATAAGGTTGCTCTTGGGAAAGCCACGTGAAGAAGATGGGGCCTCAGCCAGACCCTGGCCAATAGGAAGACTCTAGAGGAGTGGCAAGAGGACAGGGAACTGCCCAAAGCAAGAGAGAGGCACAGGCTAGCCCTGGTGGGGAAGAATGGCAGGCAGGCCAGCCTTGGCACTGACCTCGGGGCATGTCCATGGGGTCGAAGCTGGCCAGCAGGTCACGGCACCACTGGCGGTCTCCTTCCACCTTGCTCAGCCAGGTGTTGCAGTTAAAGTAGTAGCGGAGGTGAGGCCGCTTCATGTCGGTCACGATCACACGATCCAGGTACCAGCTGGCGTTCAGGCCTGTGTTGTCGTGCTCGATCCTGGGGCGGAAGCAGACACCCACACGTCATTGGCCGAACAGAGACGACACCCATTCCACACTAGAATACCCAGATGTTCACTCCAAAGAGGGGTGCCATCAGTTCTTGTGGTTGCGTTACCCCTCAAGCCTCAGTTTCCTCATCTCCAAAATGGGAATACCGTGCAAGGTCGAATCACCAGCAGGATCATAGCACCTTCCACAGAAAATCCAGGATTGCCGAGGACCATCGTGAGCTTCCCTTCCCTCCCTAATCTCCAGACCCCAGACCGCCCCCCCCAAGATACTCGCCTTAGTCTCGCCACCCAGATGACCCCCCCGGCCATCTAGACTGATGTTGACCCGTGGAAATATCACCTGAGCTGCACGTGTGGGCCACATACGTAAGCTTAGATTTTCTAGTAGCCGCATTAAAAAAGAAGCAGAGGGACCGGTGAAGTTCATCTAAATAACATATTCTATTTCATCCACTTATTATTTCAACACGTGACCATGCGAAAATTTGCTAATGAGATAGTTGATGTTCTTTTCTTTTACTAAGTTTTCAAAAATCTGGTGTGTTTCTATACGTCCAGTGCATCTCAGTTTGGACCAGCTGCATTTCAAGTGCCCAGAAGCCACACGTGTCCAGGGGCTGCTGTATTGGGCAACATAGATCCTCATTCTTCAAAGTCTGGTCTCCCAAGTACCCCTCACTTTTTTTTTTTTTTTTTAAGATTTATTTGTTTGTTTGACAGACAGAAATCACAAGGAGGCAGAGAGGCAGGCAGAGAGAGAGGAGGAAGTAGGCTCCCCACTGAGCAGAGAGCCTGATGCAGGGCTCGATCCCAGGACCCCTGGATCATGACCCGAGCCGAAGGCAGAGGCTTTAACCCACTGAGCCACGCAGGCGCCCCTTCCCGTCACTTCTTGCAGCCCCACTTGTGCTTTGGCAGCCCCAACTTTTTTCCTCTGAGGAGAAAGTTTTCTCCCCTAGACCTTCACCTCTGGATGGCCAAGCATCTTTGCGCCAAGCATCTCCTCCCTACCAGTCGTAGCGAGGCCTTACCTTCGCTGTTTGTGGGAACAAACACAGCTCAAGACAGCACAGCCCTGATGGACCTATGTCACACGTGACATACATGGGGGTGTAGACCTCTGCCTGGCAGTAGGACCCCAGAGTACTGGTTGCCTTTCTCCACACCAACACTCTCTCCCCGACCCTCCTCTTCCCTGTTCGTCACCCGCCCCCCGCCCCCCCCCACACACACAAAGCCAGTGCCAGGGCGCTCCTATGTCCCTTACTTCCTCAGGAAAGTTTATGGTCCTACACTTTCTAGTGGGAGGTAGATAAAACAGGACTCAACAGAGGAAGCATTTGACCCTAGCCTGGGGGCAGTCAGACCACACAGGACCTTGACCTCCTGACAAATGAGAATGAACTTGAATGGGCCTGGGTAGTGGGGGGAGGGGCTCTGCCTTAACAGCCAGGCTGATAGAGTTCTTCCTCCCCACATGCTCACACCAACACCCCCAGAGGGACAAGGTGTCACGAGGTGTCCTGCAAAGTGACTTGGCATCTCTAACCCTTGCTGAGCGCTACTATCTAAACACTAACCTGTTGAGTCGTCCTCACTAACTCGTTATTACAAGTGAGGGAAGTGGGACTTGGAGAGGAACTTCCTGAAGTCCCACAGCTAGCAAATGACGGGGCAGACATTTGAACCACAGCGATCTGGACTCAGTCCGCTCCTGACCACCACGCTGGTGCCTTTCAGAGCCGATTTCCCAAGTTTGTGAGACATTGTCTCAAACTGTCTTCATCCAAAGAAGTGAATCTCTAATGGGAAAGTTTAGGGTGGGAGGGAAAGATCTGGGCCTTTGGTCACCCCAGAAATGACACTAGAGGGTAATTAATACTCAGAAAAGGTCAGTAGTGATGTTAGTTCCTAATCTACTGGACTTCCTCTCAGTCCCTCCCTGGTCAGGGTTCAGATTCCTACCTGATTTTGTAAATGAGGCCCACATTGTTGGTCCTCACCCGGAACACGTCAACGTTGGCTTTCTCGAAGGCAGATTCACTCCTACAATGAACGTGCACAGTTAGCACAGATCTGCACTAGGCTCACAAGCCCGGGAGGAGAGCCAAGGGCTGGCATCCCTCTTCTTCCTCCACCGTCCCAGTCCCGGGAAGAGCTACGAGCAACCGCTCCCATTCTGAGATTCCTTCCTGACAGGGGGCAAGGTCGGTAGGTATCCGCTCCTTGTTTTCACAGTCAAGTTCTCCTGGGATGCGTGCCGTGTGTCGCTAAGACAAGTATGGCGGGCGGTATCAGCCCCATTTTACAAACAGGGAAAGTATCGGTTGGTAGCGGAGCTGGGACCAGAACCCGGATCTCCAGAGTCATGACCCAGTGGGCTCTGGTTGCTCTGGGTTGGGACAGTGGAGGAGGAAGGCAGGCACAGTAAATAGCATGGTGCTCTCGGTCTGCAGGCGCCCAGGCCTCTCCTCACTTGCCTTGCTTTTGCTCGGGGGAGTTGCAATGGCAGCCCCAAGCAGATGCAGACCTTGGGTGGTGGCCCACGGTCCTGCCATTCCAACAAGAAAGGAAACACTCAACCCAAACCAGCAACCAGGGGAGTCAGGTGGTGCGGGAATGCATATCGACCATCACGCAGAAGGTGTGAACAGAGGCAAGTACACCTGAGAGGTTCCTCAGAGCTGCCCAGGTGGATCCAAACTCAGGTGCATCCTGGATTCTATCCAGCTTCCATGCAGGAGGCCCGGAGCGGCCTCCCCACGCAGTCCTCTGGGAGCAGAAGCCGGGATCTCGTGCCGACACTGCTGCGTCCTCTGTGTGGGCCGGGACCCCGCCCGTGGAGCCTGCTCACGGCTCTTCCTGCCCCCACGTGCAGGCCTCACAGGTCCGGAGAGCTTGTGGACCTCCCACCGGGCTCCCAGCCGGGGCTCCCGGCACCAGCACACAGCCCCCGGGAAAAGAAAAGTGTAGAACACACATGCCTATTTATTGGCCAGACAAAGAGGGAGGTGAAGAGCCTTCTGTCCAAGGCAACAAGGCTCAGACTCTCTCAGCCACAGAAGGCTTGTAAGGTTCTATGGACTGGGATGCCGTGGGCCTGCCAACAGACCCACTTTGGCAAACAGTCTGTCCTGAGAAGTCTCCTGAAGGTGGGCACACGGTGAGGCAGGAGGCCTCCGGTCCTCCCAAAGCAGGCAGAGACCATGAAGTCAGGTGACAAGCGTACACGGGGGCAGCCTTGTCAGGGGACAAGTTGAGGTCCAGCCACAGAGGGTGAGAAGGAGAAAATGCTAGAAATTTCTGGATTTCTGCTCGAGGGAAAGGACCCATTTTCAGGCTCGTTGCATATACTTGTCAGAGGCTTACATCCAACAGTGAATAACCACACAGCCCACGTTGCATTGCAGTCAAAGCCATCGTGTGCCACAGTGTGGAACACACATGAACATTATTCTGTACCTCGGGATTGTGTGAATGGGAAAGAAGTGAATAGGAGTTATTTTCTGTTTCAACAAGAGACAGTTTTTGACCAGACAAGAGTGTCTCTGTCTCTACGTCAACCCAAGAAAGAGTGGCCCTGGGAAGAACTGTGGTCGAACGCCGTGCAGCCATCAAAAACGCTTGTTATCAAAGAGGAGTTAATGCAACAGATACAGGCTTACGATAGAGGCATAAAAGAAAAAGCAGATTAAAAATAGAATGTATGAACAGAACGACCAACACAACAGAATGCCAACTGCATTTAAAAACCACGGAGTGGAAGGATTTATTCAAAAACATCGCGTCTAGATGGTAAGACTACTATGAAGCGATGGTTGTTTATTCTTGTCTGTGTACATTTCCGCAGGGAGTGCGTCGTGATTTGCCGTCACGAATATGGGGCAGTCCCATTTCCTCAGCCCCCTGCTCCCCACGGCCTACGGCCTCCTGGCGTGAGTCTGTGGGGACAAGTCTGAGGATGGTCAGGCTTCACCTGCTGTGAGGCCTGGAATTGAGGAAGCAGCCAGTGCCAATGAGCAGGGGGAGAAGGGGGCGATTTGAAAGGAAAGCAGCTGCAGTCCTGGGAAGCCTCTGACCACAGCCCCTTCTGGAGAAGCTCTGATAGCTGCCTTTGACCTTCAGAAATGCCCTATGGCCTTCACCAGGCGGGCTGTGAATTCAGACGTCCCAGTGTGTTTGTTAATAGTCGACCATAGTGTACTGTCCCGCAGAAAACAAATGTTCAAAAGCGAGGTGGAAGGAGGAGACCAGGAGAGAAAGGTCTATCAGGATGGGCAGAGGGTCTCCGGACCCCAGCGGAAGGTTCCAGCATGTCACAGGATGTGGAGCAATTGTCCACGGAGCTCATGTGATGGGGCCCAGCATCTCCCTGGCCGATGAGAGGAAGGCCTTCTGGGGCCCAGAGCCTCTCCCCGGTGGAAGGAAGGGAAGGACTGAAGAGACACACCTCCCCGGACGGTCTTCTTCCAGAGGGGGCCCATGATAATCCCAAACAAGCCCCAGCCACCACCCGCCAGGTCAGATTCTGAAATTCCTGCTTCTGGGAAGTCAGAATGCAATAGAGGTTGATTTCAGAAAACTGACTGGGGGCGAGAGAGAAGTACCAAGGGCCAGAGAGTCCCCTCACAAAGGAAACATTAGAGATGCAGACGTCCTCACGTTTCCTTGTGGGACGCTGTGGCTTCCCCATGGCTCCTGGTCGCTCAGCAAATGAAGGCTAAGGCAGTACACAGGCCCCTCCCTGGCCGAGCCCACCCATTCAGTGGAGACCCCTACCCAGGAAAGCCTATAAAGGCTGCACAGGGCATTTTAGCCACCAACATGGCCGAGCTAGTGGGCTAAAATGCCAGGCATTCTCTGACACTCAGATGGTGAATTCTCCACGGGAGAACCATGTTCCCGAAGATGCATGAGATCCCATCCTTTTGCCATATTCTGAACATGTGACCCAGGGCTGGGGGTGGTCCTGGGTGATGGGGAAGGGCACCCAGAACATGGGGCCTTCCTCTGGGAGCCACGTGGCTATTGATATCCAGCTGGTGTGGGGTCTGGGTGGAGGTCAGCTGGCAGAGGATCAAAGTGAATGTGCCACGCTCTTTGCTGCCTATCAGAAGACCTGGTGTGTACCGAAGAGTCGGACACTAGACCACGAAGGTCAGAACAGTCAGCATGCTAACATCAGGTGCCAAATAATTGAGCAGAATTCATTTGTATTGGGAAGTAAACATTCTGTTAGGCCAGATGGGAGGCAGGTGAAGTCCCGGGGCATGGGAGAAAAGGCAGAAGACGGAGCAGGAACAGAGGGGAGAGAGAAAAGAAAGGGTGCGGGAGACACAGGAGAGGAAGATGGGGTGCGGGAGTGCGGCCAGACACCGTGGAGAAAGCAGCTGTGGGAAATTCCAGGGGACGCAGTGGCTGCATCTTCAGATGATGGGGTCTAACATTCCATTTCAAGCTGTTTGCATTGCTGTGCTGGGCACTCACTCTGGTGCCCCAAGTATTAGGGAAGTCTATACACTCAAGAACTCTATACACTCGTAGCCTCTGTGTGTGTGTGTGTGTGTGTGTGTGTGTGTGTGTGTGTGTAAAGCGAGGAAAGGGAACTTAGTTTCAGTTAGCACACGAGTTGGCTTTGGGGTCACACCGAGTAGTGAGGAGGGAACAGCAGCCCACAGTGAGCCGAGAGACTGGGAGCCAGACCCCAGGGCTGGGGTGCGGGCGAAGGGTGGGCTGGAACACCTCCATCTCAATGTCATAGAGCAAGGTGACCTCGGCAGCCCTCACATCTGGGGTCCTCCGGCAGCCCGGGAGTCCTTGGAAAGCGGTGCTCCCTCCCAGGCCCAAGGTCTCCGTCATGAACTGAAGGCATCTTAGATGGCGAAGAGTGGGTCTTTGCCATTCTCTCTGCAGACACTTCTCTGGATCTTACAGCAACCAAATTAATCTTTCCCCGGGCATGTTGTAAGTTGGGCTCCCACTAATCAGCTTGCAAGCAGGGCCTTCTAAGGCCCGGTCCTCCCCTCGCAGCCCCTTGCTGCCTCCGTGTGTCTGCAAGCTATTCCCTGTGGTCTGAAGTACCCTTCCCCTGTCCCCTCTCATCTGGGTCTTTCTCACCACCCGAGGCCCAGATCACCTGCCTTTCCCTGTGAAGTCCTGCTCTGGCAGCCCTGACAGGTAACGCTGAGCTCTGCCTGTTGGCAAGCAGCTGGGAGAGGGGCTGGAGGGACGAGCCGGCCACCCCTCACAGTCCTCCTCCCCTGGCACCCCTCTGTACATCTCCTCTCCAGCCTCCCAGGACAGAGAGCACAGGCTACAAAATGAGCCCCACCTCTGAAATCACCCATTCCCCCTGGGCTCCTACAGAGCCGTCCAGGCCAGCCCGACCGGGGTCCTGGCCAGACCCATGCCTTTGCTCCCCAGCCCGGAGCATAACACAGGTCCGGAGAGACCCACTGAGTCACAAGGAGGGGGCGCCCATTTCTGTCGATGGGGCTGGCGTGGAGATGCTAGCCGATGTGTGACGCCTGGAGGCCTCTCTGCCCTGTCCCTCTCTCTGCCGTGATGCAGGCTTCCCTTCCGCACTGGGAAGGAAGGCTGGAATTCAGGCTCCTGGGAATGGGGACTCATTGACCAACCTTCCTCCTGGTTTATGAAAGGTGACTCTGGGGGCCTTCCTGGGAGGCTGTTTTGACAGAGGAAAATAGTTGGGGGTGGGCAGAGTGAGGGCACTAGGTGCAGAAAGTAGAAAAAACAGCAAGGAACCACCAAGAAAGGAGAAAAAGGTTCTTTTCGTTTAAAAAGAGGCAGGCTGGGGTCTCCAGAAACCACCCTGGCTGGTTTCCCAGAGCTTAGTGGCTTCTCCCTAGAATAGTGCGCTGGGTGGGGAAGGGGTCACATGGCAAAGAGGATGGACATTTCATGTCTTCTCTTTACCGTGCCCACATCACTGGAGAGAGAGACTTCCGCAAGCCAGTCACTCCACAGAGTAAGCGGTACAAGAAGACGGGTACCCTGTTCTGCGGAAATGGACAAAATCAGACGTTACACCTGCCTCGATGGGGCCATATTTAGGCCACAGCCCACGCTCAGGGCAAACTTGGGATGCAGGGCCGGGTCAGTCTGCAAAGCACAGAGTTCGGGGATATCCTGGCCTGGGGGCCCCACCCCTCCGCAGCCTCCCCGACTGCCCCCCCACCCCCCAGGAGGTCACAACCTGGGGGCTCAGGAAGCCTGCAGGGGACGCTCACACACACCCTCTGGGCCGCAGGGCCCATGCTCGAGGAAAGTGTCCGCATCTCCTGGGGTTTGAAGACCAGCTTTACCGTCTAGAAGCTCCATGGCTCAGAGCTATTGGCCCCTCCTCTCTAGGTCTCAGTTTCCCCATGAATGAGTTGAAATAAATGTAGTGGATTTTCACATTTTTCTTGGCTATAGAACTCTTGGCACAAATGAAATCTGACTCAGAAAGTCAGTGGGCAAGGCAACCTTAAATCGGGCTGCTCTGGAGGAAGGAAGGATAGGGGTACAGTGGGCTCAGAACCAACGGACCCATCCCCAGTTCCGTTCAGCACAGACTGAGAGCCAGCTGCCTACGACACCGCAGCCGCCCCTAGACAGCCCGGGGATTGCAGAACTCTGCTAAAGCAGCCCACATTCTGCTCAAGGGTATCTGTGTGCACACGCAGGTGGTCGGGGGAGAGGCTTAAAACCAAGAGGCAGCAGCCCTGCTGTGAATGAATTACAAATGACACAGCGCATACACATGAACACACACACAGAGCATGTCTACATAAGCACACGTGCACAAGTGCACAAGCCCCCACATAGGAGGAGTCTATGTGTGTGCGGGCTAGCTCACAGGCGGGTGTTGTGAGGTGCTGGGCCCTAGGAGAGACACAGATCAGAGCATTGTAAACTCCTGGCTCCTTTGAATGCATGGTTTTGTTTCCTCCTCTCAACTGCCCTGTGAGGTTCCTAAAAAGGGGGATGATCACTCCTAGATGCTAGAGGAGAGAGCCAAGGCCCTGGATGTGAAGCGGTTTGGCCAAAGTGACATGGCAACTATGTGGTAAAGCTGGACCCAGACCCAGGGTTCCTGGTCCCACATCAAGGGACAGCTAATAGAATTCTTGGGGATTCTGAGATTCAAAGTAAGTATTACTTCACACGAAAACCTACAGGAAGGTTGATAGGTCACTGGGAAGGACCCGGTTGACCTGTGGTCTGTTGTTAGCAGAAGCCTTGTGCCACTCAATATGCCTGTGGCTACACAGGTCTTCTCCCTGGCTTCTAGAACTGCATTAATCCCAACTAACAGTTGACGGTCCCACCAAGGCCAAGTTGGTACTCACTTGCTAGTGAGATGGAGCTTGGGAGAGAGCCCATTCTCTCCAAAAAGGGTGATGAAGACATTGGCATCTGTCCCTGCACCACGAACGTCCCCCGTGGCTGTGACCACCTCGTACACTGGAGGAGAAAAGAGGACAGGTTGCAGGCTTATCAGAAAACCCAGAATCCTACATGGGCTTGAAGAAGCCATAGCTCCTACCAGCTCCTCAGGGGGTTCCCAACCAAAAGGTCTCTATAAACCCCCGGTACAGCCCACAAGCCTCTGAGCCAGGGTCAGACCCACACCAAGTTCTCCCGTAAGACGAAAACCGCCTATTTAATGGTGCACACTCATTTTACAGGTAAGGAACCTATAGACAGGGGCAAGCCCAGGTCACACACCACACAGTGTCATCCCTGGAGCCATCCCAGGGCCTTTCCAGCACAGCACCTAGATGCCTCCTAAATACGGCCTTCAGAGCCTGCACCTGCTTTCACATTCCTCTCTGTCCTCTATGAACGCAGTTGCATTGTCAGCCCTCACCTCCCCTGACCTCCTGAGCACTGTCATTACAGGCCCAGGAAGAGCTGTCCCAGAGCTGAGTGACGCCGAGCTTCGTCAGGGCTCCCTTCTTGGCAGGGACACAGATTTCCCCTCTCTTTGGTTCCTAGAAGTTTGTACTGTTTGCTTTTGATGTCTTTTCTTTGAAGTCCCTGGTTCAGATGAAGATCCTGATCACAGCATCACGAGGAAAGAGAGGAGGAAGTACATTTGCACAACTCCTTGTCTCCTGTGATAAACAAATCCTGAATTTTTCCTCGCCTGCACCACAGGGGTGCCTGATCTGTAGACAAGCCTTGGATTCCTCCCTGGGAAAACTCCAGGACCTAAAGAGTTGCCCACGTGGCTTTGCACGTACGCAGGGACATTTCCAAACTGAATGTCCACAGAAGAATGAGCAGCGTGGTAGAAATTCCAGGACCACATCACATGAGAGAAGACACAGAGGCCTGGAGATGCATGGCTTGGAGAAAAGGAGAGTCTGGGGTGCGAGAGGAATGAGGAAGCTACCTCAAGGGCACACAGGTCCTTCTTAAATAGCACACTGGCCATAAAAAAAAAAAAATTGATAAATTGAGACTTACTGAAATGAAGCCCATTATCTGAATGAAAAGGCAAGTCACAAACTAGAAGATACTTGGGCATGCATATACCTAAGAAAGGACTCAGGCTCAGAAGAGATAAAGAATTCACACAATCAATAAGGAAAAGAGGTACCACACTCTTTTTTGAATGGGCAGCAAATTGTTTAAAGATAAACACACAATTACCATAAGATCCAGACATTCCACTTTTAGGTATTTACCCAAGGGGAATAAAAATAAAACATGTCTACACAAAGACCTGCATACAAATGTTCATGGCAACTTTATTCATAATAGCTCTAGACTGGAAACAACCTAAATTTCCAACCACAGATGAACAGATAAACAAGTTGGGGTATATCTGTACCATGAAAGACTACTCAGCATCAAGAGGGAATGAACCACCTTCATATGTGATAGAGATGAATCTTGAGCAGGTTATGCCGAGAAAAGAAGTCAGATGCAAACTCTATGCACCGTCATGTTACTCACAGGAACCTTTAGGAAAGACTAATCTACTTTAACAGAAAGCAGAACATGGCTGCCCTGGCACTGGAAGCAGAGGAAATTGACTGAGGAGGGACACAGGGACCTCTGGGAATAATGTAAATGCCATATGGTTGTACAGATGTGTATGTATGTCAATGCTCATCAAACAGCACATTTAAAATAGGTGCATTTTATTAGGGGATCATTATATTTCAATAAAATTGTATTTCTATAAAGTTGGAAAATGGGCAAAAGGCGTAAACAGGCATGTCCTCGGAGAAGATACCCAAGTGGCCGATAAGTATATGGAAGTGTGCTCAGCATCATTATTCCTCAGGGAAATGCAGATTGAAATTATGAGATACTACCATACACCTACCAGGATGGCTAAAACTAAAAAGACTGACAATACTAAGTGTTGACAAGAATGTGGAGCCCCTGGCACTCTCGCACATTGCTGGTTATGAGTGTAAATTGGTACAAACACCAGTAGCTAAACATATGCCCACTCTGTGACCCAGTGATTCTATTTCTAGTTAAAAATCTAAAAGAAATGAGCCCATGTGTCCATCAAAAGATGTAGACAAGATTAATAGCAGCTTTATGCCTAGTAGCTAAAAAACTAGAAATAACACAAATGCCCACCAGCAACAGAATGGTTAAATAAATGATGTATTTCTAAAATACAATAGGACACAAAAAGACCAAACTTTCTAGCAAGTCACAAAACAGGTAAATCTCTAAGGTAGAACGTTGAGTGAAAAAGAGCAGCTAGATACAAAAAAATGTGTCTACTGTATGGTTTTGTTTATCTGAAACTCAAGAATGGTAAAAACTAACCCATACCGATAGAACCAGGAGAGCTGTTACCTGTGGAAAGGAGAGTGAGGGAACTTTCTGGAGCCTTGAAAAGTTCCATGTCCTGATCTGAATGTTCATTCCACAAGCATGCACATACTTGAAAAGTCATCAGGCAGTACTTTTAGGAAAAGCTTTGTACTATGTATACATTACTTTTCAATTTAAAATTTTTAATTAAAAACTCAGTTCAGATAGCGAAGAGACTATCATGTGGGGGCCAAATATCCTGTGGAAAACACAAGATTCTGTTTGGCTCCAGAGGGGAGGACACAAAGTGCGCAGGGCTGCACAAAGAACTATTGAGGGCACCATAGGGTTCTAGCCCCAAGTCTGGCAAGCGGGAGGGGCCCAATAAATAATTACCTGGGGGAATGAATGAGCAAATGAATGAATGAATCAATCAATGAAATGAATGTAGACAACAGAACTAAACTGACCAATATTTGAATCCCAATTCTACCATTACTGGCTGTGTGATTTCAACTAAACTTCCCACAGAGTCTCAATGGCCTCATCTCTGAAGCAGGAATAATTTCTCCCTTGAAGAATTATGAGAAGGATTAAATCAGATGAAACAAAAATTCCAGTGTTCATGCTCACTGAGTCAAGTATTTCCACTTCTGGGAACTTAGCTTACAGACCCCCTTCCACAGTGAGATGAAAGATCTATGTTCCTTAAGTAGTAGACTGCCAGCATCATCACCATTACGTCATCTCCTCCATGGTCATCATTATCATCATCATCACCTTCATGGTCACTGTCAACATCATCACCATCATAACTATCAGCATCTCCATCGTCAACATCAACTGCATCATCATCATGCCTGCCATTATCCCCATTAACAACATTCTCAGGGAGGCTGCCTTGGGATACTGTACCCCCAAATTGCTAGGCAACCCCTGTCTGGGATGGACCAGAGGAGAGCATCCCAGGGCTGGAAGTTTGTGCAGGATGGCCTCCAAGATCCCTCGTATCTCAGGGATAAGTATCTCAGATATAAGTCACTCTCTTCCCCTAAGGGGTCCTATCATAGCTAGGAAAGAGACCAGTGCCCTGGGCTCAGCCTTCCCTCAGGGCACTGAGGGAGCCACTCTGCTCCCTCCGGCTGTTGGTGAACTCCAGTGTAGCCCGGAGGTGGCCTGAGGAACAGAGAGGGAAACGTAGGCCTTTCTCCTTTTCCTTCCCCATCACACTCACCAAGAGTCTCCCAGTAATGCAACAACCCAGAGCTCAGGGCGAGAGAAAACAAGTCATTCTAGAGAATATCAGTGACATGGCAGGTTTGGTGTGTGACTACTGTTAGTGTCACCCACATTTACTGCCAGTGTCCTGCCCTGACTGAAGAGCCTGTGGTTTGCTCCGCTCCAAGTGTTTTCACCACAGTCAAGAGCAAGGACCAACCAGAACAGCTCGACTCAAAGTTTGAGTCTGCTACTTACTAGCTCTGTGATCTTGGGCAGGTTACTTAACTTCAGTTTCCTCATCTGAGAAAGAAGACAAGAATGCCACCTCGACCTTGGGCAGTTGTGAAGGTTACATAGGTTAGTATGAGTGGAGAGCTTCTCCATGTACTTGGCGCTCCCAGCGTCATCTGTGTGGCGGCCCTGAGGACGGAGTGGGGACTTGCCTTGAGAAAGGTTATTTGAACTTCTTGTTCTCTCTCCCACTTGCGACTTTGCTCAAGTCACTTAAGTTGCCAGGGCCTCAGTCCTTAACCTGTGAAATGCAACTAATCCCATCTGCCTTGACTGTTCTCGGGAATCTTCAAGATTGAATGTGAGCCTGAAAGTAAAAGGACTTCACAAAGGGTAAAAAGAAGAGCAAACATGTGAGGGATCAGATAGTCACACAGGCACCCAGAGCCTGAGCAGAAGTAGACAGGGTGGTGGCTCCCGGAGACTTGAGAATGCACTCCCCAGCAGCCACGTGTGCTGGGGAGAACAGCCCAGAAGCTGAGAGTGCTTGTCAAGGGTGCTACACGCACACTAGCCGCAGTCCCCGCCCCACTAACCGGTTTGAGTTGGGCGCCTGCACTGGGGCAGGGCAGTACCCTGTGCTGGGGGAAGATAGCAGTGCCTCACTTGCTCCAGGCCTGCCTTTTCTTCCCACAATGCCCGCCCCCACTCCAAGAGGCACTCAGAACACCATGCTGGGAAAGGAACCTCCTCTGAGCCACTGCCTTCATGTGATGACCACCTTCTCTGAGCCTGGGTCTGTGCTGGGAGCTGGGTGAGGAGTGAGGACAAATAAAGAGGGGGCCCGCCTTCATGGGGGACAGGATGGCCAAGGTTCAAGAAGTTAGAAGCCCCACACACCAGGCTCATGTGAAGCAACAGAACCATGAAAAAGTGGACGTAGGTAAGGAACTCATGGTGGACTGGAATTAAGGAAGTCTTCATGGAAGAGGGGAACCTGAGCTGGGCTTTCAGAGTCAAGATAGAAAGAGGGAGAAAGGGTTCGGTGAACAAGCCCATGGACAGGCACAGAGCAGGCATTCAATAGACATCTTTCTACTGAATGGATGAACGGGTGAATGAATGAATGAATGAATGAGTGGATGGATGGACGGACAGACGGACGAATGGAGGGACAGATGGATGGATGGACGGATGGATGGACGGATGGATGGATGGACGGATGGATGGATGGATGGATGGACGGATGGATGGATGGACGGATGGACGGACGGATGGATGGATGGACGGACGGATGGATGGATGAATGATTGAACAAATAGGTGAGTGAATGAATGAATCTGGAGCTTCCAGGAACTAGTGAGCCACTTTGGAGTAAGCCCTGAGAATGTAATGCCTTCAGGGACCAGGCAGGCAGCATCAGTGAGTGAAACAGATCTAGTCTGAGCGATAGGGAGCAGAGGAGACTGTGACAAACTGGCCGTCCATAGCCTACAGGCACTCACAGGCAAAATCTTTCAAAACATTTTAAAGACAAACACACACAACCAAACCAAACCAACAAAACTCCTCTTCAGGCCAAAATGAACCCCTGGATCCCCAGTCTAGCCGTCTCTGGTTACCGCTCTGAAGCAGCCCCCATGCCCCACAGGGGAGGATGAGCGTGGAAGGACAAGCCCCAGGGTCTAGAGCAGCAAATGCCCTCCCCACATGGGCCCCAGACCCCTTCTCCATCGCCAGGGTGGCAGCAGGCCCTACCCCCACTGGGAAGGTGGTGAGGGGTCACACCTCTTCCCCACACCCCATACCCCACGCCCCTCTGCCTGAGCAGAGCAGGGGGCTCTGGGCCATCAGGCTGCAGGGCGGAGACCGGGCTGGCACTTGGCTCTTGGGATGTATAGGACTGGAGAGTGTGGGGCACTGCGGTTCTAGTCTATTCCATGCCACTGAGATCTGTGTCTGAGGGCAGCTGGCCTTGACCCTGTACAGGGGACCATGGTTGAACGCCCGCCGTTACTCCGCGGTGATGGAGGACAGCCGCCGGGCATGCGGCTGCGTTGGAACCTGCCCTCCCTCCTCCGTGCACGGGAAAGGGCCGTGTGCCCCACTCGGCCCGCCGTCCGCACCTTTGGCCTTGTAGTACTCGTGCTCCAGCTCCTCCTCATCGTCCTCCGAGGCATAGTTCAGCAGCTCCTCCTCATACAGGGCGAGAAAGTCAATGTCTTTCTTTCTCCTCTTTTTCTTCCTGGGGCATCATTTTGCCGGCTGCCCCTTCTCGGCACTTGCGGACTCACAGCGCCCACCTTCTCACACTTTCTTGGCCCCGAGGTCTTTCTCCCTGACCTCCATGCCCACCTCTGGGTGGCCCAGAGACCAGGCTTGGGTTCCCTGTGCCCCCTCTCCTCTCTGGCAGCGGAACAGAGCCTCAGTGCCCTATCTCTGTCCTTCCTGTCCCTGGCCCCTCTCTCTGTCCCCCAGTCATCAGCCACCTCCTCCTGCACCTGCCCCGGGGTTTCTCCTTGGGCC